>NC_051084.1:70651341-71004841 GCF_004664715.2 Peromyscus leucopus
ATGGTGTGTGGCTTTGAAACATCAAAGCCCACCCCTGGCGGCATGCTTTCTCCAGCAAGATCACACCTCCTAAACTGTCCAAATAGCTCTCCAGTCAAGTGTTCAAACATCTAAGTCTTTATGGGACATTCTCATTCAAATCATCACAGTTCCCAAATAAAAATTCCTGTAACCACTCATCTGGGGCAGATGGTTCTTCTGTCTTTGTCCTTACCCCCTGCTTCTGTGCAGTATATTCAATAACGTTTTCTTTTCTAAACTGCCAATAGCACGTGAATGGGTTCACCACCCACTAACCCCTCACCATTCTATGAACACAGCTGCTGGGAAAATCTATAAGAAATTTACTTCATACCTATGTGAAAGCTGAATTTAGTTCTTGTTCCACCAGTTAGAAAGATTATGATGGTGTGTAATATGGAAACACTTGAGCACAGTGCCAGGCACATAGTAAGCACTCAAAAGTATCAGCTTCCAGAAATGTTTGCTCTTCTGGGTCTCTATTTCCAGTCTCCTAGACTAAACATCTTCACTGTTTCCCTCTGTTCTCTTCCCAGACACATCATGGAATTAGAAGAACTTGAAAAACCCAGATCTATACCTACACAGGATTTTCTATAACCCTTTTTCTGCTTTGAGCTCCTAAAACTATTTCATAGAAAAATGACCTTATTTTTAAATAGAAGGGGCAATTGAAAATCACTGAACGGACTTACCCCCTAATGATTTTTTTCTCAGACATAATTATAATAATTAGCATTATAAAGTGCTAATTATCTTTGGACACAGAGGACCTGCCCACCAGAGAGAGAGGTCCGCATTAAGTAAAACGGATTTCAGTTTTTTTTCAGTTATGAGATTTCTCTTTCTTTATAATGATACAAAGATATTTAGTCCACCAAGTCTCATTGAAAAGTTTGTCCAGTGAAGGAAACTCTCCACTGGTCATCCACAGTCAGACTCCATATTGAGCTATGGAAGAAAAAAATTTCATTACTTTGTGTGTCATCATTTTTTTTGTGAGATATTTAGTCTTGACCAAAACTTATAACTTGGCTAGAATTCAAAACTGCAAAGATATTGACATTCTTATTTAGATGGAAAATTGTTCCTGTAAACAAATAGATCTTCACCCTTCTCTGAGTTTTAGAAACTGCTGGTAATTGTCAAATGACTTTGGTATTTAGGAAGAACACTCACTGTGGCCCATCATGTTCCAAGTTGAGCATGACTTAAGGAACCTTCACTCTAACTGTTGAATATGAACAGAAGAGTATGAAGCATGAATAAGAGAGCCATAAAGAAAACCTGGAGCTCCTGGTTCCCTAAAAATCACGATCATATCATATTAGGTTCTAGATTAGACAGCACCCTTACTAAGTAAAGTCAGGGTCATATATTAGTAAGAACAAATAATTCAGGATAAGGGAGTTTGTACTGGTGCCAGGCTGCAAACATTGAGACTAGGGTTCTCCATTTATATCATTGTCGAACAACAGAATAATTGTTAATGTCTAATATGCTTTGTGATTTACCCAAGAGCACTAAACATTGAGACAGGGTTTAGAAAGACTGTAAGAATCTTAGATACATAGTACAAATTGCCACTGACCCCCCACTCAGTATTATCACTTGTCTCCAGAGCAGAGATACCAAGTTAGTTATCTATCTGGGATAGAGCCTCACCTCAGAGAACTCCATGCAGCCAGAGATGTTCTCATCTGTGTTAGGTCAAACTCCAACTTCTGTAGACAAGAACTCACTGAATATGTCTATAACAAGGCTGACATACTTTTTAAAAATGTAAAACATCAACATGGTCATTTCAAGTTACCTCTAAGCCTGTGTTCTGCCTTGTAATATCCTGGAGGACTTGTTAAAATACAGATCCCTGGTCCCTACACCAACGGCTCTGGTTCAGGAAGTCTGAACAGTGCTTGAGAATCTGATATGTTCCCAAGTGCTGCTAATGCTGCTGGTCTGGGAAGCAGACTCAGTGATCCACAACTCCAAGCTCAGATCTACCTTCAATGCTTTGTGTAACCACCTAAGCATTCACCTCAAAAGGCATGTCTTCCAAATATGATACTGTGCTAGACACATTTTTGGCAACTTGAAACAAGCCAGGGTCCTCTAGGAAGAGGTAACAGTAATCGAGAAAATACCTTCCTCAGACTGGCCCATAGGCATGTCTGTACATCCATTTCTTGCTTAGAGGTTGATGAGGAAGGTCCCAGGCCACAGTGAATGGTACAACTGGGGCAGGTGGTCTTGGGTTCTGTAACAAAGCAGTCTGAGAATGGATGGAAAGTAAGTCAGTGAGCACCATTCCTCCAAGACATCGGCCTTAATCCCTGTCTCTGTTTCTGCCATGACTTCCTTCAGTGATGGACGATGACCTGGGAGTTGTAACAAGCCCTCTCCCCCACAAGTTAGTTTTGGTCAGTGTTCAATCACAGCAATAATAAGAAAACACAGACAAACACTGCTACCTTTGTCCCTTACAAACTGCTTTAAAATTTAGTTGTTGCATTGAAATTGCTTTAACTAAAATATAATTGTATAATTTCCCCCTTTTAATCCTTCCCATGCCCCTCTCACTCTCTCTCATATTTTAACTTTCCTTTTATTTATTTTTTGTGTCTTTTACTTCATGCATCCTTATCCCATCCATCTCCTGCCTCCTTGCATATGCCTTTTGCCTCCATAGCCCCCTCCAAAACATAAAATAAAATAAAACAAAATAAAATTTAAGAGAAAAAAAAGGAAAACAGGAAGAAAGGAAAAATCTCATGGAAGCTGCAGTGTGACACAGTGAGCCATGCAGTAAACCTCTTTATCCACACATCTTTACATACAGGCTTTCACCGCAACGAATCATCAGTCTGGTTCAAGGTCTCTGCTATACCATCAACGCTGGACCCTTCCTGGGACTCTTCTTGGACATCCCATTGCTGCCCTACCCCACCCCATTCCCCAGCTGATCACAGATGGAGGAGATGTTGGAGTGAGGTAACACATAACTCTGGTTATGGGCCTGGCACATTGGTCAGCCCTCCAGCTCTCCCCTATCTTCACCACCAGAGTGAGCACTCCAGCACTGCCCTGGCTAATTCACCCCTTGAAGGGATGAGCAAGGGGTGGGCCCAGTTCTCCTGCTTTCATGTCTGCAGGGTCATTTCTCCCACACCTGCACCTTTAGAACCAGCTCTCTTGTTCTACTCAGTTGAGGTATAGGGACTGCTTTCCTGAGTGTTGCAGCTGGTAAAGGGGTCAGATCCCTCTTCTGCTGGAAGTATTAGGGGCAAAGGAGGAGGGCATCTTTCCTTCCCACTCACTACCACACAGCAGATGAAAGAGGTGGTACCAGCTATGCCCTTCTCATGCCCTCAGGGCTGGCTCACCCAGTCTACAGGGTCAACTCTGCTATGCTGCCCAGGCAAGGCAGAGGGCTCAGTTCTTGCAAGGGCTGCAGCTGGTGACAGGATGGGTCAGGCCCCCAGGTGCTGCCGGTATTGAAGGGAAAGGGGAGGAAGGCATCCTTTCCCTTGCCCACACAATCATATATGGCAGATGAGAGGGGCATGATGTCCTCTCCCATTCTCACGCCCTCATGGCCAGCTCACCCATGCCCCTGCAAACAAGATCAGCTCTATTGTGCTGTCCAGGTGATGTGTAGGGCCCACTCTCCTGAGTGCTTCAGCTGGTGGGGTTGGGGCTAACTCTGTACAGCCCTATTCTCTCTGCCTTCATCAGGGTAATGGACCTGTCATAGTCCTTGGCAGGAGCCCAGACCCAGACATCTGGCCTTGGGTGGCAGTAGAGCGTCTACATCAGTCCATTCCTCACTGCCCTTGCCTCTTCAAATCTGTCTCTCTCTCTTGAACATAACTCACTCTGTCTCTGTCTTTCTCCCATATCACCATCCTGTATCGTGTGGTGTGCCTGATTGGTGTGTGTGTGTGTGTGTGTGTGTGTGTGTGTGTGTGTGTGTGTAAATACAACCTGCTGAGTCTGTTTAGTGATGGTAATCTGTATATGATTTCAGGGATAACCACTTGTTATTGATAGCCAGTTAGAAGGCTTATCTCCTCAAAAACCTAATTCTCTCTCTCCCAGCAGTCATCAGTTGCCTATAGTAAGGGTGGGGCCATGTGAAATTTCTCATAAACAAGACCTGAATAAGGTTGTCCATTGGTATTGTCATTATTTATGTCTTATTTAGGCAGTCATATTGTTGAAGCATCATGGCTAAAGCTTCTATCATTTCTAGAAGATACACTCTAAAGCTGACTTCCTGATCCAGAAAATCTTTCCATCCTGTCTTAGGGTTTCTATCTCTGTGAAGAGGCACTATGACCACAGTAACTCTTAGAAAGGAAAACATTTAATTGGGGTGGTTTATAGTTTCAGAAGTTTAGTCCATTATCATCATGGCAAAACATAGCAGCATGAAGGTAGGCTGGAGAAGGAGATAAGAGTTCTACATCTTGATCTGCAGACAACAGGAAGTCAACTGTGTCACGGGTATAGCTTGAGCATAGGAGACCTCAAAGCCCACCCCCGACAGTGACACACTTCCTCCAACAAGGCCATACCTACTCAACAAAGCCACATCTCTTAATAGTGCCACTCCATTTAGGGGGCATTTCTTTCAAACTATTACATGTCCCCTCTTCCTTGATGTTCCTTGAGGCTTAGATTCAAGAGTTGTGTTGTAGTCATATCTGTTGTGGCTGTGCACCCCACTAACCATTAATCTCTGCATTTTGATCAGTTGTTTTCTGTAATGGCCTCCATCTGTTGTAAAGAGAAGGTTCTTTGATGAGGAGTGAGAGCGTGACTTAATTGTGGGTGTAAAGATAAGTTTTAGAATGCAGTCGGAACTTACATTGCTTTAAGGAAGTGGCAGCAGTAGCTTCTCCTCTAAGATCCATGACCTCGATAGTCCCAGGTAGCTGGCTAGGTTTCTAGTACTAAGAATGATTTTGATCTTGTTGTTGGTCTTAAGTCCAATTAAACAGCTGTTGTTTACAACCAAGATAAAACTGCCACTATTGCATTGTTAGGGTTATATTGCCCTGATACTTGTTGCTATAGTTCACAGGCATCATGGCTCTGTAGGACTATTGATTGCTTCTCTCCCTTGTTGGCTTGCATAATACTTTCTGGTACTAGGAAAGCTACACCTCATGAAGTAGGCTTTCAGGTCAATTCCAACTAGAATCTTCTGAGTCCTGTGTCTGATGTGTGTGGTGTCTTCAGCAATAGAGACTTACTTTTGACATCTGGGAAGCAACCAATGGCAACAACAATAGCCTATATTGTTATGGGAGTCTTTTGGTCTCCCCTGACCAACAACTGGGAAAAAGATTTCTCATGCCTAGTACTGGGGTTGTTGTTAGATAGTCTATGACTTTGGTGGGAAGTATTGGCAGTTCAAGTGGTATAATTTCATTTATGTATGTATGTGTGTATGTGTGTATACATATACTTATACATATATATGTATTTTAGGAAAATATAAAATAAGGATTCCTTAAGGCTTTTTCAAACATCCTTAGTGTTATTTGTTCCTGTTGATTTTTTGTTTGTTTGTTTTTGTTTTTAGGGATGAAAGCCTTAGAGATCAGGGAAATAATGAGAGCCACCAACCTTACCTCTCCAGCTCTGCGTCTACCAAAAGGGGCTACTTCCTGTCTTATCCATGCCTTTATTGCCTTGCTGTTCTGCCCTCTCATTGGCTCTTAGCCAGCTACTTCACTTCCTTATCACTGTCAGTCTGTAGAGACCTCCAGGTCAAAATGGTTGGTACTGGATTTAAAGGTGTGTGTCACCACGCTTGGCTGTTCCCTAGTGTGTCCTTGAATACACAGAGACCCTGCCTGCCATGTGATCAGATTAAGAGTGTGTGCTACCACTGCCTGAATTTTATGTTCATGGCTTGCTATTTCCTCTGATCTCCAGGCAAACTTTATTTATTAACATACAAATAAAATATCACCACATTTCAGCACAAATTAAATATCACCATATTTTCCCATTTTTTGCCTAATAAAAATTAAAAAGTTATAGCTAATATAAGAAAAACTATATACAATAAGTATAATAACTATATACAATATATACAAGCAATAAACACATCAACAATGTCTAGTCCATTTGCATTTGACAAATTCAGAGAAAATACTCCATTATCTATTCTATTTTGGTGAGTCCAAAATGTACCTAATTAACTTTCTATCCTAACTTGTATTACCAACAGAAAACTATCTTATGATGTCTTTCAAACTTATACACTTAGTAACTTTTAGTGAGTTTCTTTACTGAATTTCTTTTAAAAAAATTTTTTTATTAAGAGATTTTTTTTATTTGTTTTGCATATCAGCCATGAATTCCCCTGTCCTCCCTCTTCCCACCCCCCAGCCTTCCCCCCCCAATCCACCCTCCATTCCTATCCCCTCCAACGCAAGGTCTCCCATGGGGGGTCAGTAGAGCCTGGTACACTCAGTTGAGGCAGGTCCAAGCCCCTCCTCCCTGCACCAAGGCTGAGCAAAGTGTCTCAGCATAGGCACTAGGTTCCAAAAAGCTGGCTCATGCACTAAGCACAGGTCCCTGTCTCACTGCCTGGGGGCCCCCTAAACAGTTCAAGCTAAACAACTGTCTCACTTATCCAGAGTGCCTAGTCCAGTACCATGGGGGCTCCTCAGCTATTGGTTCACAGTTCATGTGCCTGTTGAATTTTTTAAAGATTTTTTTTTTAATTTTAAAGTAAACCTATGTGCATGTGTTGTGCTTGTGACCCTCCATGCACATGAGTGCAGGTATCCATAGAGGCCCCTGGATCTGCAGTTCCTGGTGGTTGTGAACTACCTGATGTGGGTGTCAGGAACCAAACTCAGGCTCTTTGTGAGAAGAACATGAGCATCTAACAGCTGATGCATCACTCCAGTCCCTAGCTGATGCATTTTAAATATTTTTATTTAGCAAAGATTCTCCTTAGAGCACAAAGATGACTTTTCTACTTGGGAAAAATGTACCTTTCTTTAGCATAGCATAATATGAAAGACTAATTCACAGTACAAAATATTACTATATTTTTGTGTCCTGTAATCAAATGGTTAGAACCAAAAATGCATTTGCTAAGGTACCCATGTCTCTTCATTGATAAGTACTGAATATTGTAGTGATTGGGAATATGCTCTTCTGATGTTAGTTTTAGTTCCCCATTTAGAATTTATGGTCACTTGAAAATGCTTAAACTTGTAAGCAAAATAACTGACTTTTCAATTCAGAGACCTGTATTTCTGGGAGACAGAGAAGTATTTTGACTGTGTCTTTAGACAACTTTTAGATTTTCTCATTTTTAAATAGCAATATAGTAGTAATGGCTGCCCTTTATATTCTACAGAAGTCAGAGACAAACACAGCAACACCTGTCTGTCTTTAGCGACAGCACAGTTTATTACATATTGTTTCTAAATTTTTGCATATGCTGCTTTCATTTTTTCTGGAATTTTATTTTATATAAAGCAAAATAACACAAGAAACCATTTGGTCATAATATTTTTCAAGCATGAAGTTTCCACTGACCCTGTGCCTTGACTGCATCTGTTTCTTTCCCATGTGAACTTCCTGTTAAACTGAGTTACTATGCTATCTTCACTCAATGCCGGGAAAGTGTTCTTGAACACATATAGTGTATTCCTCTTGACTCTTGTGATTAGGAGACTGTGGTAATGAACCCAATTTCCCCGTGGAGAAATGCTGTAAGAAGCATTTATCACCTCACCCAAGCTTTAATCTGTGTCTCCTTTTAAGAAGAGATGGCAATGGTTGCCGATTGACTCTTTCTGCAAGTCTTGGGGAGGAGATCACTGTGCCCATGTCCACCAAGTGAGAGGGCTGAGGAAGGGTCACTAGTAAGTCACACTTGGACTCTGTAGACATATGACTTCCTCCTGAAGGGCCAATTCAGTAAAGCACAGGATAAGTTGTGATGGCAAGGTCTGAACCACTGGGGCAAAGTTGGTTTTCACTACTCTGAAGGTTTGTTTTCATCACTGAAGAAAGAAGCCTCAGTGGGGTTGAATATTCCTTTGTGAGTCTCAGCTCACACTCTTTCCTGAGTCTTAGCTCACACAGCTCAAGTAATTGTTCTGGAAAAGCTCTACTCTTTATTTTGAAGCAACTCATTTTTATTCTGAATAACTGCTTTTTCATCAAAATGATAACCAATATGATACAAGAAATAATATTTTGACATTACTAATTTAGGCAATACTATACTCACTGATTTCTGTGCAAAAGTTTCTAATCACAGAACAGCACATGATCTATTTGAATTACACCAATGTGTGGATGAATAATTTACTGTGGATGTGCATGTAGTTGGAAGTTTTTCTGTGCCCCACCTGGCCTGCGGTCAGGACAAATCTCTCACTCACAGTCCTGCAGCCTTTTACAAAATAATCACACAGAGGCCTAATATTAATTATAACTGATTGGCCATTTGCTCAGGCTTATTACTGACTAGCTCTTACACTTAAATTAACCCATAATTCTTATCTATGTTTAGCCAGGTGGCTTGGTACCTTCTCTCAGTTCTGCCTTCACATCTTGCTTCCTCTGTGTCTGGCTGGCAATTCCTGACTCAGCCTTCCTCTTCCCAGTATTCCTTTAGTCTGCTCACCCCACCTATACTTCCTGCCTGGCTACTGGCCAATCAGCGTTTTATTAAACCAGTGTACAAAAGCATTATCCCACAGCATGTTCATACCAAATGGGCAGGGTAAACATGAGATTTCTATGTATCTTCTTGGTGTGTGTGTGTGTGTGTGTATGTGTGTGTGTGTGTGTGTGTGTGTGTGTGTGTGTGTGTGTGATATTTCCATGAGCTTTAAAATACTCTTTTACTTTAATAGTTTTTGTTTTATAGTTTTATATTTAAATCTAGTCTAAATTATTAAGAATAAGTTGTTAATAAAATTATATGGAAAGAAAAACATGCTTTCCAAGAATGACAATTGCAGCCCTTCTCCACTGATCATCACACTTTCTT
The DNA here is from genome assembly GCF_004664715.2 of Peromyscus leucopus. NCBI lineage: Eukaryota > Metazoa > Chordata > Mammalia > Rodentia > Cricetidae > Peromyscus > Peromyscus leucopus. Next base: position 70,660,403 of record NC_051084.1, read on the forward strand.
TTCTCTTATATTAAGTGCTATGAGATTTCAGTTCATTACATTTTAAATATAGCCTGCATTTATTAACCTTCAAATCATTTCTGCTACTCATATAAGCTTGCTTCCTTTGTTGACTTGATATTTTAATTGGTATATTTTATATATTGATTTTATATATATTCAATTCATTTGATATCTTGTAGGAATAATGGGCTGCAGTAAAATGTGGCATTAATTGTCAATTTAAAGGAAACTTTTTGAACTAGTTTTCTCTCAGGGGTTGTGTTTTCAGGAGCATGTTAAAGTGATTCAGTAAGATATATTATATACATTTAAAAATTCTCAACAAAGATAGCATTGATTTACCCAGACAGAAAGTTGAAATTTGAACCAGTGATTCTGGGAAAGAACCTTTTGATCTTTACTGCCCATTAATGTTTGTGTTGGAGTCTTCCTCTCCTGATTTTAAGTATAACTCTTGACACTGAAGTCTCTGTTCTTTAAAAGATGAACTGGCTAGATTGGCTGCTGGCTGATGCAGACTTCTTTAAATGCATTTTCTGCACATCTTCAGACAGTCATTTTTCCTTCTGTTCATCTTTTTTATTTAAGTTTCCAAGCACTACTATTTCCCTTTTGAATGTAACATCAAGAAATGCAGCATTATTGGAGGAGAGACTCTTCCTAGCATAATTGAGCATTAGTGTCTTTTTATATTGCAGACTGAAAACATTAAATCTAGAGGGAATAGAAATATGCTCAATCAGATATTGATAGTATAATTTCCTTTAAAAACACTTACCTGGGAGAAGAATCTTGATTATTTTTAGGGCAGCAATTTCCAAACTTTTTTTGTTTTTTTAGAAAGAGTCAAAAGACATCGTAAATTCAAATCCCTTTTTCTGAGATTCTGACTTCTGTGGGTTCCACCCCTTTCCCTTCACAATCTGATATTTTCGAGAGGGTTATGGTGAGCTAGGCAGGGGGTAGTGCTCTAGGGATGTGAACCACAACTGGCTTCCATTCTCTTAATAAGATCTTTCTATAATTTTTTAGAAATAATAATGCATAGCATCGCTGTTAAATAATAATGCATAGCATGGCTGTCTCTTGTGAGTCACATCCCTACAACTTCACTACAGCCTTGTTCTATGTTGCTTAGACGTTGTTTTCAGGGAATGAATTCTAGGACAGGAGGAGATGCCACTAGTTATCAAGACCCAAGTCCTCCCAACAAGTCCTTAGATTCATAGGCAGGACCCTTTATTTTCTCTGAAAGTCCCATTCTCCATGTGAAACTATGAGTACTAAGTCTCCCCATTGCTATCCTCAGTTGATGGCAGTTCATATGTTCCTCCCAGATCCTCCTCCCTCTTCCTCCTACACACCAAATCCATGCCTTTCATGTATTTGGCATGATCCGGCCTGAATGCAGTATGGCTGGTCCTGATCTCAACCCTATTGTGGAGAAGAACCCTATCCTGAAGACAGTCTGCTCAGAAGCTGCCTCTGGTAGTCCACAGTACAAGAGGTGCAATGCAATTTGGAGACTTCTTGGAAGTGTATGAAGAAAAATACAAATCAAGTTATATTTCTCCATAGGGATAATATAATTCTGGTTCTCATGAGAAGAAGTATACCCTCAAGGTCAGGGCTTGGCCCCAGACTTTGTGCTTCATTTCATTTTGAAGATCTACAACATGTCTGTGCTGAAGGTGTGGAAGGGTGGATGTTACCATGCACTCTTCTCTCACTAATCCTAATCTTCCCTTTTCTGCTGTCATTTACTCTAGACACTCAATTCCAGATCTAAGTTATTGGTATGATATCCCAAACATTTTAATTTAAATTTGTTACAGATTTAATAATCTGATATCTCTCAAGTACTTTAAGCATGTAGAAAAGACCACATCCAGCTATATGAGGAACAGACATGTCACCATGAACATCACCTGGGCACAGTGTCAGCATTTAATTGCCTGTCACTAATGGCAGAGTCCATTAACCATTTGGATACAGCCAGAAGTCTTGGCTTTTTAAAGATGTCTTAAAATGATAGTTTAATGGGATATACCTCTATGCTGCTACATCAAAAACTCAGTAAGATTGAGCAGATTTATAAGAAACCACCAGAATACTTTATTGTGGATCCAAGGCAAATAATCATTAAGGAATTCACTTTCACAAAATGAGATGCTTTTTGATTCTTTGATTGTTAAAAAACAATTTTTTACCCAATTGTTGGTAGATTTGTTGTTGTTTTTTTTAAACAAGTTTTGCTTGTCCATAATGTCTTTTACAACCTGGCCAGCTTTGGAGCTGGTTTAATTTTGGGTTGCACTTGAGGTACAGAGTAGGATTATGGATAAAATAATTCCTTGGAATGGGTGTCACAAGATTCTGATCTTATAGCCTTGAATGTTAGATAAAGAATCTTTTCTAAGCTTTCAAGTATGTGAAATGGAGAGAATATTCACCTCCTCTATTTGTTTTGTAAGGTGTTGTGGAATCAGCATCAAACATTCATCAAAGTGTGTCAGTTATGGAAATTCCATAGTGACTGCTACCTAGCACAGTGAGGATGTCCAGGGAAACAACAGTGCAAGGTTAAAGTCATAGAGAAAAAAATAAGCTAAGAAATGGACCATGGCATGGTACTAACATAGCATTAAACTTTGGCAGTTTTCAACTTTTGAATAGGATATGTTTGATTATATGCACTCAAGTCTGGATAATGTCCAGATGGCCTTTCCAAATTCATGGCAGGGTATTCCTTTGGCAGTAGTGTGGCAAGGCTTTGGGGTTCTACCTTAAAAAGTCTACAAAATTGTTATCAGGGATCTAATGACTGTATGAGTTGGTTTTTTGCCCTCTTGGAAAGAAGAGTTCATTTCTCAACCCTGAAACAATTAATTAAGATGAAATTGGTGACAACACAGTCTGGAGGGCCAGGCAATATTTTAAACAAGCAGCTTTCAAATTGATTATTCTTATAAATTCTCCTTACTCTCTAGCAATCCTGTTCTTATAGACGTGAAGGTGTCTCATAGACATAAAAATAAGCTAGCACAATAAGATTTGGGAAGTTAAAGAGTTGGGATTATCTGAATCTCAGGTGAAAGTGGCTGATTTTAAAGGTTCTAACAAACCATGGCTGTGTTCAGGCTCAGGAATGGTAGCTGGTTTGCCTTTTCTCTAAGTAGACACTCAAATATGTGCTAAATAGAGTACAGCTCTCCATAGAGCTGCGATTGTGCTGTGTGCATCAGCTCATTAGGACACCAACTCCCTATTGTCCCTTCCTAGCTCTTCTTATTTTTATCCAAACATTTTGCTTAATTTCAGAAGTACCCATATCCTTCCACATAGCATTTCTATTCAGTTATCCCCAGAATTATTTATGTAGCCTAAACTCTACATCCACCTTATTCAACCTCGTCTCCGTAAAGATTGCTTTAACTATTTAGAATGCAGCCTCCCAAGATAGAATCACCTCCATCTATCCTCAAATGCCCCACAAATATCTATGTCCACCGTAGTTCAAGCCTTGACATATTGCTTTCATCAGATCAGCCATGTGTCCACCCTCAGTCCACTGAAGAGCTGAGTATTTTCTACACTGAAAGCCTAATTGGAATGCTAACCAGCCAAGCAGCAATATAATTCATATTTTTAGCAGTAACCTCCACACTCAGGAACTATTCAGATGACTATTTTTTGGAAAAAGTAGACAGAATATAAAGCTGTTTCTTATTATGAATCTTAATTTCAGAATTAAAAGCCTTCCAGACTCTCATTTCAGAGCTGGCCCATTTGGAATAGTGCTGATGGATAGTGAATATTGTTCTAAAGAGTGAAATTGTTTAACAACATAGGACAGGGAGATAATGATACTTGAATTAAAAACTGTTTTTAATTTCTTAATTTTTTTTTTTTTTTTAGTTTTTCAAGACAGGGTTTCTCTGTGTAGTTTTGTTGCTTGTCCTGGATCTCGCTTTGTAGACCAGGCTGTCCTGGAACTCACAGAAATCCGCCTGGCTCTGCCTCTCGAGTGTTGGGATTAAAGGCTTGTGCCACCACTGCCCGGCTTGTTTTCAGTTTCTTAAATTGTTGAGACACTGTCAGCATATAAACATGATGCGTATTAATACCCAGGCATGTACCTGACCTATGGCCTTTCTTTACCTGTCAGTGCAGAGCATTTATTTATCGACTTTCTTGGCTGTCAGTGCAGAGGACTCATGCTGTTCATTTTTCTATATGGCAAAAAATCTCGCTTTTGTTTTTATTTCCTTTTTTCTATTTTCACATGTATTCACAGTGAGCAGGCATATTTACACATGTTTGCCTGTGTAGATAAACATGTACGGGTGTACATGTGGAGACTTGGGGTTGATATCAGGAATTATCCTTGATCAATCAAACTCAGAGCTGGCCCATCTGAGAGTATTCTTGCTAGCCAGCATGACTAATAATACCTTGCTTCTGTCTCCAGAGGCTGGACTGATAGGCAGGATACTTAGCCCACCAGCATTTTACATGGGTTATAGGGACCTGAAGCACTGTAACACCAAACTATTTCCCACAATATCTGTTTTTAAACAAATATACACATGTGAATACTATGATCGGTTTCAACTAAGTTTCTTTTATAAAAATTTATATATATTATCAAGTAAGATCATACATAATGTCAACAATTTGTTCATTCTTTCTAAACACATTAATTGGCTGGCTGATTCATGTTATATAGTCATGTGTCAGATAAAAATAACATAATATATATATAAATTAAGCATAGGGCTAAAAGGTTCAAATCTGCTCTGATACCACTGCTGAAAACTTCATGATTTTGAGCAAGCTTTCCAGTTCTTGTGGTTTCATTGGTACTTATAAAAACCTACAGGACTGGAAAAAAATGGCTCAGCAATGCTGCTCTCAGGGGACCTGAGTTCAGTTCCCAGCACCCACTTTGGGAGACTCACAACCACCTGTAAATGCAGGCCCAGGGGGATCTGATGCGTTTGGCTTCTGTGGGTGCCTTTGTTCATGAATTCATACCTACTCACTAACACACTTATACATAAATAAAAAGTAATACAATTACTTTTTATTGGTATGGTTCATAACTCTCAAGTCGTCCGTCAAGGGCCCCTACTGATCATATTCATGTCCTAGCATGGCAGCATTTATTGGAAGATGCAGGGATGTGTGATGTGTTTCCAACCAGCAAACAGGATAAAAGCAAGAAGGGACATGTTACACAGTGTTGTCACTTCTGCTTTGAAGGTACATTCTCCATCTGAGTGACATTAAGAAACCCACCATCATGCTGGAGCTTCCCATGGAGAGGGTCACCACTGGGGAAAGTAAGGATAACTAGAAGGACACAGTCTCAGCCCCGAACCTGCAAAGAACTGAGTGCTGTCAGAGACCACGTGGAGAAGGTGAACTCCTAACCAACGTAGTCTCAGAGCCCTGGCTGAGCTATGGTTATGGTCTTATAAAGTAAGAACACAGCTAAGCCATGCATGGACCCCTGGCCCAGAGCTTGGAGCTTGGAGAACAAATGAGAATTGTTTGAAGCTTTTAAGTTTGTGGCAGGATTTCATGCAGTAAAAAAGTAGTTAAGGCAATGTGATCTGAGATTGGTTGGGTCAAAGAAAACCTGTAATTTAGAAATAAACCCTGTGGTTCAGTGTTATAGTGCTTGCCTATCATGTGCAAAGCCCTGGGTATAATCCTAGCATTACAAAAATAATCAGAAAATAAAATAGAACAGATAAGAAGGAATGGAAGAGTAATTTCCTTTTAATACATGTCATAGATCTTATATTATCAAGGTTGGTCATCCTACGAATGCTTTCCATAAGTAGAGAAAAAATAACAGATCTAGGCAATTCTTTCTGAAGATCTGTTCAACTTTTTAAGAAAAATATTTGTTAATTCGGTGTGTGTGTTTGTGTGTGGGGGGGAGAGGGGTAAGTGCACGTGTGTGCTATCACACACATTGGCAAACCAAAAGATAGCTGTGGAAATGGTTTCACTCCTTCTATCTTGTAAATCCTGGCAATCCAACTCAGGTCACAGGCATTCCTGCCAATGCTCTTACCTGCTGATCAGCCCATCAACTCTCCCTAATGGTTTAAATGAACAATTCTTGTATGTGTAGGAATATTCTGGGACCTGAAAATCCTGTTGAAACAGTATATGCAAGTAGCTAGTAGGACAGTAAGAATAGCAAAGTCCAAAGCCACTTCTTAGCACATTTGGGGAGATTTTGGTTTTCTGAAGGAGAATTAGGAAACTTCTATATGGAGTAAATTACAGATTTAGGGAATGTTCACTAGTGAATTAATAAACATGTGAGGATAGAATTAAATGAGATTTTAAGTTTTCTCATTTAGACCTTTTCCCAATTATGAGCCTCATTTTATGGGTAGTATAATTTCAGTTTGTGCATAAATAACTTGAAATTAAAAAGTGCACTTATGTCAGTCTTAGAATAAGAGTGTTAGTGCTTAAGCTGGAACTCAGAGAGCGGGCTGCCCGCACGACTGCAGAACCCGTGAAAACCAAACCACGGATTCAGAACTAAAGAAGTTAAGAGAACACCTGTGTTCAGTGTTAGAGGCTCAAACACCCTGAGGAAAGAGACAAATGATCTAAGTGTTGGCACTGCTGAACAGTTGGAAGGCTGCTGCAGGATTCCACTGAAGCCTTCAGCTGAGAGGTGAGGCTTACCAGTGCTAGTGAAGACCATCTGCCTTATTCAAAGTTCATCTATTTAACTATAAATCATACCTGAAAGTACCTTTGCAGAAATATCTGGAATAAAATGTGGTCATGTATCTGGTACCACTTCCCAACCAAATTGCATTAAACCACACACACACACACACACACACACACACACACACACACACACACACACCCTAGAAAATATACTTAATCTTCAAATAAGGACAACTGTGGGTTCATGCTTTCACTCAACACTCCACAACTATCTTGCATGTACCAGAGTAGAGGCCACACAATCTCTAAGGTGCAGAGTCTCCAAAATGTGAGATTGATGATAATGAAATGCTGTGATATAAAACCAATATAACTCATAACTCACATTATACAATTAGAAAATAAGGGAGAGAAGAAAACATACATGTTTATAAAAACACATATAATATTTGAGTATGCATGTGTGTATGTAGATATATACACTCTCAGGTTTGATGGTTCAATTCACATTTTTTAAAAAAATGAACTCATTGAATATAAAACATATTTCACATTTTGAATTTTTAATTTCAGGGCTAGGAAAATCCAGCATATTATGCTTCTAATGTTTCACCCAGCCAGTCACCTTAATGTGAACAAGCAGTGCTTTATAGTGTGCTCTACAGAGAAGCCATGATGTCTATACCTTAGCCATGGTGTTTAGCAAGTAAGGTGTACTAAATGTATTTCACTTCACATTTTAATTTACAACTGATTTGTCTGAACATATTTGTATAAATTATTATGGAGGTGAAATAAAATACATTCAGTATCTAGAATTTCCTGGTGTACATCACATGGTTACTCAGGACCATTATGCATAGTGTGCTGTCATTTAGGACCAATCTCTGCTTTCATAGTATTATATATTAACCATGATAAGAATTAGCCACCGTACAGGTGTGTGGATAAGAATTTGTGTAAAGTATGTGCTTACATGCTTAGGAAATAACAGAGTATATGTGCAATGACTAGCTTCCTGTTGCTTTCATATAAATTACAATTTTATTGCATTCTTTTGTAACTTACACTACAGAAACACAGTTGTGGGATACTTGACAGAGGGAGTTCACTGTGATTTTTCTTATTGTCACTGAAATAAATGCTAATCTTATCCAGAAACATTGTTGTTGTTGTTTTGGTTTTGCTTTGTTTTTATTTGTTATTTGCTATTGGTTTTTGAGACAGAATCTTACTATGTAACCTTGACTGGCCAACAACTCCCCATGTAGACCAGACTTGCCTTGAACTCACAGAGATCTCTTTGTCTCTGCCCCTGAGTGCTAGAATTAAAGAAGTACATCATCATTGAGATGTTCTTAGAGAACTTTTACACTTCTTTAAATTTTTTTTTTTTGTTTCATACACTTCCGCATGCACAATGTATTTGGTCATATCCATCCACTCTCCCTGGTGCTCCTCACTCTATAGCCCCCCACTTCCCCCATGCTCCTCACTCTATAGCCCCCACTTACCCCCATGCTCCTCACTCTATAGCCCCCCCACTTCCCCCATGCTCCTCACTCTATAGCCCCCCACACTCCCTGGTGCTCCTCACTCCATATCCACCTCCTTCCCCACTCCCCCCCCATGCTCCTCACTCTATACCCCCCCCCTTCATGTCCTCTTTTTAACACTGATGTTAGTAGCTCCTGGCTCAATTACTATTGCTGATGTTCACACCGACATGGGGCCAAGATCTAGGACACAGGCAACTTACAAGTGGCCACTTCCAAAAAAAATAGAGAGAGAGAGAGAGAGAGAGAGAGAGAGAGAGAGAGAGAGAGAGAGAGGCTCTCCCTGTAGCTAGAGTTTTCCGGCCTTGCCCACAGTCAGGACAAATCTCTCTCACCCGCCAGTCCCACAGCCGCTCAGACCCAACTAAGTAAACACAGAGACTTATATTGCTTACAAACTGTATGGCCGTGGCAGGCTTCTTGCTAACTATTCTTATAGCTTAAATTAATCCATTTTCATAAATCTATACCTTGCCACATGGCTGGTGGCTTACTGGCGTCTTCACATGCTGCTGGTCATGGCGGCGGCTGCAGTGTCTCTCTTCAGCCTTCCGCTTCCCAGAATTCTCCTCTCTCCTTGTCCCACCTACTTCCTGCCTGGCCACTGGCCAACCAGTGTTTTATTTATTGACCAATCAGAGCAATTTGACATACAGACCGTCCCACAGCATCTCCCTCTGTCTGGGATCACAGATTTGGTGACACTGGCTGTCCAGTGACCTGCTGGGCTCCTCCTGTCTCCACCTTCCAACTCTGGGGTTTGTCCTGTCACACTCAGCTTGTCACATGTGTGCTGGGGTTTGTCCTATCACACGCAGCTTGTCACATGTGTGCTGAGGATCTGAACTCAAGTCTTCTTGCTTGAACTTCAGGCACTTTACAGACCCATCTCCAGGTCCCAAATCCTTCATGTTTAGAATGGCATTTTAAAGCTCTCTAAACTTTACATGTTCTTTTAAAAAATTCCCTTTCACATAGAGATAACTGACTCATTATTTGATATCACCTCTTATTTAATGTTTAAACAAATAATCTGAGGTGGGGACAAGGATCTCACACACCTGCACCTAAGCCCATGGAATGGAATCTCCTGCATACGAGGAATGATATCTCATATTACATGTTTCCTTCCCATCCAAAATGATAATAATCAAGGAGGTTAATTATTGGGAATTTAAATTCAACTTTCTTATTTTTAATCATTATGCTATGATCACAGAGATAAATAAACTTTTATCAGTGTGTAGGAAAAGAAAAATCTTTTAAGATTTACCCAATCAAATTATTCTGAATCCAATCTTTCCATGTCTTGCAAAATCAGCTATATCTACTTGTTTTCACAGTTTCCTAATTAAATATGTCAATAGATTTTCTACTGCTCATTCTGTTATTTATCCAGAGCATTAATGAACTCCTCTACCTCCTGTGGATCCATAAATATTTCTATTTTATTATCAAAAACAACCATTAATTGGACTAAAAATAGGTCTGTAGATAACTTTATTTAAATACTGGGCCAACTTTTTTGATTCCAAACTTGCCATTTTTAAATTCATTTTCTCACTGATGTTTGTTACGTGACTACCACAGGCCTGTGGCTCACAGTCAAGTGGGAGCAACACCAGTGAGTCTGCTACTGATAGCATCGAAAGTAAAGGAAGACAGAGAGTTCACAATCAACCTATCAAGTAAAACAGAACTTAGGATGATTTGTTTTATAACAAAACAGAGCAGGAACACCAGCAACAGAGGAACCAGGTGTGGGAGAGGGGGGGCTTGTGACCAAGAAAGGATGACCAGAGAAGCACTGTTTGAAGTGCTGACATCTGAACTGAGGCTAAAACAATGACAATGAGCAAAATGCAGCAATTTCCACATGACAAATTCTCAGGCAGAAGGATCAGCAGATGCAAAATTTCATAGGAAAGGCCAAGCTTGGTACTTTTAGAATGGCATTTTTAAAGATCTCTAAACTTTACATGTTCAACAAAGTCATAGAAAAAAACCTCTAATCTTAAGAACAAGATTCTTTTCAAGGTGTTAGAAGCACACAAGACACCAAATACACAAGGCCAGAAAAGAAGCTCTCCACTTCACATAATAATCCAAACAAAGAAACAATATAGAACAAAGAAAGGATACCAAAAGCTATAAGAGAGAAAGTCCAAGATGCATATAAAGGTAGGCTCATTAAAATAACACCTGACTTGTCAATACAGATTGAAAGCCAGAAGGCTTGGACTAATGTTCTACAAGTTCTAAAATTTCACAGATGCCAGCCCAAGCTACTATACCCAGCAAAACTATTAGTTGAAGAGAAATTAAATTGAAACAATTGATAAAATATTTATGTCCACTAAGCCAGCTGTGCAAAAGATACTGTAGGGAAAAGTTTGCTCTAAAGAGATTAAACACATCCAAGAGGGGGGAAAAGGAATAAATAATCTCAGAATAGTTAAGCATAATAAAACAGCACCATGATGACAAAATAGCATAAATTAACAAACACTGTTCAATAATAACTCACAAAATTAACAATCTCAGTTTCCCAATAAAAAAACAATCTCAGTTTCCCAATAAAAAGATACAAACCAACAGACTGGATTAGAAAATAAAATTCATCTATTTACTATCCCCAAGAAACACACCTCACAATCAACAACAATTTACCTTAAGGTAAAATCATGGAAAAAGGTATTCCAGTAAACAGAATAAGAAACAAGCAGGCACAGATATTTTAATATCTGACAAAAGAGGCTTCAAGCCAAAACTAGTCATAAGAGACAGGGAAGGATACTCATATTCATTAAAGGAAAACCCACCAAAAGGATACTACAATTATAAACATTTACTTTCCAAAACACAGGTGCACTTGATTTCATAAAAGAAAGATTATTAGATTTAAAATAAGAGATTGGCCCTACCTAACACAATAATAATTAGTAACTTCAATACCCCACTCTTGCCAATATACAGGATATCCAGATAGAAAGTACGTTATTTATATTAAATAACAATATAAATCAAATGGACAGAATGGATTTTTTTTTACAGAACATTTCATTCAAAGAATATACTTTCTTCTTAACAGAAATCCATGGAACTTTCTCCCAAACTGATGACACATTAAACAAAATAAGATGCGTTCTTTTTTCCATTGTATAATTTTGGCTTCTTTGTCAAAAATTAGGTGTTCATAGATGTGTGGATTTACATCAGGATCTTCAATTCAATTCCACTGATCCACCTGTCTGTTTTTATGCCAGTACCATGCTGTTTTTATTACTACAACTCCATAGTGGAGCTCAAAGTAAGGGATGGTGATGTGATGCCTCTGGAAGTTTCTCTATTATCCAGGGTTGTTTTAGTTGTTTTAGCTACCCTGTTTTTTTTTTTTTTTCTCCATATGAAGTTGAGTATTATTCTTTTGAGGTCTGTGAAGAATTATGTTGGGTTTTGATGGGGATTGCATTAAATCTGTAGATTGCTTTTGGTAAGATTGCCATTTTTACTATGTTAATCCTACCTATCCATGAGCATGGGAGATCTTTTCATTTTCTGATATCTTCTCAATTTATTTCTTCAAAGACTTAAAGTTTTTGTCATATAGATCTTTCACTTATTTGATTAGAGTTACCCCAAGATATTTTATATGATTTGTAGCTACTATAAAGGGTGTTGTTTCTTTGATTTCTTTCTCATCCTATTTATCACTTGTATATGGTAGGGATACTAATTTTTTGAGTTAATCTTTATCCAACCACATTACTGAAAGTGTTTATCATCTGTAGGAGCTCCCTGGTAGAATTTTTTTGGGTCACTTATGTATACTATCATATCATCTGCAAATGGCAAAAGTTTGACTTCTTCCTTTCCAATTTGTATCCCCTTAATCTCCTTTTGTTGTCTTATTGCTGTAGCTGGAACCTTGAGTACATATTGAATAGATATGAAGAGAGTGGACAGCCTTGTCTTGTTCCTGATTTCAGTGCAATTGTTTTGAGTTTCTCTCTGTTTAACCTGATATTGGCTGTCAGCTTGCTGTATATTGCTTTTATGATGTTTAGGTATGTTCCTTGTATTCCTGATCTCTCCAGAATCTTTATCATGAAGGGGTGTTGGATTTTGTCAAAGGCTTTTTCAGCAACTAATGAGATGATCGTGTGTGTTTTTTTTCTTCCAGTATGTTTATATGGTAAATTACATTGACAGATTTTTGTTATGTTGAATCATCCCTGCATCTCTGGGATGAACCCTACTTGATCATGGTGAATGCTTTTTTGATGTGATCTTGTATTTAGTTTGCCAGTATTTTGATTGAGTATGTTTGCCTTAAAGTTCATGAGGAAGCCTGGTCCTTAATTCTCTTTCACTGTTGCATCTCATTATGGTTTGGGTATCAGGGTAACTGTGACCACATAAAAAGAATTTGGCATTGTTTCTTCTGTTTCTATTGTGTAGAACAATTTGAATAGTATTGGTATTAGCTCTTCTTTGAAATTCTGATAGAAATCTCTGCTGAAACCATCTAGCCCTGGACTTGTTATAGTTGTTGCTGTTATTGTTGGAAGACTTTTAATGACTGTTTCTATTTATTTAAGGGTTATAGGTCTATTCAAATTGCTAATTTGGTCTTAATTCAATTTTGGTATGTGGTAGCTATCAAGAAAATTGTCCATATCATTTAGATTTTCAATTTTTTTGGAGTACAGGTTTTTGAATTTTGCTGGCATAACTGGATATTCACATGTAGAAGAATGCAAATAGATAAATATCTATCACCCTGTACAAAACTCAAGTCCAAGTGGATCAAAGACCTCAGCATAAACCCAGTTACACTGATTATGATAGAAAAGAAAGTGAGACGTAGCCTTGAATGCATTGGCACAGGAGACAACTTCCTGAATATAACACCAGTTGTACAGACACTGAGATTGACAATTAATAAATGGGACCTCCTGAAACTGAAAAGCTTCCGTAAGGCAAAGGATGCTGTCAATAAGACAAAATGACATCCTACAGAATGGGAATAGATCTTCACCAACCCCACATTTGACAGAGGGCTGACCTCCAAAATATATAAAGAACTAAAAAAAATCCTAGACAGGAAAATACCACCTATTCCAATTTATAAATGGGGGGTTACAGATTTAAGCAGAATCCTCAACAGAAGAATCTCAAATGGCCCAGAAGCACTTAAAGAATTGTTCAACATCCTTAGCTATCAAGGAAATGCAAATCAAAATGACTCTGAAATACCATCTTACACCTGTTGGAAGGACTAAGATCAAAAACACTAATGGCAACCTATGTTGGAGAGGATATGGAGTAAGGGGAACACTCTTCCACTGCTGGTGGGAGTGCAAACTTGCACAGCCACTTTGGAAATCACTATGGTGGTTTCTCAGAAAACTGGGAATCAATCTGCCATAAGACCCAGCTATTCTAATCTGGGGCATATACCCAAAGAATGTTTAATCATACCACAAGGACACTTGCTCTACTATGTTCATAGTAGCATTATTTATAATATCCAGAACCTAGAAACAACCTAGATGTCCATCAACTGAAGAATGGGTAAAGAAAATGTGGTACACTTACACAATGAAGTATTACTCAGCTGTTAAAATGAAAATAAATAAGTAAAAATATCCTGTATTCAATCTTATCACAAAAGAATGCAGCAAGATATGAACAATAAAAATGTCAGAAAACACACAAATGCATGGAAGCTAAACAAAACACCACTGAAGGAAAATTGGAACAAGAAAAATATCAAGAAGGAAATTTCTAGAACTGAATGAAAATGAAAACACAAAATGTCAAAATTAATGAGATATAGTGAAGGGGGTTCTTACAGGGAAGTCTACAACACTAAGTGCCTACATATAAAACAACAACCACTCCAAACAGGTGAGATCTCATATTAAGATTTAATGGTACACTTGAAAGGCTTGTAAAACATAAAAAAAACAACAGCCAAAAAGGATAGACAGGAAGATATAATCAAGATAAGGATTGATGTTAACGAAATAGAAATGAAAATGCAATGCAAAGTATCAATGGAACTGAGTTGGATCTTTGGAAAGAATGATAAACCTTTGGCAAAATTAATCAAGAGAAAGAGAGGATCCAAATTAACAAAATTAAGACCAGACACCAATGTAATTCAGATAATTTTAAATTCATATTTTCAAAGTTTGTATTCTACCAAGCTGTTAAACCTAAAAGAAATGGATGAATTTCTAGATATATATGACCTAACAAAGTTAAGTCAAGCTGAAATAACTAATATAAGTAGACCCATAACATCCAATGAGATAGAAGCAGTAATTTAACATTTTCTAGATAAAAAATATCCAAAGGGCAGGTCAATTCTGCTGTGGATATCACTCTATATAAATAAAACTCTGATGGCCAGTGACCAGGCAGGAAGTAAAGGCGGGACAAAGAGAGAGGAGAATTGGGGAAACAGGAAGAAGGGGGGAGAGACACTGCAGCCACCACCAGGACAAGGAGCATGTAAAGACTCTGGTAAGCCACCAGCCACGTGGCAAGGTATAGATTTATAAAAATGGGTTAATTTAAGATAAAAGAACAGTTAGCAAGAAGCCTGCCACGGCCATACAGTTTATAAGTGATATAAGCGTCTGAGTGATTATTTTATAAATAGATTGTGGCACTGCGGGGCTTGGAGAACATGGAGAGAAGCCCTCCAGCAACACAATTCAGTGTAGAATTCTAATCAGATCTCCAAAGAACAAACATCAATACCCCTCAAACTCCTCTAAAAATCTAAAAATGAAGTAACATTTCCTAATTATTTTTATAAAGCTACTATTACCCTGATACCTAGACCAGACAGAGAGACAACAACAAAAGAATCTTAGAGGCCAATTTATTAGGTGTACATGGATGTATAAATCCTGAGTAAAATACATGCAAAATGTATTCAAGAACATATCAATAATTATCCACCATGATCAAGTCAGCTCCATCCCAGAGATGCATGGATGCTTCAAAATTAAAAAAAAAAAATCAGTAAGCATAATCCACCCTTCCAGAACAGAAACCACATGATCATCTCATTAGACACAGAAACGGCTTTGGACAAAATCCAACATCCCTTCACGGCAAAAGTCCTGGAGAGCTTAAATATAAGGGTGACATAATAATGGCAACCCCATGACAATAGCAACATTTTTCTAATTAGAGAGAAACTCAAAGCTTTCCACTAAATTCAGGAACAAGACATGTATGTCCACATTCTCTATTCATGCTCAATATAATGCTTGAAGTCTTAGCTAGTACAATAAGAAAAGTGAAATACATAAAATTAATACAAATAGGAAAGGAGGAAGTCAAAGTATCTTTATTTTCAGACAATATGATTTTATAAATAAAAGACCTTAAAAACCACCAGAAAATTCTATAGCTGATATGTAGCAAGACACAAAATTAGAACACAAAATAAGTACTCTTCCTATATAAAAATGACAAACAGACTAGAAAAGAAATCAGGAAAATGGCACCATTTAAAATAGCCTCAAAAGCAAAAGCAAACAAAGAAAAAAATCTTGGAATAAACCTAAGAAAGTGAAAGACAAACCAAAGAAGATACTGGAAGATAGAAAGACCTCCCATTCTCATGTATTGGTAGAATTAATATTTTGGAAATGGCCATCCTACCAAAAGCAATCTAGAGTCAATGAAGCCTCAATCTATATTCTAACACCATTCACCTCAAAAATAAGAAAAATAAATAAATTCTTAAAAGTCACATGGAAACACAAAATATCCAAGATAACCAAAACAATCCTGAACAATGAAAATACTGCTTGATCTTTCATCATTTCTTATTTTAAATTATAGTACAGATCAATGGTAATAAAAGCAGCATAGTACTTTAATTAAAAAAAAGACGCATTAATCAATGGGATTAAGTTGAAAATTTAGGCATAAGTCTATGTACCTACAGACACCTGATTTTTGACAATTAGGTGAAAAATACACATTGAAAACCATGTCTTTAGCAATTGGTGTTGGTCAAACCTGGTTAGCTCCATGTAGAAGAATGAAACTAGATCCTTATCTCTCACTCTGCACAAAACTCAACTCCAAATAGATTAAGGACCTCAGCTTGTAAAACTTGATACCCTGAATCTGATTAAGTAACAAGGAATACACTTGAATTTATTGACACAGGACTCCAAAAGTACAGGCATTAAGATTAACCAGCCGGGCGGTGGTGGCACACGCCTTTAATCCCAGCACTCGGGAGGCAGAGTCAGGCGGATCTCTGTGAGTTCAAGGCCAGCCTGGGCTACCAAGTGAGTCCCAGGAAAGGCGCAAAACTACACAGAGAAACCCTGTCTCGAAAAACCAAAAAAAAAAAAAAAAAAAAAAAAAAAGATTAACAATGGATAAACTGAAACACATAAAACTAAAATGTTTCTTTATAGCAAAAGACATCATCATTCAAGTGAAGAGGCAGCCTACAGAAAGTGAAACAAACAAACAAAATACCTTCACCAGTTGTACAGCTGTACATCTGAAGAAGGGTTAGTATTTAACCAATACTATGCAAATAACTAAAAAAAAAAAAACCAAACATCTAGAGAACAAACAATCAAATTTAAAAATGAGCATTCTCAAAAGACAAAATACAAATGGCTGAGAAACTTTAAAAAAACGTTCAACATCTTTAGCCCCCAGGGAAACAATTTTGAGATTCCATCTTACCCCCAGTCAGAATGGCCAAGATCAATAAAACAAATGACACAAGATACTGATGAGGATGTGGGAAGGATGAAGGGAAAACTTATTCCCTGCAGATGGGTGTGAAAACTGGTCAGCTGCTATGGAAATCAGTACAGAGATTCCTAAAAATACTGAAAATAGATCTACCACATGAGCCATTGATACCATTCTTGGTCATATACCCAAAAGACTCCATATTTTAGCACAGGCATCTTACACCTCCATGTTCATTATTCCTTCATTCACAATACTCAGGAAGTGGAAACAGCCCAAATGTCAATCAACTGAGATATGGATAATGAAACTGTTTATACCATTTAATACTATTCAGCTGTTAAGAAAAAATAAGAATAAATTATGAAACACAAGTAAATTAGTGAAACTGTAAGCAGTCTAAGTCAAGTACACAGACTCAGAAATACAAACATTGCTTGTTTTCTCCCATACAGGATGTTAGTTTGTAAGTTTTAGTTAAAGGTATTTAACTGGGAATATCACAGAGGTTAGGGCAGTAGTAAGATGGAATCTTTTAAGGAAGGTGAAATAGAATATAGTATTATAATGAGGGGAAGGGGCAAATATACCAGGAAGGATTAAATGGAGTAAGGAATGGGAGGGCAGGGTAGAGGAGCAATGTTGGAAGGGACAACTAACAGTAAAGAGCTTTTGAAAGACTCACATGGAAATCTATTATTGTATAAGCTTCATAAAAATGTATACACATGTGTAAAATAAGTTTAAATTAAGCTGCCCTATAATGGAGGGTGGGGAATATACTGCAACCACACATACCAAATAAAAATTCCAGGGTTTTTTTTTTTGAGTTGTTGACCAGTGTAGCAAAATAGACTCCCAAGCATGATGGTCTATTTATTGTCAATACTCTTGGCTACCTTGTGGAATTTATAGTAAGACTCTATAGCTCAAGATAACACATCCTTGAGAAATAGAAAGTGGAGAAATATAGCCAGTACTCAACTGGAAGATTCATCCAATACTGGAAAGCTTTCATAAGGCTGGAAGGTGCTATGCATGCTACTATATGAGAAGTGTAGGCATCAGTATTACCCAGGTGTGAAACCTGAAAGTTACATAAGAACTCTCCTGAAAAGATATGCCCACTGATGAAATAGTGGTATGGATGTTATTGGAATAACTGTTCTGGTTAGTTTTTTGCCAATTTGACACAAGCTTGTAGCAACTATCTAAATTATTCTATTATTAATAAAAATTAATAAAAAAAAGTCAAATATTGTGGTTAAATCTGAAAGATCCACTGAGCCATGGAGAAACGATGAGCTGACCTTTACCTTCCATGTTCCTAGCTTGAAAAAGCCATGTATCTCTCTTTGTCTCTCCCTACTCCTCCCTGTCTATCTATCCTCCTGATCAACCAAAAAACTCTATGGTTCATTCTAGCCAGCCGAACATGGACTCTGCCCTCTGAATTGAGGTAAAAATTTATTGGCAATCTTGGAGTGGCAGTGTGAACAAATCTGTAACACAAGCTATGGTCATTTGGCAAGAGGGAGCCTCAATTGAAAAAAAAATGTCCCCACCAGATTGGCCTGTGAGCAAACTTGTCAGGCATTTTCTTGATTAATGATCATATGAAAGAGCTAGCTCTGAGCAGATGATATTGGTTTATATTAGAAAGCAGAATAAGCAAGCCACTAAGCAGCATTCTCCAATGGTTCCTGCTCCATTTCCTGCCTTGGGTGCCTACGCTGATTTCTCTCAGTGATGGAGTATGATCAGAGTATTATAAGATGAAATTGCTTTTGACGATATGTTTACCATTAGAAATGATAACTAAGGCAGAAATTGGTACCAGAGAGTATGCCATTGCTGTGGTTGACATAATTGGTTATGGGAAGGCTATGGAAGGACTTGAGAACTTTGAGCTAGAAAAGCCATTGAACATTCAAAGCTTAATGAGTTATTATGGGAATCTAGAAGATAACGCTAAAAGCAGTGCAGATGATGGAGGTCAGGCTTGTGAAGTTTTAGAGAGAAATTTGACAGTTCCTTAAAGACTCTCTCTATTTGATAGTTTGAATTAAAAATCTGTGATTCTGGTCCACTGGGCCTAAATAATCAGTTGTGATTACCAAGAGACAAGAACCACCAAAGTGAAACCCTTGCTTTTCTGAGACATTGGCCAGTTAGAGCCAAAGAATCAGCTGTGATTAAAAAGATACCAGCAAGGGCTGGGGAGATGGCTCAGCCGTTAAAGGCTAGGCTCACAACCAAAAATATAAGAAGATACCAGCAAAAACTGAGGCAAAATATTCAAGGAAGTGTTTGTCAGTGTCAGAAACTATAAGCTGTGATCTAGAGGGCACCAAGATAGTACCTTTACTGGCAGCAGAACTTGGTAATGTGAAAGGCTGTCCCAGGTAGTACTGATTTTGGAGGTAAGAGTGATTACACAAAACACCTTAGGCTTGACACCGTGAGAGGTAAGGAGAGTCCACTGATGAAGTTGCAACCTCAGTTGTAGTAGAATCCCCAGAATTGAAAAGATTGCAGACAAAAGTTGGAGCTTGGCACTGTGTGGAAGGCTTAGAGTCCCTGAAGAGAGCCTAGGAGAGGCTATTGGTGATGGTAGCGCTCAGTTGTAATGGAGATGCAGCATTTTGAGATGCCAGTACCATGGAATGACCACCAAGGACAGGAGCAGACGTGGAGTGGAGTCTGCCTAAGTCAATGAGATAAGCGGCGTGTTCTGTAGATGACAGAACCAGAGAAATGAAGCTGCCTAGGTTCTTTGGAAACGAGAAGATCATGAGTTCCTGAAGCATGACATTGTGCTTTACACTGTCGAACTTTGGTTTTGTTTCATTTGATTATAACTGTGTCCTGGCTCTTCTTTGTTAAAATAAGAAGTATGTAACGCTTTTTTTAAACAGAAACATCCAGTTAAGACTGAAATTTTAGAGGGATTTTGGATTTTTTTCCTTTTACTAAAAATAAATTCTTTTCTTACATGATAAATCCTGATTAAGGTTTCCCCTCTCTCCACTCATCCCAGTTCCTCCCTATCTCCCTTCCCATCCAGAATCCATTCTTTTTCTGTCTCTCATCAGAAAAGAATGGGCTTCCTAGAGATAATAATACAACATAATGAAATACAATAAGATAAGGCAAAAAATTTTACATCAAAGTTGAATAAGACAAACAAACAAAAGATAGAGTCCCCCTCCACCCAAAAGCACAAGAGTCAGAGACACACTCACTCACACACCAAAAAATTCCAGAAAAACACTAAACTGGAAGCCACACTATATACCAGAGGACCTGGTGCAGACTCATGCAGGCCCTGTGCATGCTGCCTATGTCTCTGTGAGTTCATAGGACCTTTTGTCATGTTGACTTTGAGGGTCTTGTTTCCTTGGTGTCCTCCATCCTCTCAAACTCTTACATTCTTTCTTCCTCTTCTTCAGCAAGGGTGTCCTGAGCCCTGAGAAGAGGGATGTGATGGAGACATCCTATTTAGGGTTGAGTGTTCCCAGCTCTCTCACTCTCTGTGTAGTATCTGGCTGTCAATCTTTGTATTTTTTTCTCATCTGCCACAAGGAGTCTTCCCTGATGATGACTGGAAAAGACACTGATCTATGCATACAGCAGAATATCATTAGGAGTCATTATATCACCACACTTTGGTTTTTGTTGTTTGCTTATTTTGTTTTTGATTTTAGAACAGTAGTATTTAGTTTTACCCTAGGTCCTCATGCTATTTAGTTTCAGGTTCTTGACATCCAAGCAGTGTCAGATATGGGTTCCAGCTCATGAAGTGGGCCTTACATCAAATAAGACATTGGTTGGTTATTCCCACAAACTTTGTGCCACCATTGCCCTAGCATATCTTGCAGGCAGGACAGCATTGTAGATCAAGGTGTTTGTGGCTGCCTTGATTTTACTTTTTTCTTTTGATAGTGTACAGAGTACCCTCCTGTACAAATGACACTAGAACTTAAGGGTAAAGGAGGTACGTGGGCACCAGCTCAAGTTCTCCATGTACAGTGAGTTGTGTTGGCACTGACTTGAGCAGATGCAGCCTTGCTGTCAGTTTGTGGAGAGCAACCAATTGTCTTGGCAACACCCTGGGTTCTTTGGCGATTCCTGTGGGACCCCCTTGGTCAACAACTCATTAGATGTAACTCAATCCTGATACTGGAAGCTTTGTTTGTTGACAAAAGATGGCCAGTTGGAACTCTGTTTCCCCCAGAATTATTTGGAAATATAATTTTATTTGGCAATATAATTTTAATACCTTCATATATGTATATACTTCAGGAAGTTTCTACTGTATTAGGTTTTCATACAATCCTTCAAAAGACCTTTAATTTCAGCTGTTGGTCCCATATTCCCCAGGAACCTCTTCTCCCCTCTCCCACCACACTTGATAATCCCACTCTAGGCCCCCAATCCATCCATAATTATCTATTCTATTTCCCTTTGCTATCGAGATCTATTTGTATCTTCTAGTTCATTACTCTATACCTACCTTCTGTGGTTCTGTATATTGGTTAATATATAAGCAAACATACATAGCATATTTGTCTTTCTGAGTCTGGGTGATCTCACTCAGGATGATTTTTTTTCTAGTACCATCCATTTGCTTGCAAATTTCATGATGTCATTTTTTTTTTAAATAGCTGAGTGATATTTCATTGTGCAAATGTACCACATTTTCTTTATTCATTCTTCTGTTCAAGGATGTCTAGGTTGTTTCCATTTTCTGGCTATTATGAATAGAGAAACAGTGAATATGGTTGAACAGGTTTCTTGGTGGTAGGATGAAGTGTCCCCTAGGTGTATGCCCAAGAATGGTATAGCTTAATCTTGAGGTAGATCAATTCCCATCTTCCTGAGGAACTGCCACACTAATTTCCATGGTGGCTGTATAAGTTTGCACTCCCAGGAGCAACAAATGAGTAATCTTCTTACAACACATCCTCAGAAACATAAGCTGTCATTGTTCATAACCATTGTATCATAACCATTCTGACAGGTGCAAGATGGAATCTCAGGGTGGTTTCGATTTGCATTTCCCTGATGGCTAAGGACCTTGAACATTTCTTCAAGTATTTCTCAGCCATTGGAGTTTCCTTTATTGGAAATTCTGTTTAGATCTGTACCACATTTTAAAATTGGATTGTTTGTTTTCTTGATATCTAGTTTCTTGAGTTCTTTATATATTTTGGGTATTAGTTCTCTATCAGATGTGGAATTGACAAAAACATATTCCTATTCTGTAGGCTGCCACTTTGTCCAAATGATGATTTCCTTTGTCATGAAGAAGCTTTTCTGTTTCCTGAGGTCCCAATTGTTAATTGATGATCTTAGTTCCTTGCACAATCAGTGTTCAGTTCAGGAAGTCTTCTCCTGCGCCAATGAGTTGAAGGGTAGTCCCCATTTTATCTCATGTCAGGTCATGTTGAAGTCTTTGGTCCATTTGAAGCATCTACCTGGGGTCTTCTTCACACCGCCTTCCAAATTTGCCCGGTACCATTTGTTGCAGGTGTTGTCTTCTCTCCCCAGTGTGTATTTATGGCTTCTATTTTTTTAAAAAAATCAAGAGTGTATTTAACTCTACTCATCAACATGTTTGCTTTTGTGCTGATACCATGCTGTTTTTATTACTATAGCTTTGTAGTATAACTTGAAATTGGAAATGGTGATACCTCCAGGAGTTCTGATACTATTCAGAGTGTTTTAGCTATCATGGGTGTATTAGAATATTTTAAGGTATGTTACTTTTGTTTATATTGCATTTGTTTAACTATGTGAAGCTGTGTTACTGTGCCTGTGTAAAACACCTGATGGTTTAATAAAGAAATGGCCAATAGTAAGGCAGGAGAAAGGATAGGCAGGGCTGGCAGGCAGAGAGTATGTATAAGAGAAAACAGGGAGGAGAAAGCTAAGATCTAGGATCCAGAGAAGGAAGAGGATTCCAGGGGCCAGGCACACAGCTACACAGCAAGCCATGGAGTAAGAGTAAGATTTACAAAAGCTAGGAAATGGGAAAAGCCCAGAGGCAAAGGTAGACAGGATAATTTAAGGTAAGGAAAGCTGGCTAGAAACTAAGCCAACCTAAGGCCATACCTTCATAAGAAAAAGCCTCTGTGTATTTATGCTGTGAGATGGTCTGTATGTCAACTCTGTTGCTCTGATTGGTCAATAAATAAAACACTGATTGGCCAGTGGCTAGGCAGGAAGTATAGGCCAGACTAACAGAGGAGAAAAGAAAGAACAGGAAGGAGAAAGGAGTCTCTGCCAGCCACCACCATGACAAGAAGCATGTGAAGACACTGGTAAGGGTATAGACTTATGGAAATGGATTAATTTAAGCTATAAGAACAGTAAGCAAGAAGCCTGCCACGGCCATACAGTTTGTAAGCATTATAAGTCTCTATGTTTACTTGGTTGGGTCTGAGTGGCTGTGGGACTGGCGGGTAACAAAGATTTGTCCTGACTGTGGGCAAGGCAGGAAAACTCTAGCTACGTATTTATTTGGTGGCTGGGTGGCAGGTTCCCCATAAAAGACTAAAAATCAACCAACAACACCTGGGATTTTGTGTTTCTATATGAAACTGAAATTTGTCCTTTCAGAATCTGTGAGCAATTGTGTTAGAATTTTTATGGTGATTGTATAGAATCTATAGATTGCTTCTGATAGAATGGCCACTTATACTATGCTAATACTACCAATTCATGAGCATGGGAGGGCTTTCCATCTTTTGATATCTTTTTCAATGACCTGGAGTTCTTATACAAGTCTTTCACTTGCTTGTCTAGAATTGCCCCCAAGACATTTTATATTATTTGAGGGTATTGTGAAAGGTGTTGTTTCCCTGATTTTTTTTCTCCTTCCATTTGCTGTTTGTATATAAGAAGAATTTTTGTGAGTCAATTTTGTATTCAGCTACTTGGCTAAAAGTGTTTATCAGCTATAAGAATTTCCTGATAGAATTTTTAAGGTCACTTGTATACACTATCATATCATCTGCAAATAAAGATACTTTTATTTCTTCCATTCCAATTTGTGTACCCTTGATTTCTTTCAGCAGTCTGACTGCTCTAGCTAAGACTTCAAGTACTCTATTGAATAGGTATGGAGAGAGTGGACAACCATGCCTTGTTCCTGATTTTAGTGGAACTTCTCTGAGTTTCTCCAAATTTAAATTGATGTTGGCTATGAATTCATTGTAAACTACCTTTAGGTATGTTTCTTGTATCCCTAATCTCTCCAGGACTTTTATCATGAAGGGATGTTGAATTTTGTCAAAAGGCTTTTCTGCATCTGTTGAGATGATTATATGGTTTTTGTATTTCAGTTTGTTTATATGGTAGATTACATTTATCTATTTACATATGTTGAACCATTCATGCATCTCTGGGATTAAGCCTACTTGCTCATGGTGAATGACCTTTTTGATATGTTTTTGGATTCAATTTCCAAGTATTTTGTTGAGTATGTTTGCATCTATGTTCATAAAGTAAATTGGTCTGTAAATCTCTTTTTGTTGGGTGTTTATGTAGTTTGGGTATTAGGGTAACTATGGCTTCATAAGATGAATAGGGCAATGTTCCTTCTGTTTCTATTTTGTGGAATAACTTGAGAAGTAATGGTATTCTTTGAAAATCTGGTAGAATTCTGCACTAAAACTACCTGTCTTTGGACTGTGTTTGGTTGGAAGGCTTTTAATGACTATTTCTATTTGACTGGGGGTTACAGGTCTACTTAAACTGTATATTTGATCATCTTGATTTAACTTTGGTATGTGGTATGTATTGAGAAAAGTATCCACTTCTTTTGGATTTTCCAATTTGGTGGAGTACAGGTTTTTAAAATATATCTTTATGGTTCTGGATTCCTCTGATGTCTGTTGTTACATCTACATTTTCATTTCAAATTTTGTTAATTTGGATCTTCTCTCTCTGCCATATAGTTAATATAGAAAAGAGCTTGCCAATTTTTTGATTTTTTTCAAAGAATTAACTTAATGTTTCATTGATTCTTTGCATTATTTTGATGTTGTTTCAATTTTATTAATCTCAGCTCTGAGTTAGATTATTTCTTGCCATGTATTCCTTTTGAGCATAATTTCTTCTTTTTGCTCCAGAACTTTCAGGTGCTAAGTTGGGAGTATGGGAGCTTTCTTTTTTATGTAGACAGTGCTATTAACTAGCCTCTTTGAATAATCTTCATTGTGTTCCATAATTTTGAGTGTGTTGTATATTTATTTTCACTCAACTCTAAAAGTCTTTGATTTCTTTCTTAATTTCTGTCTTGACCCATTTTTCATTCAGTAGAATATTGGTCAGTTTCCATGATTTTGTAAGTTTTCTATTGTTTCTGTTGTTCATATCCAGTCTGTTGCTTATATTCATGATGGTCAGATAGGATGTAGGGTGTTATCTTGGCTCTGTTGTATCTATTGAGATTTGCTTTGTGTCAGAGGATGTGGCCCATTTTGGTGAAAGTTCCATGAGGTGTTGAGAAGGAGGTATATTCTTTTTGTGTTTGGGTGAAATATTCTGTATTTATCTGTATCTGAAAATGTTCTGTAAATATCTGTTAGGTCTTTTGGTTTATAATGCCACTTAGTTCCACCATTTCTCTATTTAGTTTTTGTCTAGATGACCTGTTTATTGATGAGAATGGAGTACTGTATAAGGGTCAATGTGTGACTAATTGCAGTAGAGTTTCTTTTACAAACGTGGGTGCCCTTTTATTTGGGGCATAAATGTTAAAAATGTCTTGTTGGTGGAATTTTTTACTTTGATAAGTTTGTAGTATCCTACCATATCTCTTTTGATTAGTTTGATTTGAAGTCTATTTTGTCATATATTAAAATGGTTATACAAGCTTGTTTCTTAGGTCCATTTGCTTGGAATACTTTTATCTAACCCTTTATCCTGAGGCGATGTCTATCCTTAATGTAAAGGTACGTTTCTTGGAAGCATAGAAGGATCAATACTATTTTTGTATTAATTTTGTTATTGTATGTCCTTTGTAGCGGTAATGCCCGTGCTACCACCACCTGTTCACCATATCCGAGAAAGGGGCTGTGGATCAAAAAACAGAGACAAGAGACACACAAATGCAATATGCAGGACACACAAACAAGGAACCTCTGGTGAGCGTTCAGGAGGAAGGAAACTGGCAGGGAATCAGCATAGAGAGGACATCTGGTCAAGGTCAGCAAGCAAGGCAACAGCTACCCAAAACAGGAGTCCAGGGCTCTAAAGGTTCCCCCTTTTTACTAAAAAATGAGCTTCTGACTTAGGTTGCATGGGACGTCAGCAGGTCACCTTATCCATCATGGAGACACCTGCCTGAAGCTTATGTGTGGGGATGGCCTGGGGGTAGTAGTAGGGTTTTACAAGGAAAGGAAAACCAGTGTTCTACCTGGATCTGCTTAGTTAGTGCCCTGGGAATGGAGCCAGAGAAGAGAATAAGCCACAGCCGATGATCTGCTACATAGCTGACGATGAAATTTGGGGATTGGACTTGGAGGAATAGAGGGAGGATGGAAGATTTGTTGTTAGCCTACTCGCTTTCCTAGTCAGACATGCCTGTGTGTTCCCAGGGAGTGCCTGTTGGAGTCAGGGGTTGGGACAAAGCAATAGTTGGGGGAAGGGAGTTAGGAGGGGAAGACGTGTGTTGCTGGTGTAGGTGCAGAGTTGTGGGAGGCTGCATCAGGTGTCCTGCTGGAGAGATGGGGATGGAAATGGGGGACTGGATTTGGAGGAGCAGAGAGAAAGGTGAAGATTTGCAGTTAGCTTACCTTCTTCCCTGCCTAGCCTGGCCTGTGGGTTCCCATCCAGTGGACACTGAATTTGGGGTCTGGGATAATGCAATGAATCAGGGGAGAGAGGTTAGGGGAGATCTGTGTGGGCCCCTGGAGATGGGGGCAGGCAGAAGTGAGGCTGCAGCAGGTGTTTTGTTGCAGGGCTGGGGATGAGACTGGGGGATTGGATTTGGAGGAGCAGAAGGAGAAGTGAAGAATTGCAGTGGTTTAAGTGGCCTGTTTGTTGGCGAGGAGTGACTGCTGGAGTTAAAGCAAGGAGTGGGGGAGGGCGGGGAGGAGTGGGGAGGGCGGGGAGGAGGGCAAGGTGTCCAATCCAGTGGAGATGAGGGCTGAGGGAAAGGAGGACTCAGCATGCTGTCTGCTGCAGAGCCAGGGAAGGCACTGGGGACTGGATTGGGAAGAACTGTGGGAGAGGTGAAGATGTGGGATTAGCCTACCTGTTTCTTTGGTCATAGTGACCTGCGGATTCAAAGAGAGTGCCTGCTGGAATTGGGGGCTTCCCTAGCCAGAGCAATTTTGGATATTTTGGAGAAATGTCGACCTTTCAAAGAGACTTTGGATTTTTTAAAGATATTGAACTTCTAAAGACTTGGGACTTTTAAAAGTCAGAAAGTGTTTAATGTTGACATATGAAAATTAATATGAAATCTTGAGTTTAACCAAGAAATGAAAAAGCTTTGTTTCAATTATAATGTATTGGTGTATCAAGTTAATGAGGGCTAAATTATTCTGCTTAGTTTTCTATCAACCTGACACAAGTATTTGGGAAGAGGGAACCTCAATTGAGAAAATGCTACCAGAAGGTTGGCCTTGGGGAAGCCCGTGGTATGTTTTCTTGATGAATAACAGATGTGGAAGGGCCCAACCCATTCTGAGTTGTGCCACGCCTAAGCAGATGATCCAGGGATGTATAAGAAAGCAGGATAAGCAAGCCATGAAGAGCCAGTGAATAAGCAGCATTCTTTCCAGTCTCTGCTTCAGTTCCTGCCTTGTATGCCTACCCTGACTCCCCTCAGCCATGGAGTATGAACTGAGAATTGAAGGTAAAAGAAACATATCCTCTCCTTTTGGTCATGCTGTTTTATCATAGCAACAGAAAACCCAACAAAGACAGAAATGACTACCTTTTGATTGTCTTTAAGGACTATTCCACAAGATGGAGTCCATAACTGGCACTGTCAATGAGGCCAAGAACCTGTAGCTAGACAGGTTATAAGCATGAGGGGATGATATACTAATGTTGCTTTGCTAAATGTTCATACTATTAATGTGACTCCTAATGACTTAGGTTCATACTTACAGGTTGGTGTAGCTCTCAGCCCTCATCAGAGATGCCTCTTCTTGTCATAGATGATGATTAACACAAAGACCCACAACCGGTCAACATGCGGAAAATAGGACTGTGGAGTGCTTGGACTTAAATGAGATATCCGAATCATACCTCTCCATCAAAGGCTCAGGAAATCATTGAAGAAGAGCAGACAAAAGTTTGTAAGAGCCAGACCTCTTTGATGACTATAACAAAATATTGCTTTCAGGACACAACATGGAAGTTT
The DNA here is from genome assembly GCF_004664715.2 of Peromyscus leucopus. Classification (NCBI taxonomy): domain Eukaryota; kingdom Metazoa; phylum Chordata; class Mammalia; order Rodentia; family Cricetidae; genus Peromyscus; species Peromyscus leucopus. Next base: position 70,688,813 of record NC_051084.1, read on the forward strand.
CACATACGAACTCAGTGATTCTGACAGTATGCACAAGACCCACACACACTCAAGCTAGAGAAAATATTAGCATGGAAGGAGGAGGTGGGTATAGTCCCATCCCTAGTTGAGGATATATTGGCATGGACAGCTGGTGGTAGATGCTGATTCAGATTTCTTTAATGGTCTGACCTCCTACTATGTTGACCACACTCCAAAGTAGGCCCCGAGGATCCAAAGTAGTTGGACAATTCAAGCTGGACTTCATGGGTTTAAAAGAGATGTGGAGGAAGAGCAAAGTTGATTGGGTAGGAAGGTTGGGTATAACATGAATTGTTAAATTGTCTTACTAATAAAAAAGCAAAACCTGGAGCTAGATATTAGGGTGAAAGCTGAAAGTTCAGAGAAACAGAACAAGCCACAGCTAACTTCACCTTGCCAACTCCTCAGCCAATCCTGTTTCCATGAATTCTCAGACTGAAAGCCTCTGAGTCCTCACCCCTAAGGGTTTCAGTTGAACTGCTGCTTAGTTCCTGTCTCCTCACACCTTATGTACCATTCTCCACCCAGCCATGTCACTTCCTGGGATTAAAAGTGTGTGTGTTCCCCAAGGAAAGACATGAGATCTCAGGTGCTGGGGTTAAAGGTGTGTGCCACTACACCTGGCTCTGTTCCCAGTGTGGCCTTGAACTCACAGAGATCCTGATCGATCTCTGCCTCCCAAGTGATAGGATTAAAGGTGTGTGTGTCACCACTGTCTGGCCTCTATGTCTAATCTAGTGGCTGCTCTGTCCTCTGATCCCCAGATAAGTTTATTAGGGTACACAGTATATTGGGGTACACAATGTATCACCACAGTTAGGATATATAAGGAAAGAGAGAAGGATGAATATGATCAAAATACTTTGTATAACATTCTTTTAAAATTGGTAATATTTAAAATATCTAAATATTGATTTAAATCAACTATTTAAAAATGGATTCGTTTTGGATTTTCAAAATGTATACAATGAGATATATAATCTATGTACCCCAACTTCCTCTCTCCATCCCACCCTCAGATTCCCTTCAATGCTTCCTTCTAACTTTATGCCCTCTTCCTTTTTCTCTTCAACAGCCCATTAAGTACAGTGAGTTTTCCTGCCATATGCGCATGGGTGCCAAGACATCCCCTAGAGCACGAGTGGCCGGCCTACCATGGGTGACTGCTTTCCCCAAAGAATGCCTCCCCCAATGGTTCCTTAGTGATGAACAGAACCACCCAAGAGCCCATTCAAGCTATGCCTGAACTTGAATGACTTGATCTGACATCCTTTCTTTTAGTTCTGCTCTGGAGCTGTCTCACTCGGTACTTCTAGCGCCTGAACAACTCCTTACTGACTACATAGAAGGCAGCTGCACCTTAGTAAGTGATGTGGGGTGACTCCTGTCCTTTCCAAAGGCTTTCGTTTATGGCATTTCTTGATTTTTTTGCAATGTAAACTCTCCCATGATGGCTTTTTAAGTTTAGTGACACAGTGATATCAGGATATCTTTGGGGGCGATGGAGACTCACTCAGCTCTGTCATGCTTAGCTTTAGAGGCAGGGGTCCCAGAAACTCAGGGACCACCCAACCCAACCCAACCCAGAGACCTTTCTGTTCATCTCTCCAAAGTTTGGAGAATGAAATTCGCAGATCACAGAGGGTAAGTTTCTGAAAAAAAAAATAAATATATATATAGAGAGAGCCTAAAAGACAGAGAGAGAACCCAAAGCTCCTGTAGAGCAGGGAGCGTCCCCCAGGTGTGAGTACCATTGAACCTTATTGACTTGGGTCTTTAATGGAGCAAAGGAGAGAAGGGCCACGAGCTGATTAGTCCAGGTTTCAATACAGGTGTGGGTATCCTCACACTTTCAGTCACAATCTCATATGGTTTCCCGGGAAAGGGTGCTCCTTTAGAGAAAAGAGATACAAAACAACTAGACCCCTTCCTGGCATCTTCAACCTCTAGCCATGCCAAAGTCAGAGATACTTTTAGCCTAAGCACTTCCAGTTTCTGCCACCTCCAGCAAGGATGAGTCTATGGACAGCTCATAGCCAAGATGGAAACTGGTTACTTTTCTTATGTGGGGTCTTTTTTCTTATGTGTAGTCAATTTCTGCCTCCTGTTCTCACCATCACAAAGCATCTGTGCATACAATTGAGAGGATACGTGCCCCCTTTGATCCTTCACCAGTATGTGAGGGTTCTAACATAAAACCATCAAGAGATAACCAATAAGTGCTCAATTGAACAAAAACCTTGTTCACGTGAGAATGCTTTGCAATCCCTTCCAGAAAATCCAAATGACAAAGGCTGTAGCAAAATCCCCTCACTGCTCACAAACTGGATCTTGTTTGATTATTCCCCATGCTTGAACTTTACTAGTAGAAAAATAGGAGGTAAGAAAAGTGGTGAATGCCTCTCTCCTGGGCTGTGCAGCTAAGCATCATCACTGAACCCTGAAATGTCTGCAATTGAGTTTGCTCACTGCAGAGTGGCCCCCACTTTCTGAACATAGTGTACACAAATGGTGATTTCAAAACCAAAATGAGGAACCACAGCACCTTAGGTAACCGTGTAAGCTCAGGATGGTTTTTGTTAATTGAGAATTTAGAAGACCAAGCCCCTAGATGAGGGAATCTTTTACAACTTGGAAGCCATTAGACAATATGGACCTTGGAAGAATGAGCAGGAATCTTGGCAATGGGGGTGGGGAAACTGCTTTCCAAGTGTAGGTTCCAACGTGGAATCACTAACAAATAATTCATGAAAGAGATAGAACATATGCTCACATGATGGAGGGGGAGTTGGAGGACACAGAGAGCACGTAAGCAGCTGAGCCTCCATGAGTTACAGCACCGCACTGCTGTTATAAAACATCTTTATTGGGAGGGAAAATGCAATATTTGGGTAGAAGGAGATGAAGTAGGTAGTCTGGATGACTCACTGATGGCAGAGTGTGCAATTTTACAGCTGGTATATGCCTGTCTGCTTGGTGTCTTTCTGGACTCACAACCTATCAGAAGCAGGCACTGAGTACACACTGCTCTATCCATGAAACAATCAAGGTGCTGAGGTAAGGGTCAGGAAATGGAGCATTTCATAAAAAGAACGGTGTTATTTTCTTCAAGAAGTTCTTAAAAGCTTACTTTTCCATTCCCTTTTTAACGTTTTTTGATTCATGCGCCCTTTGGAAAGTGGTAGTGGGGTGTGTGTATGTACTCAGCGAACAGATTACTTTACCTGCGTAGGTGTCATTAGCTTCTTACCTGCTGGGATTGGGAACTTCAGCTACTTCCTGAGAAAGATGTAAGAAGGCATCACTGAAGGCGTCCATCCGGTACGGCAGCCACAGGCCTTCTCATCATTTGGGCTCGTGGCAAACCTCTGCTTTGCTTAGCCAATGTCACGGTGGCAGAGCATGTTTCTCACCCAGGAGAGAGGCAGGAAGGTTCAGTCCAAATGTTTAGGTATAAAAAGAAATTGACCATGCAAATCCTTCGTAAGAATGTATGAAAATGCATTTTGTTTTCCTCACAGCAAGAAAAGGAAAGCCCTGTTCTCTCAAAAACAAACCAACCAACCAACAAAACCTATATTAGGATCTCAAGAGACAGCTCAGAAGACCCCAGTTTCGTTCCCAGCATTCATATTAAACAGCTCACAAGAGCCTGTAACTCCAGTCCAACTTCCTTTTATAGACTGCAAAGGCACCTGGACTCACATGTGTATATGTATATACACACAATACATATTTTTAAAAGAGAATGAGGTCAAATGTTTCTGTGTATACTTTATTCTTTCTAACAAAATAACATGTTAAAGCTTGGCAAACAATGACATTCAAAGAACATGAAGCTGTGTTATAGCTGAGGAAAGGAATCTCAGAAAATAGAGATGGAACACAAAGTCCTTTGCTAAAAATATACAGTAATATTAAATTTCTAATTTGTATATTCTCATTTCAAACAAAGGGAATATAATTTCTCTTAAATACAAACATTCAAGACAGAATTTGTATTATCTTTTTTTATTAAATGGTCTGTTGGTTTTGTAGAAATGTGTCTTTCAAATATTTAGAATCTCAACCTGTCCTGGAATTCTTCTGTAAAGTCAGATGACCATCAATTTCATTCTCATATTGACATGAATCTAAGATGTAATTATTTCTTCTTATAAATTTGATCAGCTACAGACACCATACATATGTCATAATAATTCCTACCATCTCTGTTTCAGGAAAAAAACCTGAAGGTGTGTTTTGAGTTGATAATCATTGCTGCTGTGTTTTCTCTATCAGCTATTGTCTCTTTAAAAGCATGAAAACATCTTCCTATCTGTAGCTGTTGTCAGGAAATATGGACTCCTTTCTCCCCCACGCCCTCCTGACTACACCCACTTTCTGTGCTGTCTGTGTAACTACATTATTCATGCTTACAAGCCCAGCTGTAAAATAAAAATAGAGTGAATGAATGAGTTCTAAGGATCAATATAAAAATACGGCCCGACTCCAGCCAAACCTCAAATCTAGCTTACTTTACATATTTCACCACATTCTTTTGCATGGCAAATTGTATTAACCAATCTACTTCTATTTTGAAACCCTGTTTATCTGAAATTAGGCTGTCTGCTCTGGACTCTGAATTAAAACTATAACATCTATAACTCTTCAGTCTATGTCTAGAATCCCTGTAAGACGTGTGAAGTTTTAGTATCAGTCAAACATGAGGACAGGGCATGGCTTCACTGATGTTTCTGCAATTCAGGGCATTTCATTTTCTGCAGTGTTATTTGTGCACTATAAAAATATCATGTAGGTTTTGTTTTTTGAAACTTTAAAAAATATTACTGGAGAATGGCCCCAGCTTTGCTAGGCTAGTGTTCTGGAAGGCACACTCAGTTCTAAGAGGCAACCTTCTGCTGGCTGCTGCCACTTCTGAGCCAGCTGAATTGAAAGGCCAAGCATCCCAGACACGGTGAAAAAAAACACAGTCAAGCGGACATCAGACACCATTGCTCCAGTGTGTCCACGCCTTTCCCCTTAACTAATCTGGGTGATCTTTTTCACACACAGGAAAAAAAATTAAAACTCATTTTATCTGCTTTAGAGTTTCACAAGTATAAAATAAAGAATTATAGCTTTGACAGTGCTCAGCACTAGGACGAAGAAATCTCCCAGCCTGGAATAAAAAACATAGACTGTTGGCAATTTCAGCCTTTTGTAAATTCTCCTCTCAAGCTGGTGAACCCCAACCTGCAGCTTCCTAGCTTTCTGCTGTCAATTGTGGTGAAATCATTGTCAATTAATCAACTGGAAGAGCAAACACCTGCCCAATTTATTATTATTTTTTTACAAGTAATTAGGGGGTCCAATAAAGCAGCAGGAGTAGACAGAATTTCAGGTAAAAGCATGTGTCAAACCTGCACGTTTCTAAGTAATCTGATGTGAGAGGAGAGAGAAGGGGGTGAGGAGAGAGAGAGAGAGAGAGAGAGAGAGAGAGAGAGAGAGAGAGAGAGAGAGAGAGAGAGAGAGACTGAGATTTCAACCACAAAAGTCAACAATAAATATTCTGAAATATGGAACAAAGAGGCTTGTCAAACAGTGATTTTTCTTGCTTAGGATCCTAAGCACCTGCGAGCATTTATAAAATGTCCAAAGCAACATATGTGAAAGATATATGTAGGTCACAGTTATGTGGGTAGGGTAGGAGCTGCTGGCTTAGGTGTAGATAATGAGGGATAGACAAGCCAGCAATTTTACATCTATTCAGTCAGCCAGACAACAGAGATGGACGCTAAACTTCGTCTCTTCTCCACCAAAAGTGAGAAGAAAGAGAAGCTGCCGGTGGCAGAAGCCCATCTACACTGATACAAAACAGGTGGTGTTCTAGTTCAGATGCCATATTTGCTATTTAGGGTTCCTGTGATCTCTGCAAGGATGGGTAAGCTATAGAGTGCGTAGGAGAAGCTACACAAAGCATCCGCACTGCTCCAAGCCCACAGGCTGATTTCAACCTCGCACTCCACACGCTGAGATTGGTTATCTTGACAAGCCTGCTACAGCATCCCTGTGAAATTTGGGTTACCACATTTAGCTGTAGGATTACAGCACTCAATACCACAGATAGGAGATAATGTCTCTGGCGTGTGGCTGGGGCAATGCAAGCCTCACAGTCTAATTTTGGTAGCTTTGGGGGTAGAGGAGATGCAGGTGAGGCAGGACGTGGAATGGGTAATACAAGTACGGTATTGTGGTGTACCCACTCCCACAGCCTGGTCCCTCTGCCTACACTGACAAACAAAAACAAAACTATAAAATATCATTCTGTGCCCCCATCCTTCTTTTTGAAGCAGATATAAATCTGAATATATTTTCCTGAATAGTACTCCAACAACACATACGAAGGACCATCCCCCACCCACACCCCCAACTCCCACCCCCTGCCACACACACACAAGGCACACACACACACACCTTTTGCTGTCATTTTGGGGCTTGAAATAATAGTATGAAATGCTCTCTCTAGTTGTGGTGTATACGTTTGTTTTTCTTTCAATGATGCAATGTTCCTGTTTCTAGTGGCTAGAAAATCTCAGGACATCTATGGAACAAGTTGCTGGAACTTTGCTCCTTCACACTGTTTTGTTGGTGAGCACCATCTCTCACTGTGTTTCTATCCAACAAGTACTCCGACACTAGGCGAAGCCCTGATGTCATCTGATAGAATGTAGAATAACCGTGAACTGTGAGTGTGCTTGCTATCTCTGGGGTCACCTTCAGACTTGGACAGTTTGAATGTTGCTACAGCTCATGGAAGCTACTCCCTAGGGATGCAGTATTCTCAGAAAGGAGTTACTTATCACAGGCTTTTTTTCCATTTCCACCACTGAGTTGTTAAAAAGTTCAAAGATACACAGGCGCTTCTCATTTGTATTTGGAGTATTTTAGGATATTCAATGTATTTCTTTCTCTTTTTTTTTTCCAGCTACAAAGTTGGTCTTGGAAGAACTCACCACCTTGATTTTTGTAGTATGTAAGCAATGTAAACTGTCTAGAATGGCTTCAAATATATTCTAGAACCCCCACCTGTGGTAATCATTCATGGTGCCTAATCTCTGCCCTCAGATCACATGCTACGATCACATTCCCTATCTCCTTCCCCCTCTCTCTGTATGGTTGAACCATTGGATTTGTTTTGCACAGTTATCTATGATCAGCAGTATGCTGAATTACCTCTGATCCAGAGCATCCATCTAATCAAGGTAATTGGTTTACTGCATATGCTGGCTCCTTCTTCAGGGTTAGTCTGTGGATTACTCAGCCCTGAACTACCCATTGGGTATGTTGGGTGTGGATGATGCATAAGAAACAAGCCTTGGGGAAGGAAGTAAGGAGGTAGGGAGCTATCTTGGCATCCCTTTGTGTACTATGACCTAGTTCACTGGATTTACAGATACATGAAGTTGGCAAAGTGACTCAAGGCCAGATGAGTGTGGAGAGACTGACTTGAAGAAAATGAAATAGGATATTTAAGTGTTTGGGTCCATGAATGGTCTGTGAATCTTCACAAATTACAGCATCTCAAATAGTGTTTTGTTCTATTTGAAAATCCTTAGGAAATACTAATGTGTCCAGTGAGGTGTACTAACTTCCAGCATATTTTGTTCTCATTCAGCTTTGTCGAGGAAATCCTCCAGCCTCTTGTAATGCCAGGACATGGGAATGGGCAGGTTCACTGCTCCTGGCTCTCTGTAATCCATCAGTTTGAAGAAGTCTAAAATCTGCCTTCTCAATGACGTTAGCTGTTTTCAAAGGCAATCACTACAATATTTAGAACATGGAAGACAGACTGCAACTTCTGTCTAGAAGGTGATATGTTTTCTAAAAGGTAGACTTTGACATTTTTCTGGCTCACTAATTTCTTTTCTTTTTCTCATTAAACTACACTTCATTTATGAGAAAAATATATTACCATACGTGCTACAAATAGAAGCCAACACACCAAAGTAACTGTTGCTAAAAGCTGGCTAATTGAAATTTAATTCACTCTTGCAACACACACACACACACACACACACACACACACACACACACACACACACACACACACAAATGCACAGGCTTTTGGCCTTGCAATCCTTTCTGAAGTCACATCTATGTTTCTTTATCTCTCAGTGTTTGCACCTGAGAAATTGGGGGCAGGGCGGGATCAATTGCACTGAAAACACAAAATCAGTAACTTTGTTTTTCTTTCATACCTGTTTTCTAACAGGGAATGATCACATGTGTGGATGCTTACCTAACAAAGCATCCCATGTGTGGGCAGAGTGCAGTATATGAGTAAGATATTGGGAACTTAAATCTCTGAATGTAGCTAATGTAAATTGAGGCCATTCTATTTCAAGAGATTCTTGCTTTCAAAGTCACCCTGCATATCTGGAGCTAATTTGGTCGGAAAAGAAGCTGGTTAGGTGAAAACCCCAAATGTTTCCAAGCCTCAGGCTGCAGGTGTCTGAGATAAAAGTAAAAGTCCATATGTTAGGAGAAAAGGAGAAGGTAGAAAAGGGAAAGAGGAAACAAAAAAGAATAAAGGGCAGGGTCTGAAAGAAGGGAGGGAGGGATGGGGAGGACAGAAAAGAAGGAAGTTGCTCAGGGGCTCATTTACTCTCTGAATTGATCTTACCAGATAACACACACATTTAGAAACTCAGTCTGCGCATGTCTGTGTTCCTGCAGCCCATTCTGCTTAGCTAAAGCAACATCTTTTTTTTTCCCCAAAAAATCTGTTTCCTTCTTACATAGTCCAAATGTTAGAATGTGGTTTGAATTCTTTTTTGAACATTAATTTAAACAGTATGGGAATAGATCAGCCCTTATAAGTCTAAATAAAACTTCCTTAGACATCCATAATATGCTGTGCTTATTTGGAGGCTAATGAAGTTGGAAAGAAAAAGTGGGAAAGAGTTAAATACAGAAAAGAGTAAGCTTCATGGAAGAATTTTTTCTTATAAAAATTTAATTGCTGCTCTCCTACCCAACCTATTTAAGCAGAAATTCACAACACAGCTTTACACTGGTTTTCATTCCGGCTCTCCAAATGTTCAGATATGTTGACCTGAACAGAAAAATGCAAAGATTTAAAAAAAAAAAAAAAAAAAAAAAAAAAAAAACTTGGTGCCACTGAATGGAAATCAGGGAATCAGTGTGGATGGGGAAGATGAACAGACAGCCAGATTGTCTGGAATTAAAGACAAGCCATGTTTGACATTCAAACGCTGTGCCTTTTGATGGCTTTCAATCACATTCAACTCCTACTGCCATAATAATAAGTAAATTGTGTCACACACAATCACAACACACATTTTCAAAAAGAGCATGAGGGAACACACTCAGCACCGTCAGTGTGGAGACATTGTCATCTCTGCTCACAGGGAGAACTCATGCTGGCTTCTGCAGGTCAGCCAGGCTCACAGCTAGGAAACAACATTTTTTTTTTTTTTTTGTAGCTTTGGGAATTATAATCAGGTTCTTCTATTTGAATCCATCAAGCAGCTCTCTCTTCTGTTTTAAGGTGGAAGTCAAGCACATAGGTAAACTGTTAGAGATCATAGGTCCCTGGACAACTCTGCAAGACCTTATCTCCATAGTTTGTGGTGAGCCAGGGACAGAGCTATGGATTTGGTTTGTAAGTTGAGTGCTTTGTTTCTACTAAAGATAAATGTCATTCTCTAAAATAAAGCTTGCTTTAAGAGTGGCTACATTGTCGTTGGGGGTATTTTGTAATATGTGTATGACTCTCTCTGTGTGTTTCTCGTATGTAATCAGCTTAGAAGCAGCATTTCATTATCTAATAGTTTCACAAATTCCTAACATCTATCCACAAAAGCTCCAAGTGTCTCTGTGTAACAGGACACTGACCATGAGGAACACAGCGCTCCTCTCCTCTCCTACCTCCTCCTGTTCTCTGTTGGACAGGGAACCAGTTACTGCACTCTGAAGAGATCTGAAAGTTTGTTTACCCCCACCCTCTGTTGGATTGCCAACCCTCTTACAAAAGCACTCTCTGTGGACACTAGGTTTGATTTTGATAGCCCTTACTGCAGCAACACATACCTGAACTCCCACTCAAGTAATAGAACAGGGTCTGCTGAAAAGTTTCACCAGGGCCAACTGGGAATCATTTAGGACTGATGGTGCTTAATGGCTTTATGAAAAGAATTTGAGGCATCCTAGACAGCACTTGGGGAGTCAGCAAGGAATTAAAGATGAACAGCAGCCACAGTTCTTAATCAGGAGCTCTTTCTATGAGAAAAAAGGGAAAATTAAAAAAAAAGTTCCTGCATTACCTACAGTGTTGTTAACGTAACTTTCTATTTACATAATATGCAAAAAGGGCTGTCTGCAAACTGCAGTAATCTATATGGAACGAGGACAAAAGATACTGATTTCTCTAAAATGTTCTTGTTAAGGAATAATCAAGAAGTTAGAACCTCTAATCTTGCAGTCAAAGCAGAAGTTTGGGGGATTTTTTTCTGTTCTTTTTCATTTTTGCTCATGTATATATATTCACATGCACAGGCGAGTACAGACAGATTTACAGATATCAAATATATCGTCTTTAACATTCAAGAACAAAATTAAACTTCAAAGAAGTTGAAGTCTCTAGTGAAGGGTACATTTACTCACTTTCGCTTTAGCCTTAAGCACTTCCTGGGAGTTTACTCTTGACACATCTAAGGAAAAGTTAGGATCTGAGTGTTTGCTCGTGTACATGTAAGAAGAAAAAGGTGGTGGTGGAATGGGAAGACGAGAAACAGAGGGGAGGAGAGAAAAAAACGAGAGAACAAGGAAGAAAGTGATAAAGGTAGACTAGACAAAACAGGTGTAATGGAGGGAAATGGAATAGCAGAGCAGAAAGGACTACAGTGGAGCTGAATGCAGGAAAACACAGTGGAATGCAATGGGATGGAATACTGTGCAATGCAGTGCAATGCAGTGCAAACTGAAACAATTGTTTCCAAGGGAGCGTAACACCAAGCCACCGATGAGCAAATAGCTGAAATATCAACTAGCTGAAATAACAGCACCTGCACTTGTATTAGCAAATGGGACTGCCTTAGATGTCAGCATGAACTTCATAAGCTGGAAGTTTAGGTGAAAGACTCATGAACTGGAGTCACAATATGTTATTAATGGTCACTGGATGTTTTATTAATGTGTTATAGTCCAACAGCTTCAGTAAATAAAACCAAATGAGAAATGGAGGTGCTGTGCTAAAATTCAGGTGCAAAGGTGTAAATCATTGCAGTTTCAGACTAACACATGCATATTTTAGGACTATAATTGCTCATTGACTGATTCTTCCACTACTGATCAATTTAACTCTTCAATTAGACTGGTGAATTTAAAAATTCACACTAACCTGAAATTGCTACTAGGGTTTTTCATAGAAAAACTACACAGATTTCCTCATCCAGACATCCTAGTCTGTATCCTAGATGTACTTTGACTAGCCTTGCCCCATCTCCATTTTCCCTTGTAAGGATGACACACTAACACCTACTCAAACAGGCACCTGAGGACCCAACAAAAGCGTCTTTGTGAAAACTTTCACTGTCGTGGCACCACTTTTAGAGTGTGTTTATTGAGTTTAACATTTGGTTGAAGCATTTCTGGAAGTTGTTCTTTGAGATGATTGGCACTGTCCTTGTTGTTGGGACTGTCTGTTCCAAAGGCCCCAAAGAAAACCTAAATCTCCTTCCAGAATACGATGAAGATTGACTTGGGAAGCCTGTCGGGGTGAAAAGTCACAGTTGCCACCTGTTCTGCAGGATTCTAAAGCTCTATGCTCCTGGCAGTCACAGACCCCCAAGTTAGCACTGAAGGATGAATCCTTCCCTGTTCTCAGCACGTCACATTCACATCTCACTGACTCTTGTTGAAAATGAGACTTGGAGTTCTATAGATGAACTTCTTTGTTTTACAGATGAAGAAACAGAGACTTAAATCACGTCATTTTTCAAGATCGTAATCATTGGCCTGGGAGGCTGCAATAACAGTCAATGTCCAATCCCAGATTTTTAAACCCAGTCAACACAGTAGAGTTCATCTTTACCTGCCCCTCTCCAGATACAATTAAAAACTGCCAGAAAATGATTATATAATAGAATATAAGAAGAAAAATATGTTGTGGAATAAAGCAAATTAAAGGACATGTGTGTACCAATTTCTGGTCTTATCCCAGTCTTGGCTTTCTTGAGTTCCCCAAATTCTGCAGAAGTAGATGGTCTGCAAACTTTACTAAAAACACTGCAGGGAGGAGTCTCAGCCGAGCCCAGGAGATGTATCTGATTACAACAATTTCTCATACAAAATTCTTTGATTTCATGAGTTTGTAAAAAATCTTACCTTACATTGTTGCTATACTTTTGGTAGTGAAAGTCCTCTTCCATACCCTTTATTGTTAAAGTAAGTATCAGGGACCAAGCATTAAGAACAAAAATTTGAAGACAGTTTGATGGGATAGACACAAATAAAATTAAATAGTGGTGTGGTGAGACATCCATAGGAATTAAATTTTAAAAATGCAGTTATTAGTTTAGCAATATGCATGCACTATTTTGCTTTAAAAATAAAAATGATAGAATTAGGGCTGAGGAGGTGGCTGTGAAAGTGCAACAACTGTGGGAACTTGAGTTCAGCTCCTCAGAACATTCATAAACCCTCAGTACGGACATCAATCCACATGTCATCCTGGCACTGGAAGACCAAGGGGAAAGATGCCCTGTCAAGATGGATGTCTGCACTAGCTATTACAAGGAGCTCTGGTTCAACTACCAACCCTGCCTGAGCAGGCAGGTGCAAAGTATTCCAGAAGATGCCCTCAACATCACTCAGCCTCCATCTCTCTCTGTCTCTGTCTGTCTGTCTGTCTGTCTGTCTGTCTCTCTCTCTCTCTCTCTCTCTCTCTCTCTCTCTCTCACACACACACACACACACACACACACACACACACACACACACACAGGAGAGGAATGGAGAAAGAGATAGAATTGAAAAAGTATCCAGCCCTAAAGATATGCATACAAGTAACACTATATAGATTGAATGCACACATTTGCATCTATATTTATATATACATGTAACAACAATTAATGAAAAAATAGACCATAGGTTGAAAGAGAGGAAAGAGGGGTATATGGGAGGGTTTGGAGGAAAGAAAGGGAGGGGAAAATGTTGTAATTATATTATAATCTCAAAAGTAAAAGAAATGATAAAACATGACATCACAGGTTTGGATTTTTTTCTAACTTTAAATGTGATTGAATATTTGTCAAGGAAATGTGCTTCTCTGGAACTTCCAAGTTTGTGCTCATGGTCATAATGCTGACTTAGTGCTGGGTTCTCAGCTTCTGTCAGTGATCTCAAGAGAGTTCTGAGGGAAGATTCCTCTACACTCTGTACTAGCCCTCAGGACATTAGCCGTCTTGCTGTTCTCTAACCTGGTTAGTTTCCACACAGTTATTAGAACTTAAATGCCAGAGAAAGTTTCCCTGAAAAATGGGTGTGCTTTTTTCAGCTAATATATGGATTAAGCCACTCACCATCATGTAAAGAAGCCAAAGAAAACATCTTGATGTGCTCCTCAGGCAGAACAGTATTCATCATCAGTGTATGGATATGTGTGTGTGTGTGTGTGTGTGTGTGTGTGTGTGTGTGTGTGTGTGTGTGTGTTGTGGTTCTGATGTCAAATGTAGAGACTGGCACATACTCACCTGAGTACTCCACTTCCGAGCTGTGCATTCCTTTTTATAGGTTTAATCATGTTTTTTTTTTTTTTAATCTCCCTTAAGACAGATTCTCTTTCTTTTGTTTCTCTCCCTGAGTATGTATTCTTTGTTCTTCAGATCATCTTAAGAAGATCTACTGGTTAAGGTACATACATAGTCGCATACACTGTACTATATAATAATTGTACAATATTGAATAATTGTGTTTAGGAAGTGAGGCAATATGTCTGCTAAAGGAAAAATTGCTTCCAATGTGCTTTAATTATTAACTCAACAAAGCATGCTGTATTCTTCTGCATAAAAGGAAATAAAGAGCCAGGGTAATGGCTCAATAGGTAAAAGCACTTGCTACCAAGCCTGATGTCTGGAGTTCAACACCCAGGACCCACATGGTGCAAAGAGAGGACCTCAACATGCCTGCACGTGATCTCCATCTCTCTCTCTCTCTCTCTCTCTCTCTCTCTCTCTCTCTCTCTCTCTCTCTCTCTCTCTCTCATATCTCATGTCCATCTTTTACATACACACACAACTAAAAAATATAGGCAAATATAAAAATAAAAATATTGAAAAATACATCCAACGGTGACAGGTTTGGTAGTCAGTTGATGGAGAATGACAGACACTTTTGTAAGACCTGCTGCCTCTAGTTCAGCTAGATAGCTCAGCTCCCTGGTTCAGTTTATAAAATGTAACAGCAAGAAGAATGATGGCCTCACTGGACATAGGCCAGGAATGAAAAAACTCTGCAGTGGAGATGCTAGAACAGCATGGAATGTTGAGGGTGTGCCTTGAGAAAGTCTTGAGCAAGTCTTCCTAGATGGACGGAGGTGGGATGTGGGTGGGATGTAGTGGAGTTGAGCAAATTTGGAGGCATCTGGACTTTGACAAAGATGTAGATGTGAGGTGCCCTGTGAATACTAGAAGATAAGAGGCAGAAATGAACACTTGTCATTGATCCAGTGGGTGCCACTTTGGAACAGGCTCCATGCTCCCTGAAAAGGCATCACAGAGAGCTGGAGAGTCTCTATCTGGGTTATCATAAAGGCAGATATGTGTGCACAGACATCCATCCATTACTTATGCTGCAGCTGCATAGGACAAGTAGAAGGTTAGGGAATTAAGACTTATGATATAGCAGTTAGACTTCATCTAACTTCTTTGAATTTGGAGATTACAGGCATTCATCCTCTCCTATGAGGCAACAATAGGAAATAGCACACTGGAGATGAAGCAACTTCCCATCTTAGCTTGAACTGAAAAGCACAGCATTGACAATTGCTCTGACATGGGTGTCTGATGGATCAAGAGGCCTGCTCTATAGTCCACTCCTTATTTAGCCCAAGTTCCAGCCACACACTGCAAACCTGCCATCTATAAAGCCAGGACCCAACTCTGTGGTGCTTGCCATGAGTTCCTTTGTGCCCTATGTTTGAGTCTTCTCATCCTGGCTCATAGTCTTTATAACTATGTGGGCCATTGTGTCCATGCCAATATCACCCCAATTCAGCTCTCTAATTTCTATCTTGGGGCTTTACCTGAAGCTGGAAATTGTTTTCAGAAAGCATCCCCCTGTAAATAGAAAAAAATTACTACTCACAGGGAAATCCCTCAGCCAATGACAGTGCATGATGGTGGATATTTCCTCAGAACTCTGGCCCTTAGAGGAACAGCTTTCCACATCTCCACAGCTGGATTGAGTTCACAGCAATACCCAGTTCAGTAATGTACAGTTATTGCTTTTGCTAATTATTCATTTCACATTTGCTGTTCCCTCATCCACACCTCCTGGGATCAATTAATTCCCAAGTGAAGGACACATTTATATCTCTATTGACCTCTGATCTCAGGGGACCCAAACTAAGATGGGGCTCAAGGCCCTTCTGATAATTTTCTTACGTTCCTCTAATTGTCTTCTATTTACTTAAGCCATGGTTCCTTATCAATGCCTGACGTCTGGCCTGGGTACTCTTATTTTTTTTTCTTCCTGGTAATTAGGCTCCAATGTCTTCTGACAGGATGTATATAGTTGTACATTACACTATGCCCAGTTTCTGTGTTTTCAAATCTTGAATTCTCTTTTGTTCTATAAGCCCTAAAGCTGTGTCTATTTGTGAGAATGGATGCAAGAATTCTGACCTAAAAAATAATAAAATGAATATTCAATCCTGAATTTTAGCAATATCCTTCCAGCCTGCCAAAACAATAACAAAAATACTCTCCATTTATTAGTTGTAGTTGGAGCAATCCTAAAGGCTCTTCCCTTACAGACAGGATTGTTGCCTGAGGCCCCTTTGGTCAATTCATCTTTCTTTACTTCTGTTATATTAGAACATGACACCCACCCTCTCTTAAAGATACACAGCATGGAGCAGAGGTAGCAAGGCCTGCACCAGACATGGCACCTGCTCACACGAACTGTGAGCAATATATTTCTTTATAAGTCACTCAGTCTATGGTGATATGTTACAACATCCCAATCACATGAGGGCAAAGCCCTTTCCTACCACAGGGCTGTCTATTTGGTTTTGGTTTAGTGATTTTTACAAATGAGCAAAGAAGTGAGAAAATGATTAAATAGTTGAAATAGAACATTATGTCCTGAATATTTAACTTGGACTCAAATGCAGTCCCCTGTAATCTAGAGCAGGTTAGGGGGTTATCCTACCCCCTCCTCTCTCTCTGTCTCTCTGTCCCTCTTCCTCCTTCTCCCTCCCTCCCCCTCTCTCTTCCTGCCTTTTCCTCCCTCCCTCCCTGTCTCTCTTCCTCCCTCCCTTTCCCTCTCTCCTCCACCCATGTTGAATGGAATAATCCCCTCAAATTTACAGAATAGGGGAAAAAAGGTTGTTTTTTTTTTTGTTGTTGTTGTTCTGAGATTTTAGTTCTTAAATAGCAGGTAATAAGTCAAGTGTAACTTTTTCATTGTCATCAAAATAGAGATATTTTTCACTGTACTGAAAGATACAATTTTGGAATATATCCCTAATAATTACACATTCCATAGGAAGGTTTTCTTTAGCTATGGTATATCCTAAAGTACAGTAAATCTTTTTGAAGGTATAAAAATTTTATTTTATTTTATTGTAATTTCAAAACATCCATTAAAATTTTTCATACATTTTGATAATATTCCTTTCCTCTTCAACTCCTCCAAGATCCTACCCACCTCCCTGCCCACCCAACTTTGTTTTCTCTCTTTCTATTCCCTCTCTCCATCCCTCCACTCTTAATGCACAGGAATTTAGAAGGGAGAATTTTATATTTAATAATTGGATTCTTTTTTTTTTGTCCTCAGCTCGAATTGTATGTATTTGAACTGATTTGACTTTCTATTAAGCCTCACATATAACTGTCAATTACCAATAAGATGCTTATGCTTCTCAGGCTAGTTAATATTGTCATAATGATAACTAATAAATTGGGATAGTATTTTCTTATATCTACCCTTGCTGAGTGTTTGCTATTTAAAAAATGAAAAAAAATTATGACAATCTCATGAACTTCTAAAATGATGAAATATGAACAACTGGGGGGAGTTCAATGTTCTTTTTAGTATAGGAGCTGGGGCCTTGGAAATCATGTTCATGTACTCTGACTCAAATTTGAAGCTCAAAACATGCATGATAAGTATGACTCAGTTATGAAAATAGTCCCAGAATAGACAGGTGCTCCACAGGTTGGCCAGTGCAAACGTCTAAAGTGAGGCAAGCTAGATGAAATGCTTAGAGACTCTCTTGATAAATAGACATTGTGTTTGTTTTCATCACACTCTCTTAGATGACAACATGGAGAGCTGACCATCCTTGAGGACTGGATGAAAACCGTCTGTATCTAGAAATGCACATGAGGTTCAGGGACTTGTGGCAACCAAACTGGGGATGATGAAAAAGAAATCTTAGTGACTAAGTCAATTGACTGCTTCCACATCTTACATTTTGAAGAAATTTCATTTCAAAGATCTTTTAATTAATATTATTCCTTGAGAGTTCCATACAACATGGATTGATCATATTCATTTTCCAGTTCCTATCCACTCTTCCAGATCCGCTGTTCCTTCCCTGCCTATCCAACTTCGCAACCTATTGTTTTAATCTAACAAGAGCAATTTTTGCTGTCCAATATTCCTGGATGCCTGATTGTCCATTGAGAGTGGGCAGCTTACCAGGGGATGCACTCTTAGAGAAAACTTGTCTCCCTCCCAGCAGCTAACAATTGCCAATAGCTCCACAACTCCTCTCCATGCTGAGTTATGATCTGGCTTGGGCTTTTACAAGTTTGTCCATGCTGTCCCAACCACTATGAGTTCATTTGTTCAGGTGCTCTGCTGTGCTCAGAAGATAATGCTTCCCCCTTCTTTGGCTCTTTTAATCTTTTCATCACCTCTTCCACAATGATCCTTGAGCTTTGGGGTGTAGGGATGGTAAATGTGTTCTCTATGATGATGAACATTCATTCTTCAGTAAGTTATTCATTGTATCTGACCAGTAGTGGGTTTCTGTACTAATCACCATCTACTGCAAATACAAGCTTCTCAGATGAGGGTTGAGAAAAGTATTGATCTATGGGTAAAGGATAAGTTATTAGCAGTTAGCTTAATATTATGTACATTTAGTATAATAATAGAAGTAGGTTCTCCCCTAAAGTCTATGACTGTCTGGCCATATGTTCTTAGCCTAATAATAATTCAAAGTATAGGTTTCATCTTATAGAGTGGAATTTAAATCTAATCAGAAAGCAGTTGGTTTCCCCCCACAATGTTCATGCCTCTATTTCACCAGTAGGTATGTCTTGTCAGGCTAGGCATTACTGTAACTTGCATGGTTCATAACTGGGTGTGATTTTTAAGTATTTCTCAGCCATTTGTATTTCTCTATTTAGTTTTATACTCCAATTTTATTAACTTTTTATTTTCTTGGTTTTTTGAGACAGGGTTTCTCTGTGTAGCTTTGGAGCCTGTCCTGGAACTTGCTCTGTAGCCCACGCTGGCCTGAACTTACAGAGATCTGCCTGCCTCTGCCTCCTGAGTGCTGAGATTAAAGGCATATGCCACCACCGCCTGGCTCCAATTTTAGTTGGAAGTTCAGGGTTTTTGTTTTATTTGGTTTTGTGTTTGTTTGTTTGTTTCGTTCTTTGCATAGTCTAGACACCAGCTCTCTGTCAGATGTATAGCTGGTACAGTTTTTCCTGTCCAGTGGGCTTCCTCTTTACTGGAGCAATGATTTCTTTTGCTGTATAAACTTTTTAGTTTCATGAGGTCCCATTTATTAGCAGTTAGTTTTTTTTTCTTCCTCTTTTATTTTAATCGATTCTTTGTGGGTTTCATATCATGCATCCTGATCCCATCCACCTCCCTGACCCTTCACATCCTTCATATCAGCCCTCTGCCTTTGCAACCCTCCCCAAAACAAAACAAAATTCAAAAGAAAAAGCAAAAATGTGTAATATCACTTTACACTGTGTGAATATATGTCACCTTTACACTGTGTGAATATATGTCAATGTGACTGGTTTATTAAAGAAGCTAACTGGCCAACAGCTGGACAGGATAAGATTAGGGGGAGAACCAGACTAAGAACACTGGGAAGAAGAAAGGCAGAGTAAGATGAGTTGCAAGCCAGGCAGAGAGGAAAAAGGAGGTGCAAAACAAAAGACAGGTAACACCACAGGCAGAATGTAGGTTGATATAAATGAGTTACTTTAAGTTGTAAGAGTTAGCTAGTAACAAGCCTGAACTATTGGCTGAGCATTTGTAATTAATGTTAAGTCTCTGTATGTTTACTTTGGAGCTGGCAGTCCTGACAAAAATTCCACCTACACAAAAAAAACAAAACAACCAAAAATATCTAACATACAAAACAAAAACAAAAAACAGTCTCCACGGGGAAGCCGTGGTATGACAGAGTGAGTCACACAGTATACCCTTTAGTCCATACATATTTACCTGTAAATATTCATTGCAATGAGTCATTGATCTGGTTTGAGGCCTCTGGCTCTTGATACACCCTCGATAATAACACTCCGTTTGGATATCCTGTTGTTACCTTGTATCATGGAAATTCTGCAGATTTGTATCTGTAGGTCCGGCCCCTCCACATGCTACAGCAGTTTGTAGATGAGGTGGATGTTGGGGTGGGCCAACTTATAGCCTGGTTCTGGGCCTGGGTGGTAGCTGGGTTAGTCAGCCTGCCAGTTTTCCCTCATTGACAGCAGCAGGGTGAGCATTGCTCTAACTTGCTTACCCACTGCAGCAGGCAGTAAGGAGCAGGGCCAGTTCTCCTGCTCTCACCCACACCAGCAGGGCCAGCTCTACTATTTCACCCAGCTGAGGTGTAGGGCCTGCTCTTCCGAGTGCGGCAGTTGATGGGGGAAAGGGTCAGTTCTCCCTAGTGCTGCAGTCAGTGACAGGTGGGGCCAACTCTGTGCAGCCCTATCTTCACTGTCTTTGTTGGTAACAGGAGTCACAAACATCATCAGCACAGACAGAGGTTGTGGCAGGGCCTCCGACCCAGATATGGCTCTTGGAAGCAGCCCAGTCCCTGACAATACCATGGCCCCAGATGACAGCTTAGGCCACTCAGATCATTAAGGCCCCAGCAGCAGCATGGCCCTGAGACACTAAAATGGGCTTAGGTGGTATCCTAGACTCTGATTGTCCACGTGGCTCTTGGTGGCAACATGGGCCATGGATATCAACACAAACCCTGACTATAGTTGGACCACAGACTCAGACATGGTCCTTGTCAGCAGCCTGGGCCAGAATGTCACCATGGTCTCAGTTGGCAGTGCAGGTCACTCAGATCAGGATGGACCTATTGGCTATGTGGCCCTCAAATACCAACATGGCCCCAGATCCCAGGAATCTGCATGATCCTCAAGGGTGACAGAAGCCTAGGACATCAATGCAGACCCTGGCTGTAGCTGGGCCATGTTATTAACTGTTAATCAGAATGCATGGATTTTCATAATCCTGAGTTTCCAGCTTTGCTGAAAATTCAGAAGGTCTTACAATATCAGAGTTCATCCTGGACAGAACCGAGGACAGTATTCACCACCACTACCCCCCAACTCACATGCTTAGGTGGTGTCCAGTTTGCCACAGTTCCTACTACTCCCTAGTATCTTATACCTAATGCATTTCATCTTCAATAATTTAAATTATCTTAGAACCTGCAAATACCAATATCTACAAATATACTTCAAACTGAAAGGACAAAGAAAGTAAAACTAATTACCTAAAAGGATACATGTCTGTCAACAGTATGTGTGGGGGTTTCTTCTGCAGTAGGAAGATCATATTTGTCAGGCATTTTAGTCAATGAATTTACTACTTCATGAATTTGATAACCAAAATGCTCATTTGTCTAGAAATCATCCCTCTTCTCAGAGGGTAGATTAAAACCCCACAAGACTGAAAGCATGGAAACCTTTGTCTCTGTTTGGATAGAAATTGATCTGAATCTCTGTCCTTCAATGGTCACATTTATATAAGTAAACGCATGCCTGTATGGATTCACTTCCACAGTGCCCAGCAAGTTCGTCAGTATCGCCTATAGCAAAGCCTGGAAAAGATGTGACTTGCAAGTTACAATTATGAAAACAAAACCAGTTTCCTCTTAATTTTGTGGATACCAGGTTTGCATACAGCATTAGCCATTTTCCTGTACATTTCCATTAGTAATGTCTTTGCTGATTAGTTTTTCTAAATTAGCATGTTTATCCATTAGCATATCAATATTACTGCCAACCATCCTCTTAATTTTTAGTTTTCTTGTTGCAAAAAAAATTTTTTTGCCAATAAAAGCAGGCATTTCTTAAAGCCTTAATTAACTCCAGCACAATTCTTTTTGCTTCTTTAATAATAGTGTGTAATATTTACTAAGATTATAGATTTTGCCTTATTCAAAAACATCACTCACTCGAATAAGGAAAATCTTCACATTCTCAGATTTGGCATTAATGCTGTCTCCTCATAGCGAGATAGTTTCCCTGATGTCTGAGATGCTTTAGAGATACTGTAGATTTCTAGATCCATGCCAATAAAGCGTCAAAGGCAGGGGCTCCAGAAGTGGGAGAAGTTTTTGCATCATTACTGAAGTAAAGTGAGTTCTCAGTGAGTGTTTAAAGGGTGAACAATGCCTCTCAAACTTAGATTCTCTTAGCAGTCTCGTTATCCTTATTATCTCACTGCAAACACGGAGAATTCTGGTTGACTTGTAGACCTGAGGCATACAATTACATAGATCCCAGTCACCTACGTAGAATAAGTTACACTATGTTTAACGAAGTACCCAGGAAGCAAGTCAGGATATTCTGTCTCTTAAAGACTCCTGTGCACACCATTTTTCAGGGTAAGTTCTTTTGACTATAATAATTAAATATCTCCAATTTTTTTCTGCTGAAGGTGGGCACACTGCTGTTAAAGTTGTGCTTATCCAACTCTAAGCACCATCTTATTAAGGGAAGTGCTGGTAATTATAAATGTTTGTGTTTAAATGTAGGGTTTTTCACACCTTTCTGGTGATTAGGAAGGGAAAATGGTGAAAAAATTGATGTTGATAACTGTATCTCATGTGTTGCTGTGGGGGTGTGAATTGTCATGGTCTATCCAGAGGGCAATTTGGTATTAGCCCACAAATGAGAATAACCTTTCACACACAAGTTCCACATCTGAGAATTATTTCTAAGAAAATAATTGGAGAAGAAAGCAAAAACTATTGCAGGAAGATGTTTAGGATGCTGGGAAACAAAAAGCATTCTTAATACTTTCTATAGAAAATTAGTCAAATTATTAGAAACTACACAAAGGAATACTAAGAAGTCATAAAGATAGATTAGGTCTCTCTGTCTCTCTGTCTCTGTCTCTGTCTCTGTCTCTGTCTCTCTCTCTCTCTCTCTCTCTCTCTCTCTCTGTGTGTGTGTGTGTGTGTGTGTGTGTGTGTGTGTGTGTGTGTGTGTGTATTTAAGTGAATAAAAAGACCAGTGATTTGCTTTCTAACAAAATGGTGAACTAATATAGGAAGATTTTTTAAAGGTATAAATGAAAAGAACTAACAAGGTATAAGCCAGTTAATTACTATTGCTAATCTCAGATTATCAGTTACAAAAGCATGTTCATTTGTTTTGTCTACTTCTCTATGGTCTAAGGTTTCCACAACTAGTAACAATTTTGTCAACAATTGTCTAGTTGGTTCTCTGTGTGATGTGTTACAACACGTTTTAGAAACGTTCCCACTTGTGTTGAGCTTCTCTGGGATGAGTTCCATCTCCCTCAAAGGAAGTTACAAGGATTTCTAAGGCCTTGCAAGGCATCACATGATACTCTGTTCCTAGGACACTTGTGCTCCCAAGAATGACTCAACTGTATTGTGGGATACTGCTGTAAGATTTACTGCTCAGGACAGGGATAGCATGAACTCCACAGACTGACTCTGAATAAGACTCAAACATCACTGTGGTTTTGGTGTTCAAGATGTAGAAGCCAGGCATTCATGGAATGGGTGGCTCTCATGGTAGATCCTCCTTCTGTTCTTTGTTAGCCCTCTTCCAGCCACCTGCCCATCTCAAGAGCCTTCATTACTATAACTAATTTCCTTTTTACTATTGATGGCCACAGTCTTTTCACTACTGCTAACTATGCTTTGCATTTTCAATAAAAGACTCTCTAAGAAAAACTTTATAATTATGAAATGAGAGAAATAGACAATATTTAGTTAATCATCATTGTTAAGCAAGAATCAAAGACCAAACAACAAAGGAAGATGGAAAAAAAATCTCCTCATAATTCTAAACTGGAGAAGTGTGGAAAATGGTACATGATGACAGATGAAGTACAAGAGTGAGAAAAAAAGTTAGAGTGGGTGCATGTGCATATCTGTGTGTGTGTGTGTGTGTGTGTGTGTGTGTGTGTGTGTGTGTGTGTGTGTGCCAATGTCCATGTCTGTATGTGTGTGTGTGTGTGTGTGTGTGTGTGTATGTGTGCATCTAGTTAGAATAATTACGATGAGCCAGGGAAAAGTTCACTTCTGTATTTTGCTTTTAATAAAGTAAAACTAGGGCCATATTAAGAGTTTGATTCTTATTGTTCACTGTAGATTTATTGAACTATGACTCCCTGGGGGAGACCAGTTAATCTATTTCATATGAAGCAGGTACTTTATCTGGTGAAGAGTATTACATTTTACTCATTTTTGAAATGCTAAATTATCCAGCCTTGTATGTTTCCTTTACTAAGATTAGACAGATTCACAGAGTCACAAATAACAGAATCATCAACAAATCAAGTGGATAATGCAGCCGGTAATTTTGGTCATGACTTTCCCTGAGCGAAAGACACAATGTTCCCCTTTGGATACCCAAATAATTCAAGTAAAGGGATTCTTTAAACTCTCCAGGATTCATATCTAAGAACATAAAATATTTTCACAATACAAGTACATTTACCAAGAGCAAATGTTTAAACAAAAGAACCAGGGTTCTTAATGAAACACCCTCAGGAAAATGTTTAAACTTTGCCCTTAAGTTTACTTTGTTCACTAATAGGCTTCTATTTTGAGTAGAGAGTAGGAAGGGTAAGTTCAATGTGTTAATAAGAAAAAAGTAATAATATTTAATTAATTCTGGCTGAACACACATGGTTTAATATACTTGGCAATATCATTCTATCACATGATATGATAATTTAATGGAACTTTTTTATTTAAATTGCTGGCAAGTTTATGAAATTATAAAGCAAATAGGCCATGCACTTGGGTGTAATTGACTGTATAAATGTGTTTTATACTATACTGTTGGCAAATTAGCCAATCCCTGTCACAGAATCAATTATTATCTAGCTGAATTCCACAAACACAATAGCAGAAATATTGCATTTATACAAAAACCACTCTGATTGTTAATCGTACAGTGTGCATCTTAAAGCAAGGCAATAAACATTTATACACTGGATAATCGCCTTAAGATAACACCACTGCCAAATGACGCACGTTTAAAGATTCCTTGTTGCTGGAGACGGCCGTCTGGGGTTTATTTGTGCATGCCTCTCTGGATCAATGAAAAGGATAATAGAAACTCCAGTAGTTCAAGTCAAGTAGGGTTCAGACATCTGACCTCTGTTAAAATAATGCACACTGCCCAGCATTGGCAGGACTTTACTTGAAAGTGGTTGAAAACAACACAAGGACAAGTATTTAAACAGAGCCTTCATTTCCAGATGCATTCATGCATGGTAACTCTTGTCACTTCCCAGAGTAAAAAAGTTGTATTATGGAAGACCCAAAGAAAAACCCGACAATGGATTCACAAAGGGCAGGCTCCCCCCACATAGCAACTGTGCTATCCGGATGTCCCTATAGTTATCTCCAGCAAAAGCGCCTATAAACTGTTAGGAGGAAAATTCCCAGGTCAGCTTCTCAGACTATGTGCTCAAAAAAACTGTGTGGAGTCAATGAATGTCAGGGATAATACTTTCTGAACTGAATTTGAGAGACAAAGTGGTTGTAGACCTTTATCTTCTATTTCTTCATTAATGCTTACTAAGAAGCTCATGAGATTTCTTTCCTGACTTGCTTGATAAGGAAAGAAGATCAGAGAGTCAGGGAGTTTAATCCAAAATTACACTAATATCAAATATCTAAGTGATGGTACTGTATGTTCATGCACATATTCAGATTGAGTTGGAAGTCTAAATAGCAAATCCATTTCCATATAGATACTGAGAAGAAACTAAGTCGGAAAAAAGATAATGTTATGGTGACCCCATCCCCAAATGTAGTGAACATACTCACTTCAAGAATCCTTATTCATTTCCAAAGGAAGTAACTTCCTTTCATTACGATCAGCTGTCCTTTCCATGTTCTCTGGAGTCAATGTATGGCATTTGTTTTAGTCAAGGTCTTCTGCCTTGAGCTTTTAATCCTTGAGGACTAACATAAACCAGTCTATATAGAGTTCTCAGAATTCTTGCACATTTTGTTAAATGGTCATTATTTCTGTTACAATGGTTCAAATGTGTATGTGTTTAGTCTAGGAATCTTTTCTTATTGCTCTTCTTGCCTTCCTAGATAAATTAGACTATGTATTTAATTATGTATTACTTATGTGTATGTGTTTGTGTTGTGCATATGGGATACACAATGTCTGTGGGGGTATTTGGACCTGGGCATACAGAGGCCAAAGTAGGATGCCTGGTACCTTGTTCTATCATTGTTGTCTTACTCTTTTGAGACAGCGTCTCTTAGTGAAGCTGATGCTAGGCTGGCAGCTGGAAAGTCCCAATGAGCTCCTCCCCTGCCCCTAGCATTGAGATTACAAGTGTGATAGCCACATCCTGCCTTCCTTATGTGGATACTTCATCTGAATTAGGATCCACATGCTTATGCAGTAAGAGCTCTTTCCATTGGCTTTAGAAAAAAAAAAAAGTTAAAAGACTATTGTCTTTGATAAGCCGAATGTGATTGGATGGACATTTCTGTCTTCTCTGTATACCAACAGAACTTTGTCCCTATATCTCACAGCATTCTACCTGATTTAAAGAATGATTTGAATGCCTATTTCTCTCATTAAACTTTAAGGTAATATTCCTTTTCCCTCCTGCAAAGCTGTTCAAGTGCCACTATTTACAGATTTTTGTATGATTTTCAAAAAAATTAAGCGTATGTGTATCTGTATGTGTATCACAGTTTTGGGGTGCTTACAGGGGTAGAAGAGGGTGTCAGATCCCTTGGAACTGGAGTTGCAGGCAGCTGTGAGACACCTGATGCTGGTGTTGCAAAACCAAACCTGGGTCCTGTGCAAAAAGAATAAGTACTCTTAACTCTCAAGGCATCTATCCAGCCCTAAGTGCTATTATTTAATAGAATGAATAAAATGAATAAATATACTTCATATATCATTGAAAACCCAAGATTTGTCCATCCAGTTGTTATTTTTTCTTTATTATCCTTTTGAGAAAGAGATGAAGTAGAAACCTCCTACCTCACCCATCCTCAGCATAGTTTAGATTCTGAGTAGAGTATAGCTGTGCTAGTACATTTCAGAAAACATTTATCTGCATGTGACTCATGCCAGAGAGCTGCCAGAAGAATGGAGATATGAATCAAAAATGTTCTCAATCGTAATTATATATGCCCAGGAGAGTCTCCCAAAGGGACAGCATGACACTTAACACAGAAGAATTTATAGCTCTCACACATATTTGAATCTTTTTTTTTAAGTTGGTATTTTGAAAAGAATCACATGTAATCTGTGGGTGCCCTTAGGCCTGCAGAGTTCCAATGAATCTTGCCAATATTACACACTGAAGAACTACAACTTGATTGGCTACCCTAAGCTGGATCAAAAGGTGTATGAAGTTAACTTCTTGAGGAGGTAGCTTTTACAAGTATAGATGGTGGCTCTTACAGGCTACGTTTTCTGTGGGCTATTTTCCCAAGTATGCTTTGGTACTTCCTAAGTGTCAGAGGGAACACAAATTAATTTAGGAAGATTGATGCCTTGATCATCATCAAATGGAAAGAGTTTTCTCCTCTCCTACTTGGTAGTCAAAATTCAGTTTGGTTTCCTCCTCTCTGTGACCTATGAAGCTAGATTTAGAAGGACTCAGTAGAAGTTGCTGAGTGGCTTGTTTAAGAATTTGCAGATGACTCAATAGAAGAGGAACTCAGGCAACAGCCTAGCGAGGCTGCCAAGCCACCTAGTTGTTTGGTTTTTTGTTTTGTTTTATTTTTCTCTCATATATTACATCCAGACCACAGTTTTCCCTGCTTCACATTGCCTAGTCCCTCCCCTCCTCTCCTCCAGTTACATTGCTCCTCTGTTACCCTTCACAAAAAGGACAGGCCTCCCAGGGATATCAATCAAACACTGAATAAAATTTAAAATGAGACTAGGCACATACCCTCATATCAAGAATGAAAGAGGCAACCCAGAAAGAGGAAAAGGGTCTCAACAGGCAAAAGAGTCAGAGACACCCTCACTCTCACATTAGGACTCCAACAAATACCCCAAGTTACCAACCACAACATACATGCAGAGGACCTAGCTCAGACCCATGCAGGCTCTGTGATTGTCACTTCAGTCTCTGTGAGCCCCTATGAGCCCTGCTTAGTTGATTCTGTGGGCTGTGTTCTCCTGGTGTCCTCAACCCCTCTGGCTCTTACAATCCTTCCTCCCTCTCTTCCCTGGGGTTCCTCAACCTTCTTCTAATGCTTGAGTGTGGGTTTCTGAATCTGCTTTCATCTGTTCCTGGATGAAGCCTCTCTGATGATGGTTGGCCTAGGCTTCAGTTGATAAGTATAGAAGAATATCATTAAGAATCATTTAATTACATTTAATTATTTCATAGACTTTCTTTTCTTTTTTTGCGGGGGTGGGGGTGGGGGTGGGAGCAGTCATGTTTGGTTTTATCCTAGATCTCTGAACTATCCAGTCTCTGGTTTCTGGCCATTCAGGAAGTGTCAGGCATGGGCTCCCTCTCGTGTGTGCAGGCACTCATGGCACTGTGATCACGCAGAGATCAGAGAGTCACTCTCAGTAGCTGATTTTCTGCTATATGGGGACAAAACTCAGACCATCAGGCTTTCCACACAATGCCCCTACCTGCTGAGCCACCTGAGGGTCCAATTACTGTTTGTTTTTAATAAAATGGGTGATTTACTTGGGCATACTCAGGTTAGCCTAGTTCTTTTCCTCCTGCTAAAAAAATGTTGTAAGTCTCTTATTGCTCTTGAATTTTCCACCAAACGCAGTTCTTAATTAGCAGTCCACATTTGCCATTGAATGACTGGAAACTGGCAGGGTTCTTTAGGCTACTCAGTTCATTCTAGCAAGACCTCCTGTCTTCACTGCTCTCCAACACTAAGGAATACACAAACCTCCTATTAAATGGCAGGGTTTGATCACGGATTAAATTTCAGTCTTGCCTATCTAACCAGCTCCCAGGTGATGTACTTGAAGACTTGGATTATCCAGTGTCTGGTTCCCGCTCTCAGCCATGGGTTGGTCCCTTTTATGACATTCAGGGTTCCTCAACAATGATACAAAGGTCAACATTAGATGTTTGGTAATACAGATATTCTGAAAAGAAGATCTTTCAAAACTCATTTAAAAATGGAAGGCTAAGAGCTGTAGATACCGTATCTTGTGACCATTGTATTTCCTTTTAGCCACAGAGGCCTGAGATTGCCCAGTCTTAGTCAGTAGCGGCTCCGTGTTTAAAGAGTGGACAAGAAAATTTATTGGAAACTTAGCTCCACATTTCTCAAACAGAAATCCACTCTTATGTTAAAATAGACAATTTTAAGTAAAAACAGGCCAGGCAGTATGCTACCTTCCATTTATGGAGTACACAGAACATTGGCTTATGCCTAACCCAAGGTCCTTGTAGCTTTTGTTCTCTGCTGTGGGATGTTCTGTATGTCCTGTGTAAGCCCGTACTTGGGTTCCTCGTGGCTTTACCCAGCAGGTCCGCATAGAGGATGATTAGGACCATGGGCCTGAGTGCAGGTATCTGAGATGGTCTGCACTTGGCTGTGCTGGGGGATGGTCTGTATGGCAAATGTGGCGCTCTGATTGGTCAATTAATAAAACCTGATTGGCTGTGGCTAGGCAGGAAGTATAGACGGGACTAACAGAGAGGAGAAATAAAAGAACAGGAAGGCAGGAGTCACTGCCTGCAGCAACCGCCAGGACAAGGAAGATGTAAAGTACCAGTAAGCCACGAGCCACGTGGCAAGGTATAGATTTATAAAATGGACTAATTTAAGATATAAGAACAGTTAGCAAGAAGCCTGCCACAGCCATACAGTTTGTAAGCAATAGAAGTCTCTCTGTTTACTTGTTTGGGTCTGAGCGGCTGTGGGACTGGCGGGTGACAGAGAATTGTCCTGACTGTGGGTAAGGCAGGAAAACTCTAGCTACAGTTCTCTGTTCTCTGTGGTTGTACTGACTGGGGAATTTTTCCTGGGTCAAATGGTAATTTCTTGACATGGCAGATTGGCACCCCCTGATGTCTGTTGGCACCAGAACTAATGACTAAGACACACTGAGATGATACACAAAAGCCTATAGGCAGGCCTTAGGACTGACTACCTCCTTGCCTGTTCCTTATACTGGTACCATTGGCTTCCTTCCTTTATCTCCTAAGAAGAGCTCTCCAGTACATTGCCTAGTGTAATAGTCTTCAGCTCAGGAACTGCAGCTAGGGAACTGAACTGAGATGGCTTATGTCATGACTCTTCCACCAAAACCAAGAAGTGCTATGTATTCCTCAAAAATGTCTGCTTCCAAAAGAAAGAAGGGAAGACAGAAAGAAAGAAGAGAGAGAATATCAGAGGGAGGGGAGCAAAGAATGAAGAAAAGCAGAGAAGTATGAGGCAGAAATGAAGTAACATATGTAAATGGCAGGAAACAGCCCTGTGTCTTACGTAATAAGTATTTCTTGAGTTACCTGTTGTTTGAGGAAGAATAATTTGCTCACACTTAGCAGAAGGAATTAAGGATTTTTTTTTCTTAAGTAAAATAAGCCTAGATAACTCTTGCTGGAAGAGAAAACTAATATCTTCAATCTTCAGTCCTAGCAACACTTACATGTACTTGCCTGAAATCCATGGAAGATCAGGTCAAGACCACACTCTCAAGGTTGTAATGTATACCAGCTTCTCAGGTTCAAACTATCAGCATCTGCTCACACTGCAAAGATGAGGCAATCATGTGAGGATGACGTCTCTTTGTCCTATGTTTGAATGAGTTAGAGTTATAAATAAAATGTTGTTCAATTGTATATATAAAATTGGCATAATTAGGTGTTATAATTAGGTGCCTATTGCTGTTTCAGATATATTAACATAATTGTCAGGGCTGCAATGGAAATAATTGTGTACCAGGATTACTTCTGCTAAGGCTGATAGTACCTTATTTAGCAGAGTCTGCTCTAAGTAGTTGTTTAGACAATATTCTAAACTCTGGTTGTAGAATCATGGTGTACATGCTTAAATTTAGTTTTTTAAAATATAATTTTCAGAAGTGAAGCAGAAGACAAATAGGTTGTCAATAAAGCTTTTACCCATCTATGGAATTTGGAAAATTAAAAGTACATACATAAACAAACATATGTGCACATACATTCGTGTGTAAGGATTTATAACCAGACACAAGTATTTAGACAAGCTTTGCTTTATATTTCAGTTTTTTAATATTAAATTAGCCTCTTCCCGTTCCCTTTCCCCTTCTCCTCCTCTTCTTACTCCTTCTCCTCCTCTTCTTTCTATGTAGCCCTGACCCCCTCCTCCTCTCTCTCCTTTTCCTCCTCCTCCTCCTCCTTCTTCTGAGATAGGGTCTTTCTATGTAGCCCTAACTGGCCTGGAATTTACTATGTAAACCAAACTGCCCTTGAACTGGAAGAGATCTGCCAACCTCCCGCCACCCCCCACCCACCCAGTGCTGGGATTAAAGGCCTGCAGCACCATGCACAACTAAGTTGCATTTCTTATTGGTGAATATCAACTGGAATGTGTCACTTGCAAACAAATAGATATGTTTCCATGTTGAGAAGAATGTAGGGTAGGCTGTTCCTGAATCCACTAGATCACTAAGTTAAATCTCCTATCTTAGGAACTGGTTATTCGGAATGTCTTCCTGAAGGTGTCCCTCAGGCCCTCAGGTCCTTCCCTGCTCAGATGTCACTTTCTCAGAAGGTTCTATGCTGAATGTCCTTTTAAAAATTATGTTCCCTGGTCACTCAAATATCTACTCTACCCCAACTTTTGTCCTGCAGAACTTATCTTCTACCAGAATTTTATTAAAGTGTTTAGTTGTAATTAAAAAGTTACTCTAGGGCTGGAGGGATGGCTCAGTGGTTAAAAGCACTGACTGTCGCCGGATGGTGGTGGCACATGCCTTTAATCCCAGCACTCAGGAGGCAGAGGCAGGTGGATCTCTGTGAGTTCGAGGCCAGCCTGGGCTACCAAGTGAGTTCCAGGAAAGGCGCAAAGCTACGCAGAGAAACCCTGTCTCGAAAAACCAAAAAAAAAAAAAAAAAAAAGCACTGACTATCTTCCAGAGGTCCCATGTTCAACTGTCAGCATCCAGGTTCAATTCTCAGCACCTACATGGTGGCTCACAGCCATCTGTAACTACAGCTCTAGGAGATATGACACCCATTTCTGACTCCCTTTCACATCAGGCATGCACATGGTGTACAGACATACATGCAAGCAAAACATTCACATGTATAAAATAAATAAATCTAAAAAAATTTAAAGGAAAAAAAGCTACTGTAAAAAGTAAGGCTGATGAGGGCAGAGATGGTTGTTTCCAACAAATAAACAACAACAATAATAATACCTAATGTGAAAAACAATAGCAAGATAGAATTTGTTACAGATCAAGTTAAGTGTGAAGCTCAGTAGTAGTTTGCATACTTAGTATGCATGTGCCCCTGCCTGCCTTAGAGTCCCAGCACCATGGGAGAGCAGAGAAGGACTTTATTCATTCATATAAAGTCAAAAACAGTCATTTGTTGCACCCATGGTGCTCTCAGCAGCTCACATATGTCATGAGAATGTGCTGTTTCTTTGTCTTCTGTTTACTTATTTATTCCAAGACAATGTTTTCTACACGATGGATATATGAATGCTTTGCTGTACATTTGCATCTTAACCAAAATATGCTATTAAAGCAAACAGAGAATCACATGATCACTTACAGCCAGAGAGACACACATAATCTAGGTCCACGATTGGTTAAAAGGGTTTCCAACCATTACTAAGGATCTGCTCTCCATTCCATAGCTGTAAGCCTTAGACACGCATGGCAGTTAACTGTATCTTTTGAATAGTTTTTATGTTTTTGAAAATTGTTCTTAATATTAAGTAAAGTGAGTCCAGCTCTTTTCTCCCAACTGCCCTCTTCCACGGGAGCTGATCGGCATGCCTCTTCTGCCTGAACATCAGTCCACTCTCTGGTAGACAGTTATGTTCCCCCTCTGTCTCCTTTGGCTTGAATGGCTATCCCCAGACTGTTTGCCTTTTCTCCCAGGTCTTGTCTTCTAAACCTTCTGTCATTTTTTTGTTAGTGTCATCTGAACTAGCTACAGCTTACCTTCTTAAAGAAAATACAGGGTCTAATAGCCTCACCTGAAGCACAGCCATTTCTTCAGAGAACAGGATCAGCTCTTTTGTTGAAACAATTTCTCTTTCACACTGAGAAAGCCTCTTTTCTAAACTGACAGGTGGCTTTTGCGATTGCTTAACTGGTATTCCCCAGTTTTCCAGCTATTTGGAAATTTACCAAATGTCATCATCAGACCCCTGCACAGATGTACCAAATATAATGAAGCAATTATTTAAAAGAACATAAAACTAATTGTTTAAAAAAATTTAAAACCTCTCCAAGTTGATCCAGCTGTTAACTGTGACCTGTTTTCGGCAGGAAGTTTACATGGGAGGAAGAATGCACTGTCTGCAGGTGTGAATACCCCTTGACTTGGGTAACTTAAATTTTTATTTTCTTATTTTTCTTGCTTGTGTTTCATTTTTTATTTTTAATTCTTTCATTAGATATATAGGACTTTATTAGGATGTGAACAGAGCTACTTTTCAAAGTTACAACAGACAAGTATTATAAAATTGCACAATGGAAAAAAATCCCAATGGACACTCATCCACTGGTCATTTTATAATAAATTTGCTAATGATATTTTCATTGTTATAGACATAACACGATGTCAAATGGCTTATTTGTGTAAAAATGCCATTAAAGAGATAACATGATCCAGAATGCATTAATATCCTTGCATTTCCTGATGTGTAATGCAGTGTATTGTCTGATTATACATGCAGGTTCTGCAACACACTACTTCACCATCCAGCCACACGTCTTTTATGAAACTTTGAACCTTTGTGCAATATCAATCTGCCAACGAAAAGTAGTCCCTTTGCAGGTGATATAAGCAAACTCAGCTGCTTCCCTTTTAAATGTACCGTTTCTTCCTTCATAATCAATCTAGTTGCTCCGATTATCTATGTGACAGCTGTTAAGTGGAGAGATGTTTAATTCTCCCAAGGTGTTATTATATACTTATTTTATGTTCATTTGTTTTCACTCACCTAAGTGCTTCATTGGAATGAAATCTCCTCGATGACTGTCTTGGGTTGTGAGAACTCCACATCTCATCCCTGAATAATCCTTCCCTGACCTGAAAAAGGCATTTTACTGCCCTATAAAAATAAATCCTTTGCAATGTCTGCTCTTCTACTCATGAATAGATCTGTATTTCCCAAGAAGCTATCTAAGTACAGTGAAATAGTCTAGGACAAAAGGGTCCTCTGATCACATAGGCTCAAGCCATGTATTTTATCCCCTTTTCAGAAGATCACAATTCTCCAGTGAATAATGAAGACATTTGAAAGCCTGAAAATGAAGAAAATCTGTTCAATGCAGTGTTCCTTATCATTTTTGACTTGTGGTGGATATTCCCCCACCCCCAGGTAGCTCCCATTGACAGTCTTCGCCAGTTACTCGGAATGCTGTAATGCATAGATTTTCAGCAATATTTCATCTAAGGATCCCATCTCTGTGGGGCAGAGGCTTCCAGGTGAAAGAAAGTAGACCAGTGGTGTGTCTTTACTGATTATGTTCTTTATGGAACACCCATTCATTCAACAGATCTGTGCAGAGTGCTTGTTATTCTAGGTGGTAGGCATCAATCCAAAGAAATAGAAATTTCCCATCCTGGTAATGCTTATCACATTGCATCATGGGGAGGTATGCATTTGACTCTGTATTTAATAGATGAGGAAACCAACGTTTAGTGGTATTACCAAAAGTCCCTCCAAGGTCATAGAGACCATACCTCAGTATCTCATCACTGAAAGTTATCTAGAAACTTACATAGACCTCCTTATAAGGCTCCAGAATCCTATGTACTGACCACTGCTGCAGAACTTAGAGCAGCAGAGACCCATGGCAGATGACATCAGGGGACTCAAACTCCAAACTCAGAGTCAGCTCATCAAAGCTATTGACCTGAAGATTCTTGATTACCTGTTAGAACGCCTTCAGAAATTACCTATAATAATAGGAAGATGTGAACCTAGAGGTGCATTTATGCTAGTAAATTACATTCCTCTATTTTCCAAGACAGTTTTGCATCAGCAATCTCATTCAACTCTTTCATCCTTGGTGCCTAACCTAACTTTACTGAGAAACTTAATCTATATATTTACAAATCAGTGTCCTGAAACCCATCTTTAAGTTCACAAAACCTCTTATTCTGCCTCTCATAGTCAAGAATATGCTACTTACCAAAATTCTTTCCAAGTCTCTGGCCCCTGTTTTTCATGGAAATACAGATACAGCTCTGAATTTATGTCTGAATCCTTGATTTTCATCTGACTTAGAGAATATGAAAAATTCAAGCCAGGTTCATTTGCTTCCTTGTAATTGAGACCTATTTTTAAAACTGGCTCTCAGATAAGGATGGAAAATGTTTCTGAGCAACACAGACTCCATTTTATGCCCAGGGCTCTTATGGGCAAAGTTCTTCTAGGTTATGATGGGGTGCTGGCCTTTGCTTTACTAAGCATGCCTTCCTTGAGGGTCTCATTTACAGCCTTGGCTTTACTTTCCCCCTGGTTATAACTTCAAGCTCTGGGTTTTCTACTGAACAACAACCAGCCTGATGTCATCACATGTGTTGTGATGCATCTGCATCTCTCCCTTTCTTAACCTGCTCTTTTCAGCATCTCTCAGACTCAGGTCTGCTCTGTAATTTAGCCATACTTTAGGGTCATCATTGCCATGAAGGGAAATGTACTTATGTCTCCATGTCTCCACATTCTGACCATGAAGTTTCAACCATGGGCCCTCTAGGGTATGAGTCCTAGAGGACAGCTAGCATGTCTTATAAGATCCTCCATTCCCAGAGCTGAGCAAGTGCTAGGCACATTAACTGTGGAGTGACCAACAATAAATAAATAAACCAATAGAAATGAAGACAGACAGGAAGTAGAAATAAAGCAAAAATGGTATCTATCAGTAGCTACAATTTGCTCAGAAGACTCATAGTTTGAGATCAAACCTCAAATGGAAGTATAGATTGGTAGTATTTTCTGTACTTAACCTTGAATACAACAACATTTGACCAACCCCCTCCACACACATTTAAAAAAAATAGTGATGTGGGACTATGACAACCAAAATATTTTAAACCTATAAATATGAAGTTTAAGGTTCATTTGAATTTTTACTGTGATTTTTATTATTACAACAAAATGTAAATTATAGGTTTATATATTTATAATGCTTTGTTATCAAGTTTAAATATTCTCCTTGTTGACATGAGATATCATGGCCATCTACAGTGGTGCACAAGAGATTTCTTCATGTCAACAGTATTCTGGAATCCTTTGTGTCAACCCTTCCCACATTTTCTTCAGCTAACTGGCTTCTTTTGCTTTTAAAGAATTCAGAGATTATGCTACTTTTATGATTTGGCAAGATAATTCTCTCAAGAACTTGAACTTCACTTTTCTTGTCCTCTGAGGCAGAAGTTTTATTTGTATCTTAAACATATTACTGTCTAAAAAGCACCCTTTCATTTTAGAAGAGAAGACTGTAAGCCAAGTTTCCAAGTTTTTCCACATACATCAATAAAGGAATAGAAGCCTTCTGATCATTAAGATGTTATCTTTGTTCTTATAATCCACTCAATATACAAACAAGAGAGAGCCCACGTCTTCTGGGAACTGTTGACACTTGCCTCTCTGACACGAATGAGAACTAATTATCCCATTTGCATGTTAAACACCAGAACTTTGTTTTTAAACAATAGACTGTCCTACTACACAAATATGACATAGTAGTCATGTGACTTGATTGAGGGCAGAGATCCTCCCATTGAAAAGAAGAGCTATTGTATAATCAAGGGGCATTAGATCCATCAATAATATAAGCAAACATACATGTACTGGCATTTCTTATAAGCCAAGTTCTCTAAGTGTGTTAGATAGTTCATCCTCACAGCCACCCTATGAGACTGGCAATATTTTCATTCCTTTTATCATTTAAGAAATTGATCAATAGAAATATACCTAGGACCAAGGTCATCCAAATTAAGAGGGCCAGAATTTAAAGCCAGCAGTCAGCCTTTGGAATCTGCGATTACCTACAAAGCTGTACTAACCTGACTCTTGGGTCAAGTTCTGGTGACTTATAGAAATAATAAAATAACATAACATCCTCTGAAGCCATGTTTCCTCTTAGATTCTAATGAGTCATATACTCTGTCACATGCTCAAGCCTCTGTACATCCTCTAAACTTTACTAAAACTTTGCTATTGAATCTACCCTCTCCCACCATACTACCACCCACCTCTGCAAGGCCCTCCATCTGCCTAGAGTCATCACATTTTCAGTATTCACTTTCTCCCATTAGCCTTTTCAGATGAGCTATTCTAGACTTTCTTATCTATCTTAATCATGGCTTTGCATCACTTGGGGCAGGGGATGGCAAACTCTGGGATTTATCAATTGTTGTGTTCTTTTTTCATGAGTTATATAAGGGAATAAATAAATGGTGGAATGAAATAATGAATGAATTTATTTAAACCTTGATTAATACAAATTATAATGTGAAATTCTTACAATAGAATCATCAATATCCCCTCCCACCAGTCATCAAACCTCCTGCCTTCTCATTTTCCTGTCTCCATGCTCCATAGGGTAATTTGAAGAAAGTTAGATGTTTTCCTAATGCTACCATGACAGGATGCCCATGAAAGTCCACAAATGCATAGGTATGAAAGGCTACTTAATTATACTGGTTTTTATT
The DNA here is from genome assembly GCF_004664715.2 of Peromyscus leucopus. Lineage (NCBI taxonomy): Eukaryota > Metazoa > Chordata > Mammalia > Rodentia > Cricetidae > Peromyscus > Peromyscus leucopus. The sequence goes on from NC_051084.1 coordinate 70,726,430, forward strand.
ACTGTTAAACACAAGGAAATCATGGAATTTAGACCCCAAAAGTCCTCAAAACAACATAATTTTATTTTTTTTTTCACTTTGGTTCAAAGATATGGAGATATAGGGAGGTAAACTGCAGTGACCAAATGTGTATCAATGTTAAATTTAGGTCTATAAAATATTGATTTGTATTCTACATTTTACATTTAGACCAAGTTAATATCTTTCATTCCTTCTTAATACTTGAGGCTAACACAAGTTTGGACATACTTAACAGGAAAAAGAAAATAAAGTCATACACACAAAATTAAATAAATATATAATCAGAATTAGAAGGTGGTCTACAATAGTTTAAAATGCTAAAAAGGGGGAAATTTTCAAAATTCTAAATAGCAACAATATTTGTTTAAATTAACATTTATAAATCCTGCCTATTAATTTGAGATTATTGAGTTAATGATCAAAAGAATCCTCTCTAATAATATGCTAAAATTATTGAATTAAATATATATGTTGCCGGGCGGTGGTGGCGCACGCCTTTAATCCCAGCACTCGGGAGGCAGAGGCAGGCGGATCTCTGTGAGTTCGAGGCCAGCCTGGGCTACCAAGTGAGTTCCAGGAAAGGTGCAAAGCTACACAGAGAAACCCTGTCTCGAAAAACCAAAAAAAAAAAAAAAATATATGTTAATAGATGAATGAGTAATTTTTCCCAGACTGAAGACATCACTATTGGGCATTTTTCATAAGTATTTACAGGTCAAAGCTGAACACAGGCCACTTAAACTATCTCAGTCATAGCCAGGTATGAGAAATGAGTGTGTAACTACTCAGTTATTCAACAGACCTGAAGGAAGTCTTTCCTGGGTACCAGTCAATGTAGAGTAGTGGGAATGTAAGGAATAAAAAGGGATCTTCCTTATACCTTGGAGAGGTTAATGGTAAATAAGAATTCAGTGTCACGATGACTATGGGAGATAGAACTAAGGATCTCTGCTTCTTTTTCAGGGGTCTGTGGTGGGGAAGTGACTTTATGGTGCATCTTGAAGGATGAATAAAACAGGGAAGAAATCATCAGAACAATATGCACAGAGATGAAGAGCCAGGAGAGAAGATACCACGGCTTGTTAAGAGCTAAAAAAGAAGATGGAAGATAGTCAGTGTCTTTTGAGATTTGACAGACAAGTGCTGGTGAATAAAAAGAGGCATGTGTAGTCAATATTTATGACAAGAAGCCCCTTTGTCTTACTCAGATTGTTGCTAGAATAGAGTCTGATATATAGGGTAGGTAAAACACAACACTTATTCCTTAGAGATCTAGAAGCTGGAAAGTTCAAGGCCAAAGTTCTGACAGACCGAGTATCTGCTGAGGATCCTCTATACCCCACTGTGCAGACAGATGTCTTCTCATGGCAGATCTTTGGCACCTAAAGGAGAGTGGAGGAAGAAGAAAGATCAAAAAGAGGAGATTCAGCTTCCTTGTATACTTTTAAAGGCACAAAACCAATTTTGGGGGCTTCATTTTTGTGATCTGTTTATTTCCCAGGAATTTCATCTCCAAAACCTTCATTTTGATGGTTAGGATTTCAAAATAAGACTGTAGGTCATCATACAGATTTATTCCACAGAACAAGAAGAATGTGTTCTTCAAATGGTGAACAACATGACCTAGGTATTGTGGCTAGGGTTGACTTCAGGGAGAAAGAAGGTATCACTGTAAGCTATGGAACCCCAGATCACTCATCTGAGTCTGGGTGTGTTGTGGCTGAGAGGATGAGGAGGAATCAATGGACTTCTCTCTAAAGATGTAAAGGATAGCCACATTGGTGGGGAAAGAAAAGGAAGTGTGATTCTTACTTGTATAAAGAAATATAGGGTACCAATTCCTAAGTTGAGAGCAGTATAAGCATCCAATTAGTATTCTTCCATTTAATTGTTTTCATACAAATATCTCTGTATACATATTTTTAAATATGCCTTAAAGAAATAAAAATAATAACAACCTTTAAGCTAGAGATAGATCAGAGGTTAAGAGCATGTGGTGTTCTTACAGAGGATCAATTTCAGTTCTTAGTAATTTCATTGGAAAACTCATAATCACCTGTAACTTGGCTCCAGGGGAATCTGATACTCTTTTTTGGCCTTCTTGGACACACACACACACACACACACACACACACACACACACACACACACTACATATAGATACACACATACATAAAATATTAAAAATTAAAATCTTCTTTAAAAGAATATCACTGATAATACCTAAGTTCTTTACTACTTCGTTGATAGGTAAATTCTCCATTCTTTAAATGTAAGTTTTTAAACATAGGTCCTGTTTTCTGTTGTGTATAATGTAGCCCTATCCCTGTATTTATGTTGCCATTAATTTTCATTTTAGGTAACTTTATACTTTCAGGGCACTCTTACTCCTCAGACTTCAGAGTCTCCATGGCTCCCCCTATTTATTCTCATGTTTTCTGATATCCCCTAAAGTGACTTCTGAACGAGGGCAATTGTAACACTCCCCTGCTGCAGCCACTCTGTTCGTTTGATCCAGCACTGCTCCCACAGGTAAACAGTTCTTCAGTATCCTATGCAGTAATCACTAGCCTCATGTAGTTACTAATACTAAAATCATATATACTAAGCTTTTTGATCTGCATGTCATGATGCACACCTGTAATCCCAGAATTTGGGAAGTGAAAGCAGGAAGATCAGAAATCAAGGCCATCCTTGGCTACATAGGAAATTTAAAACCAGCCTGGGCCTATATGAGATCATTTCTCAGGAAAATCTAAAAAAACAAGAAAATAAAATAGTACATCAGTTTCACTAACCAAATAATGAAGTACTGATTAGTACATGTAGTTATTGACTACTCCATAAGAGAGTTCAGACATAAAGGTTCATACTTTTGGACACTTCTTCATTATCCTAGAAATTTCCATTGGAAGGATGAGCATAAATTGTTATCCTTCTTGATTCTTTTGAAACTGTAATGTTTGTGCATAATGCTAATGAGCTTTTCCCTCTAATTCTTTTCACGGAGAACACAATCATATCCATTTTCATATGAATCAGCCATGATATTTTTACATACAGTTTAAAGAGAACCATAAAAGTAGGAAAGTTTGAAATGTTTAATAAAGAATTTTTGTCCAGTTGATGGAGATTGCCAGTACCAAAAAGACCATAAAGATATTGATGGTGCTTGGTAAGGTATCAAAGTGACATCACTACTTTTTTTTTTTTTTTGGTTTTTCGAGACAGGGTTTCTCTGTGTAGCTTTGCGCCTTTCCTGGAACTCACTTGGTAGCCCAGGCTGGCCTCGAACTCACAGAGATCCGCCTGGCTCTGCCTCCCGAGTGCTGGGATTAAAGGCGTGCGCCACCACCGCCCGGCTAACATCACTACTTTTTTTGAGACTATAATTTAATGACAACATTTCTCACTTCCCTTTCTCCCTTCCAAATCCTTCCATATACCTCTCTCTGCTTTCCTCCAAATTTGCGGCCTTTTTTCACTAATGGTTATTGCATATATATATATATATATATATATATATATATATATATATATATCCTAAATACAACCTGTTCCATTGTGTTTTGCTACCAGAATGTATGGTTTTGATTTTTTTGTGTTTGTTTGTTTGGTTTTGTTGTTGTTTTTTGTTTTTGTTTTTAGTTTATACTGGTTTAATCCATGTCAAATGTATTTTACAAAGGGAAAGGACAAATACCTTTGTATAGAATATACAGACACAGCACCACACCACAGGGCCCATGGGCGGGCAAGGGAGACAGCATTTCCCTGGGAGCACCACAGAATCTATGTTTTTAGAGCTGTTGACAACTTGACACTGGAAACCAACTGGTGTGCTCTCTCCTGGGGAGGGCCACCTTCTCAGTTGCCTATAGTTTTTTTGTGTAGAGTTGAGACCTCATGGGCTTTAATTCATCGAGCTTGTCACATACATTGGTGTCATTCTTTTCTGCTCACATTTAGATAGTCACGTTGGTGATATATTAGGGACATAGCTTCTGACATTCCTAGGAGACACAATTGCACAGAAAACTCCTGGATCCTCCGGCTCTTACGATCTTTATGGCCTCTCTTCTGCAATTCTCCCTGAGCCTTAGGTCCAGGCATGTTTTGTAGATGCATCCATTGGGACTGGGCTCTATAACTCTGCACTTGTATTGGTTATGGCTTCCTGTAGTCATCTGTTGCAAAGGGAAGTTTCCTTGATGAGGGGTAAAGATTACACTTATCTGTAGGTATAAGGGACAAATGTTTAATCAGAAACAAGGTAGTGTCTAGCACAACATAACCCATCCTTGTCAGTTTCTCTCTGGAGAATAGTAAATCCTTTCAGTGCTAACTCAGCCAAGTGGTATGCTTGCTTGACTCCAGAGAATTCATAGCCCCTTTCTAGAAATTTACCACTGAGCAGATACATACATTAATAACTTCAGGATTCCAAACAGACTCTCACTCAGCCTCCTTACAAATGAATAAAGTGGCACCATTTGTTTGAGGAATAACAAGAGATTCACAAGCATCTCTGCTTCAACTCTGTCTCTATTTTGTCTGTCAGCAAGCCAAAACCTAGGTGACTGGGGGAAAGAAAAAACAAAACTTTATCATATTGCCAACTCCTGGTACATTTTAAATATGGATCAATCTCCTTTATGGGAGACTAAACCCTGGTAATTTATCTACCTACACTATCAAAAGAGAAATAGGTCATCATTGCAGCAAAAACAATAAGCATAGCACTATCTAGAAGAATCAATAGTGTCATGATAAATGAAGATCCACTCTCGTATGGCTGCAGCAAACCTCCTGTGGCTGGGATTCCCAAGTGACTCCCCTCCAAGCCTCCACCCCAGAGTCATTTTATTCTGCTCTTCTAAGGCAGAGTCCAGCTGTAAACAGCCACAGAGACGCAGCTACACTAGGAAGCAAACCAGTCTTTCTGAAAGGGCACCCCAATGTGGCAGCTGATCACTGAACCTCTGTCGTGTTTTCAGCTGTGTTGGCTGTATGCTGTAGCCACACTACTTAGGAAGTGTGACGGGCGGACACTCGGTGCTGCTGGCAAGGGCATGAGCAGACTCTCCTCTTCTTGTGCCATTCTGAGGTGCACCAAACAAAGACACAAATAGCCAGACTGTTCAAAGTTAACTGCATACAGGAAAAAGAAAGTTAATGTGACACACTGCAGTACTCTCTCTTAGCATGCAGTTGAAAGCTTTGAAAGTCCCGTTAAGTATCTCTTTTTTAAGATAAATACCTATTAAGTAATGTATATGCACAAGCTGAAGTGTTAAATGGTTTGTTGAAACCTATTAGAGTACACAAGATGATAAACATAAATTATAGCTAATATACTGCACCAGTGATTTTTAAACATAAAAATTACTGACACTGTGAAAACACACTTGAGTCATCGTAGCAGCATAATAGCACTAATCCGTGTTTATCCAACCATGCACTTTTCAAAAACAACACAAACCTCTAATAAATGCTTTGGCTTCACCTTGGCAACTTATATGGGTTATTGCCTCGTTCATGCCTGGATAACCATGTGTTATGACTTAAACGTTCTTTAATATCAATTTATGCCTTGAAGAAAAAAGATTGAATAACACAGTGTACATATGGTTCAATTTATTACAGCGAAACAATCATTTTAGTTTGAAGATATTTTCTCATGGTGCATATCATAGAAATCTTCTTCAATAGAGCTCTCAATAAACCAGATTTTTTATGTCACAATAAATGAAACTAAGGCAGCTAATTGTTGCTAAGATTCTAAATAGATGGGTCTATTTGGCTTCCTTGTCAATCAAGAAATACATTCCTTAACACTTGTATTTCTGGATTCTAATGTCTCTAATTGGATTTTACACTATCTGATTAATGAGGTAGTTTATAGGCTACTATAAAAATGATACTGAAAAAAATGAAAGAAGAAATTGTAGGCTGTCAGCATTATTAGAGTTTAAGACAACATCAAGAATCACTGAGGCCACAGACACAAAATATGGAGGAGTGAGGTGAAGTAGTCTGCAGTGAAAGCATTGAGAATTGTCTGTGGTACCTCAGGCATGGTTAGGAAGCACAGGGATATGCTGCTGTGCCAGTGGCTATTCTAGGGCATCATCTGTCTGCCCCTTGCCATTTCCCACTCATGCTAAGCTGGGCAAGCACATAGGTACCTAGTTCCTTAGGAAGAAACAGGGTATGGGACCAACAGTGAGTAACTGAGAGGGAGCTAGAACTAACGCATTCACATATGGCTCACAGCAAAACAGCAATTAAACAATATATTTCTGTAATTGTTTATTATTTCTTTCTTTTTCTGCCAGTCAACACTGTTATTTGGGAGCACCCTTTTGAGCAGGGTTGGGGTAAAGTGTATGGAGCATAATGGTTAAAAATCACTCTGTTGTGAGCCAGCAAGATGACTTGGCTGGTAAAAGCTTCTGTCTTCAAGCCTGATGGCCTGAGTTTGATCCTGGGAGACACTCCCACAAGCTGTCCCGACTCCCACACTGTGGCATACGTGCAACCCCCAACAAGGTAAATAAATAAGTGTAACTTTAGAAAAGATTCTATTATATCTGACAAGCTATTCTTAAGCAACTCCACTGGACATAAAAGAGAGAAAAATAAAATTTCCTGGAATGTATGTTGGTGATGCAATCCAAAAACCCAAAAACTTTCATAAAACAAAACCCAAAAACATAACAAAGCAAAAAAAAAAAAAAAAAAAAAAAAAAAAAAAAAAAAAAAAAAAAGCCAGACAATGCATCATTACACCCACCCAACACACTTACTTCTAAAAGGAGTTTCTTTGAGACACCCCTCCCAAGCAAAGACTAACTCACTTTTGCAAGATAATGGGATTTTTGTGGTTGAACTGACTTCAGCACCATTGTATGGACTTTTCCATAACTCTCCTATCATGGCACTAATTAATCTTGCATGTCAAGTGCCGAAAAAATTCCTGAAACCAGATATATTTTCTAAACAATTTATAAACTGAATAAAAAATGTCGATCAAAATAAACTTCTCTTTCTCCAATGTGGTCATCTTCTCACCCAGCTCTCTAGGCTTTTCACTTCGTCATTCTTGGGACTCTCAAATATTTATTTACTCAAATTCCTCCATCTTTGAAGGCTCAAATCTTTCCTCACTTCTTTTAAGAACATTCTCCAATTGCCAACAGCATTGATGGCCACCATTTCTTTCTACCTCCTCAGTTCTGTCCTGACCTTTTCCTAAGAGAAGTGCTGATAGTTATCTATCAGTGTGTCCCCATCTTCCCTGGTAAACTCTGAAGCCTCGTGTGCAAGCAGTACCATTGCTTCTGTCCTTCTTTGTCCTCTTTAGAGGGTCACACTCTTCTTTGAACAACATAGGCTTCAGTCAGGTTAATTGAATGAACATGGGCTGATGTGTCCATTATATACAGGCTTTATTCTCTTAGTCACAGCAACTCACTGTTAGGAAGATCATCCTTCTGTCAAACTACTAATGGAGAAGAGGAATAGAAATACATCTTTGGAATTCCTTGTACTGTGTTATCAATAACAAAAGACAGTTGAATTCTAAGCATGAGATGTTCTCCCAACAGGCCAGGTCTGTTCAGACACCTACTCAGAAATTTCTTGAGCAGTCGGATCCTTCTCCACTATCCAGTTGCCCAGCGCACATTTTGGGATGAAACTCAAAGTGGATAACAATCATCTTTCACTCCCCTGAGCAATGATTCACATGCAGGTCTAGGTCAGTTCACATCTCCAACCTATCAGCAGTGTGGCTTCCTTTAGAGCAGCATTAAGTTAACTCCAGTGTGGTGGTATTGTGTTCCCCAAAATATTATGTACCTTAATAAACTTATCTGGGGTCAGAAAACAGAAAAGCCACTAGTTAGGCAGTGATAGCACATGCCTTTAATCCTAGCATTCTAGAGGCAGAAATCCATCTGGGATCTCTGTGAGTTCAAGGCCACATTGGAAACAGCCAGGCATGGTGACTCAGGCCATTAATCCCAGGAAGCAAGCCTTTAATCCTAGGGAGTGATGGTAGAAAGCAGAAAGATATATAAGGTGTGAGGACCAGAAACTAGAAGCATTTGGCTGGTTAAGAATTTGGCTGGTTAAGCATGTGGCTGGTTAAGCATCCAGCTGGTTAAGCTTTCAGGCTTTGAAGCAGCACAGTTCAGCTGGGATTCATTCTGGATGAGGACTCAGAGGCCTCTAGTCTGAGGAAACAGGACCAGCTGAGGTACTGGTGAGGTGAGATAGCTGTGGCTTGTTCTGTCTCTCTGACCTTCCAGTATTCACCCCAATAACTGACCTCGGGTTTGATTTTATTAATAAGAACTTTTAAGATTCCTGCTACACTCCAGCTTGAAGAACCCTATCCCAGATCCCAAGTGGGTAAGCCCTACAGAATTGTCTTACCAGGTAATACATAATTTATATTTCTAAGGACCCCTGGGAAGATCTCCCCAACACACATAAATATGCAGTTGTGTAACTGCTACCTCCTCTTCTCTTGGAGCAGTAGACATGTTTGGAAATGGCTTCACCACCGGGACTGGGATGGAGGTTGAAGGCAAAGCAATGACAGACAGTGGTAATTTTTAAATGGCTGTCAGAATGTCTGTGACTCACTTGATGAAAAATATCTTCTTTCTCTGCAGCTACAGGGATAGTTTGGTGGGATAGCTGAAAGACAAGACCTCCCAGCAGAGTAGAACAGGGACCCAGAAGACAGATCTCTCTGCTCTCACTTTGGCAATGATGTGTTTTCTGGGCTGTTCTTTGAAAAGACTCGTTCTATTATAAGACACTGTTTCCCTCCCTAAAACTATGGATTTGTCACAGTGCATAATGTTTTTCTGATTTTCTTAAAAATACACTTTGATGACAAAATAAATGTCTGGGCTCTCCTGAGGTTTTAAGATCATCTTAATACAATTTTGTGATCCTTTAGAATTGTTCCCACCCTCCCCTATGTCCTATAAATCAGTTTTTAATAACTGGGAAAGTGTCCATGAACTGTATTCTAAAAGAAAAGAAAGACAAATGAAATGATTAATTTTTTGCAAGATCCTCATTTTTAAAAAAAAATCTATGAAATCTGTACTTTTAGGCTATGTTTAGAAATTACATAAGCAAAGCTATTCATTTTATTTTACATAATTCGCCTCTAGTTATGATCCTTCATATGCAGAAATAAAATCTGCATTCAGCATGAGTTACTTAGCACAGGGTAGAGCCGATGTCTCCCTGGTGTCTCAAGGAGACCACCATGCACATGGATAACCTCCCCAGGCCATTCATTCCTCCCCAGCGCCAATGACAGCTTTGCTATGAAAACATGATCTTGTCTTTTATTTAAATTTTAAGGTAAATTTAAGAACATATATTCACTTTCCTAGAAATAATATATATCAAGCTTAATTTTTTCTTTTAAGCTTTGCCCCTCCATAGAAGGGATTTAGAGCAGCACCTGTTGTTAGGTGAGTAACTCCTGGGAGCTCAGGTCTGGAAGACAGCAAGCATTTTCTCCTCTCCACATGTCCTAGAAATGATATTAGTGGATAGTAAGATTGAATCTTACGAGGTCACTGTCTACTTGTACTTCTTTTCTATTTTTGTTGTTTGGCAAAGTACATATTTTAAAGTAAGTGTTAAATTTGATAAAGTATCTCCTCCCCCCCACACACACACTAGAAAATCACAGCTTTCTAGTGGTAACTTCAGATTTCATCTTTTGTCTTCACCATTTCTAGATAATTAGAAGGGGTCACCAACGACAAGGTGGCAAGAGCCAGGGTGATCTCAAAGACACATACTCCAGAATTCATTTCCCTGCTCCAAATCTTGTCTTTCTTTACCTCAATTTCCCCAGAGTGAACAGTCTGTGAAAAGATGGGGTTTATCTCCTTTACATTCAGATGGTTGCGTTTCCTGCTTAAAATGTCAGCTGGATTGTCTCCCCAGCCTGCCTCCCCCCAGCTTTTGGTCTCCCAGAAGCTGTCTGCTGCCTCAGGCAAACTTAATGATGGCAGGGCCGCAGAGCCAAAAAAGGAAAAACACCTGTGGCCAGTCGAAAGTTTAATCCTGAAATAGACAGTCAACGGCCATCACCTGCCTGCTGTGTGAGAACCCAATCAAGTCTATTCATTGCAACTGTGGAGATAAGGCCCCCTCCCCTTCTTTTTTTTTTCTTTCTTCTTATTTTTTTCTGTTGTTTTTGTTGAACTGAATGTGATATGAAGAAAACAGAACATAGCAAAATAATTATGCCCTCTGCCTAGACCCAAAGCAGTGGGACTTATACCTGTCCAGTTGATGTGGTCATTCAGGAAAAAAAAATGTCACTGATGTCATTCTGGAAAGTGAACTTTGGCTTCTTTTAAAACATTTATGTCATTTTCGTGGAAATTATGAAAGAGAAAAGACTGGGAGCTGACAATAGTTTAACCATCTTGGCATAGCATGCTTAGGGAGGTTTGGGTAAGGCACCCTTAATTTCAAAATTTGTTACCACTGTGGAGAAATGAGGAAAAACTAAAGCCATTGAGAATTTCATTCTTATCTTTCTGAAATTCTTGAAATGTTTGAATCCTGATCCTTCCTCTGACTCCCAGAACCTTTTTCTTTCTCAGCTCCTTGGCTGTGGTTCTTTCTTTTCTTTTGGAGGCTCCTTCTCCTTGGCTAACCTTTACAACTGATAATGATCCTCAGCCCAAGTTAATTTATGGTCTGCGCAGTTCTTAAGACATCCCATCTCATTTCATCTACCACAAAGCTGCAAGCAGCATCTATGCGCTGGTATCTGCCCAAGAAATCTCTCCGCATGTCACCTCCCTCCTGTCCTCCATACATACTCCTGCATAGTGACTTGCCGTCATGTTGACTTGTGACACATGTGCAGGTGACTATTGGGGGTTCTTAATGTATTCAGTCTTTCAGACAGAGGTGTTGTGAGAATTCCTGGTAAATAATATTTATCCCTTTCTCCTAAGATTCCAATGATGAACCAAATTATGAGTTCACCAAAGTTCCTTCTTGGGAACCAATGTGTTTCTTAGTCTTACAAAACAAAGACAAGAGAGGAGCTACTATTGGTAGGAATGTGAGTGACCAAAAAGCAGCCACACTGGACAGTCTTCATTCAGCATGGAAAGCATGGATGATGGCTTCTCTGTAGTCACATAAATGGAGCCCCCTCTCAATTAACCTCAAGTAGCCTATGTACTGTAATTAAGGCAGAATTACATAAAAATGGCTGGGAGGAGCAGCTGGCTACTCAGGTGAGGGTCCAATGATCTCCTTGTCCCCTTCTTTTATGAGGGAAGGTCAATAGTCAGCAAATCTGATCATGACAGAGTTTGGCGAGCAGGCACAGCTGCTCTGATAAAACCAGATGGAACATCTCATATGAACAAGAGGTGATCGGGAGGAGGGCTTTCTGTTGCACACTGGAAAACCAGAATGATAGGGGGAGCCTCAAACTTTAAAAAATTGTTAAATTATAGCATAAACTGATTACTTGTCCTAGAATTCTTATATTATGAAAAGTGATTTTTCATTTTACATTTAGGTGTGCATGTAAAAAGAGAAAGAAATGTGTGACTGCACATAACTTTATACTTTAAATTAGAAAAATATATATTTCAATGAGAGTATTATATTTAACGTAGATGGAATATTCACAAAATTGATTATATATTTTCCACAAAGAGGATGTCAATAGTCAAAAATCTCATTTAATAAATCAGAGATTAAATGCAATAAGCACAAATTCTCCAACCATAACACCTCACCATCCAAATATACTCAGCTAGAGTTTTTAAATCACAACTCTTAAGAACTCTTAAATTAAAGAAAACAAAACACATGTGAATCATATGCAAATTAGTGACAAATGGAACGTGCAGTAAGAGTCCCACCTCTCCATCTATACAGCCATCATGATCTCTTTCAGTATTTATACAATTTGCTAAATTCTATTTTTTCCAATAGAATGTAATCTGTTGCAATTATTCTTTATTTTGTCCTCAAATTTGCTCCAAATATGACCAGCAAGAGTCCCTCAAGCTTCCCTGTCATTTTGCCAGGGACAGTCATTTATTGAATATTACATTCTAGCTTGAGGTAATGAAGACTCGTTTTATGCATTTTAGCTCCTTACAACCCTGGAAGTAGAAATTCCCCCCAGGATCCCTGAATCCTTTTTATAAAGCATCATTTTTAGACACCGAGCTTAGGTATACAGTGACTCTAGCGCAGTCATTGCTCTCAGGTCCTTTCAGAGGTGGCATTCATCCTTGTCTTCTGCTTTTCTGTATCTGTAGCCTCCTTCCTATCACACTTGTCAAAGAGCAGTGGAGCTTTCTGATACTCGGTAACCATTCACCTCAAAGTTAGGAAGCAGCTTTAGACCTAATCTATCTCTCTTCTGACCATGCTTCAATATTGCTCAAGTTTTGTTCTTCAAAATTATCAAAATCATAAAAGACAAAGAAAAAATCTCATGTTAAAATATTTTAAAGAAAAAAATTAGGGCCAGCAAGATGTCTCCATTTAGGTAAAGACACTTATCGCCGAAACTGATGACCTGAGTTCTACCCCCTGGATTCACATGGTGAAGGAGAAAATCAACTCTTGCAAATTGTCCTCTGACCTTCACATCTGACACATATATCATGGCATATGCATACTACCCTGTTGTTGGTTGTTTCTTCTCTTTTGGGGGGCCCACCACTCAGCTCCCAAATAAATCAGACATGGAGGCTTATTCTTAATTATAAATGCCCGACTTTAGCTTGGATTGTTTCTTGCCAGATTTCCTTAATTTAAATTATCACATCTACCTTTTGCCTTTGGGCTTTTATCTTTCTCTTACTTCTGTAAATCTTACTCTTACTCCATGGCTTATTGGTTGTGTAGACAAGTGACTGGCCCCTGGTGTCCTCCTCCTTCTCTAGCTACTTACTTCTTTTTTTTCTTCTGCCAGATTTCTCCTCTATATATTCTCTCTGCCTGCCAACCCTGCCTATCCTTTCTCCTGCCTTGCTATTTCTCAGTTCTTTATTAGATCATCGGGTGTTTTAGACAGTCACAGTAATACAACTTCAGAGTTAAACAAATGCAGCATAAACAAAGGGAACACATCTTAAAATAATATTCTATAATGCTGCCCTTCCACAATAAACTAAATAAAATTTAATAAAAACAAACAAAATAAATAAAATAAGTTATCTCAGCTTTCATCTTGGAGCAGAAAATATTTGGATAATTTGAGTGATACATATTATGTGGTTCAACTTAGCTAATATCTTTGGATCAGTCAGTTGTATTATACTGTAATTTCTCTGAAAGTTTTGATTAATATAAAAAGTAAGATAGAGAGAAAAGAAAAAAGAAACAAACATCAAGGCACTTTCCATTACATCAATAGTAGGAGATTTATTTGCTATTTTAGAGTCATGTGCTTAAAATTAAAAAAAAAAAAAGAATTCCTACAAATGAGTTAATAACAATGGCATTAACTAGAAAAACATTAACAGTTGTTTCAAAGGGAGATGTAAGGATAAGATAAATGCAACAATTAGAAAAGTAGGGAAATGGGAACCAAAATATACATTGTGAATCAATGCAAGCATCTTCTCTGAATAAAATAAACACAGTTTTGAAATGTTTGATTCAAAAGAAAGTGACTGTACAGGCCACAAATGGGAGGGTCATCACTATGGATACAGGCACACAATATCAATATGTTTAAAGATTCATCTGAAGTTGATGATGTAATAAGAAAATATAAGTTCACTCAAGAAAATGAAGAAAATCTGAATGCTATAAGCACACACATCCTCTAATATACCTAAACACTGTGATAGCACACAGTGGAGAAGAGAAACATCGGGGTATTGGGAAGAATCAACATTGAAAAATGTCAGTTATCCTCAACAGAATAATAAATTTAATCTCCTCTCAATCAAAATTCCATTATAGTCTTTCACATGTATTACAAATCTAATTCTAAGTTTAAATGAAAGAGAATGTTGACAAATATAACAAAGATCTCTTGGAAAATAGGAAATAATAAGGTACCATATCTATTTCAAATACTATATATAAAGTGGCAATTCAGCAAAGAATATGAATGCATCATAACATTCATCTGTGGAGAGTGATGGAGATTTCAGACATGGATCAATGGATACAGAAATGCTATGTGTTTCATGTATACTATGAAAGATGGTGTAATAACAGTTGATTTATTTTGTAATTTTTAAATCATACCCAGGTTTATGAGTCTGCATGTGGATGTGCATGTGAGTACAGATGCCATGAAGGCCAGAAGAGGGCACCAGCTCCCCTGGAGTTAATTGTGAGCTGCCAGAAGGGGGACCTCTGCAAGAGCAGTATGTGTTCTGAACTTCTGAGCCATCTTTCCATCCCCATGGACTTTCTCTTAGGAAAGAAAAATTTAAACATCTACCTCTTAATATTTACACAAATATAACAAAATCCCACATATAATTAAACTCCAAAGCTTCTTTGAAAATTATATGTTTATTCAGGGTACTTGGGGGAAAGTATTTCTGGAATCCTAGAATAAAATAAATCTACTCACACATGACACAAATGGAAAATACTACATGAAAAAGACTTTGATGAAAGAAAATGTTAGCAAAACAAAGATATAAAAAAAACACAGAACTACAACCAAATTACACAGAACGTTGTAAATGGGGTACATCTTTATTTTATATTTGAGAGGAATTAAAAATAAAATTCATGCAAAAGAGTCTCTCAGTGTCTCAATCCCACTGAAGAGTGGACAGACACACCATTCACAGCTACTAAGATATGGAATAAACACAAGCCTGACAGAAAAGCCAACACTAAGAAGTGAGAGTTGGGGGAAAGAGCTCTCTTTTAGAATCATTGGTGAAAACTTGGTTCCCTTCCAGGCAGTGGTGGCACATACCTTTAATCCCAGCCCTCAGGAGGCAAGCAGATCTCTGTCAGTTTGAGGACAGCTTGATCTACAGAGTGAGTTTCAATACAGCCAGGGCTGTTACACAGAGAAACCTTGTTTCAAGAAGAGAAAGAAAGAAAGAAAGAAAGAAAGAAAGAGAGAGAGAGAGAGAGAGAGAGAGAGAGAGAGAGAGAGAGAGAGAGAGAGAAAGAAAGAAAGAAAGAAAGAAAGAAAGAAAGAAAGAAAGAAAGAAAGAAAGAAAGAAAGAAAGAAAGAAAGAAAGAAGGCAGGGAGGCAGGGAGGGAGGGAGGAGGGAGGGAGGGAGGGAGGGAAAAGGAAAGGAAAGAAAAGGAAAGGAAAGGAAAGGAAAGGAAAGGAAAAAGAATAGGAAAATGGGTTCTTATAGCTGCTTTGACAAAGAAGGCATTTTAGTCTTGCTAACCTAAAGCAAAAAGTTCTTTTTTGCTTGAGAAGTACAGCTCCTTTCACTTAATATGGGATAGGATACAGATAGGTGAGCAGAGATATGTGCTTGTTGTGACCCAGGAAGAATATTTAGTGTGAAGACATTCATGAGAATGCACAGAAAAACAGTACATATGATAGACTCAGATGGGATCTATTTGTGTAATTGGTCTGAAAGAACTGTCAGAACACAACGTTGGATGGCAAAAGTCAGCTCATAGGGAATATGTGTAGTATTCATGCTGGTCAGTTTTTGTCAACTTGACACTTAAGATCACAGGGTGAAGGGGGACCTGAATTTAAGAACTGCTTCCATCAGATTGTCCCATGGGCACAACTATGGGGTATTTTCTTACTTAGTAGTTGATGTCAGAGGGTCCATCCCACTGACAGTGCCACCCCAAGGCAAGTGGGCCAGGGCTGAATAAGAGAAGTGGCTGACTCGGTAAGCAGTGTTTCTCCACAGTCTTTGCTTTAATTCCCAAACCCAGGTGCCTGCCTTGAGTTTCTGCCCTGACTTCCCCCACTGATAGAGGGTGACCTGGGAGTTTAAAGACAAAATAAACCATTTCCTCCCCAAGTTGTTTCTGGCCCTGGTGTTTATCTTAGCAACAGAAAACCTAACTAGAACAGTATTGTACTATTAAAATAAATGGGCCAGTTAGATGGCTCAGCAGGTAAAGGTGCTTGCCGTCAAATCGGAGAACTTGAATTTGATCCATGGAAGCCAACTAGTAGAACACGAGACTCTGGCAAGTGGCATGTTCATGCTCCACATCCACATAAACGCATTTTTATTTAAAAATAAACTAAACTTTCACAAGAACTTGGGAGATCACTCCAGGATTAAAGGGTTCCTCCCCAGAGCCCACTTAAGTGCCAGATGGGCATTGCAGACCACCTGTAATTCCAGTGCTTGAAAAGGCAAAAACAAGAGCTCCCTGTGGCAGCACTTATTGGTGGCACTGGGTTCAATGGAAAGCATCTGCCTCAGGGAATAAAGTGAAGAGTGATAGAAGGAGACTTCCCAAGTCAACTTTGAACCTCTCACATACATAAACATTACGTGCTTGCACACACTTATTCCCACATTCCAGTGAGCATGCACACAGACATATATGCACACCACACACATGTACACATGGAAGAAAGATAAAGAACTTGCACAAAATATTAGAGTACTTACTATACTCAACCAATGTAAGTGAAAAGATGTACTATCTATACCTAACCAATTCAATGAACAACAACAAAAAAGTCATTTTGTCCTTAGGGGATGGAGAAGATCAAAGATTATCATTAAGAGATAACTCTATTTTTACTATTCAATTTTTTTTACATCAACTCAAGTGACACTGTTGTACATGAAAATATTTTTAACTTTTTACAAAGAAAAATAGCAGTTTTTTGTTCTACAGCAATAAGTAATATATATTACATTCATATAAATTAAAGATTTCAAAGACTATTTTATCAATGAATAATAACATAAATATTGTCATTTCCACTTTTCTGTATATATGTATATCCTTATGTAGCTATTTCTTTAAAAATGACCATTTAATTATGTATATTTAATTTTATGTAATATTGTATTTCTAAAAAGTTGAATTTAATTATTATCCTGAATTAAATAACATTATAAATGTACTCACAGAGTACAGTTATTTGATAAAATATCTTACAGTGAGTAATTTTGTAAAGTAATATGGACTCCATAAAATTTGAGTCGTGGGTATAAATTTTATGCAGTCATCATCACAGGACTGAAGAGAGCTCAGCATGACAGTTTGTGTCCCTTCTCTCTATCAGATGAGAAAAACAGTTAGTACAGAGAGTATTTATTTATATTCTTAGACCAATTCACTTTTTATACGAAGTACTGTTAGGATGATGTCCTTTGACTTAAATATCAAAAGTTTTCCACTGATTTCTTCTCAAATCATCAAAACCTCTTTGGGAAAATCTTGTATAATATTAGATGGACCAGCCTTAATATTATACATCCCAGGGGCTCAGGAGAGAGAACTACTAACGGCGAGGACTATTATCAGGAAATATAATCTCAGCACACCGAGTTCTATAGTCCACTTGCTTTAATTCCTCTGGCATAACATCCTTTATACACAGCTTCAGTTCTGTTCTCATGTCTAGCTCCTTTCTTGTCTGATTTCTCTCTATATTTATCTACTGTCCCCTCTAGGTTCTATCTTAATTCCTTCATCTAGTTCTGCCCCTTCTAGGTTCTCATCCATCTTGTTCCTTCCCATATCAGCTTCTCTCCCATCTCCTTCTCTCTCATCTGGCTCTTCCTCATCTTGTTCTTCCCCATCTGGCTCTTCCTCATCTTCCATCTCGTTCCTCTAGTCCTCTCTTTTAGCTCTTCAATCTAGTTCTTCCCCATCTCAGCTCGTTCCTCTCAAGTTCTTACCCATCTCGTTCTTCCATTCTCTTCTCTCTTCCCTGTCTTCTCGTGCCCTGGGAGTCCTGGTATATATATACTTACAAGCAGTATTTCCTTAGCAGTGCAAAGCCAGGCTTCCAGGGTCAAATGGAGGGGTGATAAGAATAGGCTTAATTGACACATCCGCCAGGCCTTCTCAAACAGGTAACCTGGATGCTTAAGTCTGTTCTTAGAGAGTACAGAGGTATCTCTGATAAGGTACTTTCCTCCATCCGGTGATGGACCTGGCCGGATGCTACCAATAATGATAATTACAGGGAGGCTTGAACTGGGGGTTCTGGCTGAGCATAGCTGTTAGCACAGAAGGTTATCTAAAAATTCCTAGAAGTGGTTAGGTAAGTAGTTAGAGGTCTATAAAGTTAGTAAGGCTGTAAGAAAGGAGGGGTCTGAGCTAAATTGTGTAAAGCTATTACTTAATGTCTACCTGACCTAGGCGGTGTCCCCTTGTGGAATTTACCTTAAGTCAGGAGACTCGCCTGTGGGTTGCTATCACTGTTAATCCTCGGAAATTGGGTGACCACCTGGGTGATGTTTCCTGTAGTCCTTGAAAGTGGCCAAGGGAGATATCTGATTCCAGAGAAAGCCTTTCCCTGAGGCTGTTCTCCAAATTACCTGGAATGTGTATGTCCAGAGAGTGCTCAGTCTACACTGTTAGTCCTTCTTAGGGAAAAGTCAATTGGGAAAGCTATGAAGGCACACATGATTTTCATAACAGAAGACAGCTGATATATAACAAGCCAAGTAACACCAAAAACTCCTTGGGATTTGGCTTCCTCTGGAGGAATTCCATGATCCCTCCAGGTAGTGACTTTGCCATAACCAGCTGAGTTCTTATGATATATTCCTGCGGCCCACAACAGGAAAATGTCTGGAGTTGGGGGGGGCTATATTAGGTTTTATGTTTTAATTTTATTGCCAAACAATTGATTCTTTTTAATAATTGCTGATACAAGATGAAGATCTTAGGCTTGTGGTCAAGTTGATTATACTATCAGCCTCAGAGAAACTTTAGGACTCTAAAGGACTACTTAGGCTGAATGCCTTCTTAGCTGGCTTATGCAGATTCTGTGGAGGCCTTTTCTTAGCTGAACCACATGTCACAGCTCATCTCCAGGTACGTTCTGCCATGGTTCAGCTGCAACACCTCGTTAAGAATGATAGGTTTTGGGGCTGGAGAGATGGCTCAGCGGTTAGGAGCACTGGCTACTCTTCCAGAGGTCCTGAGTTCAATTCCCAGCAACCACATGGTGGCTCACAACCATTTGTAATGAGATCTGGTGCCATCTTCTGGCCTGCAGGTGTACATGCAGGCAGAACACTGTGTACATAATAAATAAATCTTAAAAAAAAAAAAAAGAATGATAGGTTTCAACTCTATATTCTATTGATTTTCTCTAGAAGAGGTCCATGAAAATGAAATTCCCTAAATCCAAAGGTCCCAAGATGCATTCTCTATGTTTTGGGCCTTTGTCAATCTTAGCCCAACCTCACTAGCTTGTGATCTATGTCAATTATGTTTTGCCACCTTGTGGCAGCTGGAAGTAAGTCACATTATGAATTAGAAGGATTTGAGATACAGGGGTGGGTATGCACTAAGTTCCTCATGTATTTGTATGAAAATATCCTTCTGAAACCTGCTACCATGTACAAAATTATTTGCAATTAAAATATTATTAAATTTTAATGAATTAAAGATAGTAATCATTAGCAGAAAAGGCCACCATATTCCAGAGTGATACCCAGATCCAGTTTTAGAAGCCACATGTCCTATGTAGTTCATTGTTTTCTAACATTTTTATTGGCATATGTTAACTGTAGAGTGGGGCTTCACTGTGACACATCCACACATCTTCATGATGTGCTCTGATCATATTCACACTTTTTCGTTCTCTCTTATCTAACCTCCCACCCTTCCCTTCCCTTCCCTTCCCTGTACCTGTTTGTTCCCTGTTCAGTTTCACATCCATTTCTTCCATGGCTTCCATAGACAAAGGAAAATACAGAATAGTAGATCACTTTACTTAATCAACTCCAGTTCTCAGTATTTCCTGCAAAAAAAAAATGACATAATTATGTTCTTCATGAATGAATAAACTATGTCATGTACATACACCATACTCTAGGCACTCATCTGTGATGGACACGTGTGTAGATTCTCTACTTTGGATTCTTTAGCTGTAGAATCATACAACTGGGTACATAGATATCTCTGATGAAATTTAATTTTCATTCTGTTGGATATACACTATCATTCTTTTCCATCTCTAAGATGAATACACTAGCAAAGTTTGTGTTACTATTTGAAAGATGGAAGTTTTGAACATAGAATAACAGTGGGAAAAAGCTACAAAACTAATCATGTGACAAATAAAAAAGTATATTTTCAAAGCACAAGATAACTAGAGCAAACAGTAGGTGGAGGCCGGAGGAGACACTATCAAGGTTAACAATGAGCCTCATGAGTAAATATTCTAAGGGCTGTGAGTTTTGGTCAGGGCCTCAAGAGAAGTAGGAGTTGGTTGCTACAGGGTAAAATTTGAGAGGTTCTCTAATTTGTAATATTTTTTGAGAATTTCCTTCAGGAGTACACTGTATTTGCATCATTTCCACCTTTCTCTCTCCCCTGTTCAACTTCTCCTCTGTCCCTTCCATGTTCCCTTAAATTTACACCTCTTCTTTTCTAATTATTATTATATATGTGCATATATACATGTTTATGGAAGCTCATAACCTATTGCATTCAATAGTATATTTAACCCATAACCATATGTAAATAGACCACCTATTTCAGTCAATAGTGTTGCTCATATATGCATCTGTTCAGAGCTGTCCACTTAGGACTAAGAGCATATCCTTGAAAAAAACTGGTTCCCATTTCCTCAGCAGCTGTTGATTGCCCGCAGTTCCTCATTTATGGGTAGGACATTTTGAGACTTTGCTCCATCCATGTTGATATGACAGTTGCAGGTCTTGTTGAGTTCACCACATTGTTAGCAGCATCCCTGTCATTTCTAAAAGACACCATTTCAGAGCATGCATCCTGGTCCTCAGACTCTGACAGTCTTTCTGCTCTTCACCCCACAGTCACTCACTATCTGCATTTTCACCAGTCCTGGATCCTGCAATAGCCTAAGTCCACTTGATCAATAGTCTTGAATGCTCACTGGAAGTTGATAAAAAATACTGTCATATTTCATTTCATTTATTGAATAGAGTCATAATAGTAAAAAATTAAACCTTCTCACCCAATTGTTTTCCTTCACAATATATAGGCAACCAATTAGAATATCCCACAACCCTACAGTAAAAAGATATGCATAGGGTTACAAAGTACAGAAAAGAGACAGGAAGTTTTCCATAAGCCAAAGGGGGGGGGCGACAAAACAGAAAATGGAGGTCACCAAATTACTCTGCCAGCTTTCTTTCTAAAAAAAGACATACAGCTAAGGAAGGCTGTCATATAGTTTGTATATTTTCTCCAGTGTATCTCCTGTTTTTCAAGGCTCACTGTAGAAGCATATAAACAAACAAGCAGATAATATTTTTCAAAAGCTAAAAAGACACAGATTAGGTCAGGAGAGAGTTTCAGGCAATTAGAATATATAAAAGAGAACTTCTTAGAATTATCCATTTTGCTAATATAGAAATCATTTAGAAAGTTAGCCAGTGGTAGTATTACTTAGAATATCTTGATCTCTGTCAGTTAGCTCTAATAAAACTATGGAAAGATAACCTCCCAATTGGCTGTTTTTATCAATAGGGTGTCGTGATTTTTTTCTTGTGTTCAAACTCCTAATGAATTATTTTTTAAAAGGTTGATTTGTTTTCTTGTACATGTGCAAGCCTATGTGAGGCTTTTGTGTACCATGTGTGTGTTTCCAATATGTTCTGAAACAAGGAGACACACTTTGAGCTAATGTCGAGTTCTCAAGGGAGATAAGATAAAGTACCAAGGTGTACAGGAGTGAACACTGAAGCTGGAGATGAGCAAAGTTTTGAACAAGGAGATTTGCCTTCACCCCTTTTAGCCTATGGTAAAAACTGGAATGCCACTTCTTTGAAAATTATCAACCACTGGATGTGGCTTTAAAAATACAGAAAAAGTGGAACTGATTATTAATTTGCCATATCCACACTTCATCATCATGGTGGTTCTCATGTTCTCTGTATGTTGGAGATAACTGCCTTCCATCAAAAATGTGATGTACAAATTCTATCAAAATGAGCCAATCTGCATTTCAAAAATTGACGAACCATGAGCAACATCATGAACTGAGTATGTTTTCCTTGGATTAAGATTTTTATCAATAGAAAGAGTCAGTTTGTAGCTAATCACATTAGTTCTCAAACAGAACCATGAATGGGCTTTTTATCATAAAAATGAAAGAAATTATGTTCAAGGCCAGAGTTTCCATTTCATGAGGAACAGTTTTTCAATAGTGGCAAACTCTCTTCCTCATGTAATGCTCGACTGCATGTCACTGGGATAAACTGACCACGTATTCTTCCTGTGCCATCAGGAGAGATGAAGCCAGTCAGAAAGCACAGGAATGTCCAAATACACATATGTAAACAAAGTACCTATACGTGCAGCTTCAGGCAAATCCAGCAACTGCTGTGGTGGGCCAGCCACTCCAGGAGCAGAGGAGAGCAGAGGGCTCCTTATCCCAGAAATCAGGAGAGCTGCCTGCTAGTGACTCATAAATGAGTTCTCTCAGAAAAATTCCATCTGTCAAATGGAACAGCTTCACTCCAGATTAGGACTCATCTTCAAAGGCAGCTCAGAGCCAGCCCGGGTCAGAACAGGTGTTCAAATGCACAGTGCCCTTGCTTTAATTAAGGACAACTGCCAAGGACCATTCTAGGTTCAGAGTTAAGGCTCTCCCCCATCTGCTTGTCTGGCACCCACACCGTGTACAATACTCCTGAGAACACACCACATCACAGAGCTCTTTCTAGGAATCATTTCCAGGGAGCCCAGCCTAAAACAGGATGCCAGAGACTGACATTAGGAACATTTTCTTTCTGTAGCTTGTGTACAGTAGAAAGTCAAGAGATATCTAAATTTAGCAAATCAGAGCATCAGCAGCAGAAAAGGGTGATTTAACATTAGGAAAGAAATCTATAAATAAATATGGGAACTGATTTCAGCAAAACGATAGTGATTAGACTGCGGCCTGAAAGAACACACATTTCCCTATAGCACCTTTTGTGATTGTCAGTTAAATGTGTTCACAGCTTTGAATGGTTTAAGGAGAAGGATCTGCTTGAGTGTTCACATTTATCTCTTCAAATATAGTACAATGTTCTATGACATGTAAAGAGCCAGCACTGAACCATTGAAAATAAGCAAAAGATGAGCAAATGCATCAAAGAAAATAGGGTCAAAATCATGGCTTTGAATATCAATCAAACAGACAAGATGGAGTGGCAAAGCTCAGTGGTCAACACATCCTTGTCATGTATGAGAGCCTGGGCTCAATCTTCAGCACCTCCGATATGTAAATAAAGTATTATTCAAGGACAGGGAGACTGTAGATGGATATAGTTTAATGAGCTCTCCTAATCTGCTTCCTAACCCTTATGCTCACAAGTCCCATAAACATAGAGAAGGAGGCAGATCTTTAAGAAAGTTGTATTTCAACGAATACAACTTCACCCAGTTAAAAAAAAAAATAGCTCAAACGAGTCCACGAGGCTATGAAGAGAGAACTCTTTCAAACAGAAGTTCTGATTGCCATGCTAATATCAAAAGAAGTATGTGTTCACCACTTTTAAAGCCTTCCAGCTGACCTGAGAGAAAAGTCAAACAGGATCTCCATTTGCAAATAGTAAACTGAACTCTCAAAACAGCAGATGTGTATAACAACATGAAGGAGAGAGAGCAGTGTTGGCATAGACACAACCCAGTTGAACCATTGCTGCCCCTAATCATAGTGTATACACACACTGCATACCCATATAAGCACACACACATACACATGTGTATACATCTATGTACATACATACTTTTTTTTTTTTTACTACAGTGATACAAAGATAGGGAAACCACTCAATGCACAGTCTTTGGACATAGAGGGCAAGAGAGCCAGACTTCTGAGGTAGGGATGGTAGCACATGGCTGGAATACTAGCATTCCAGAGGCTGAGGCAAGAGTCTTACAAGTTCAAGACAGAAGGGAGAAAGGAAAGAAGGAAGGAGATGGGGGAAAGATAAAAGGAGGGAGGGAAAGAGAAAAGATGAGAAGGGGGAAGCATATCTCAGAAAATATAATATAGCGAAGAAAGCTCATTCAATGTTGGAAAGAAAAAGAAAATATTCTAGAGAGATGTCACCTGTGTAAGCAAGAAGCTGTACAGGAGGAGGGAGGGTGTGAGCGAACACAGGAGGAAGATGAGAAGAAGGAATGAAGGAAGAAAACAGGGAAAGGAAGGAGGCGAGATGGAAGAGTGAGCAAGAGCACTGTGGAGAACTCACTTTTCACTGTTAGGTCTACATTCAAAATCAGTCAATTTAAGTCATCACATTAATAAAATAAAAACTGAAAACCATTTGATCAGATTGTCTCAACAGAAGTAGGAAATCCATTCAAAAAACCCCAACACCCACTCAAGACACATGCGATTTCTAAGGTGGTATTAGTAAAATGGGAAGATCTGGGCCACACAACCAAAGAAGAGACACAGGAGGAAGAAAGCTACCAGACCTGTGCACATCATCCTTCAACAGCACAAACAGACAGAGCAAGGCCTTGTGACAAAACACATCCTCATCTGCCACCAAAGCCAGTGGATTCATTTATGTGAAAGGCTTGGTCTGATGGGCACAAACAGTATTTTAAAAAAAAAAAATCACTCAACATCACAATGAATAGCTTACTTCATTTTTATAAAATTTTCTATAACCTCAGAACTCTGTCCACCTTCTTCTTCTGGTCCCTAACAATTTTTTTTTAAGATTTGTTTTTCATTATGTGTGGCACATGATGTGTTGCTTGAGGGAGTGTGCACTTGTGAGTGGAAGTTCCACAGAGGCCAAAAGAGGGCATCAGATCCCTTGGAGCTGGATTACAGACTGTCCAACATGGGTTCTGGGCACTTCTGGGCCATCTCTGCAGCCTCATTATTCATATTTTTATCTCTTTCTGATGTTATTTTTCTGCCTCTTATACATATTGTTATTTGCTTTCTTTGGCTATAAACACCTTGGAAACATCTTGGTCTTCCCTTGCAGAGATTCCCATGGCTGCTCCTCAGTAACAACTCACTAAATACAATGGGCCAAGATAACATTCTAAAGGGTGGAGTATGAGCCAGACTAGAGGTTTGAATTCTTAGCGGGCCTCAGTCATTAATTTCATGTCTGCAGAAGTCTCCACTTGCTTCATTTTTGGTGAAAATGAAGTCCTTTCCTCTTAAATGAAGGAATTGGAATCCATTATAGGGTCTTAAGATTCCTCTCAGCTGTGAAGTTGTATTTTGTTATGAACTGTTGAAGATTAACTTGAAAATGATTGTCTCTTGCACACATGAACAATGCCATGGCTGTCACAGCCAGACATTGTTTTCACCATCATGCTGCAGATGAAGAAGAAGCTACCTCCAGGTCCCCGGTAGAAACTGTGACAATGGCAGAAACAGGTGTTGAAAGTAGGGCATCTTTCTTATAGGACTTCCCACATCTGTGGTTATAGAGCAGAGGAACAAAGAAAATTGGATAAGATAAGAGTGCCGCAGGTGTGCCTGCAGTTAAAGGGTGCGGTGCTACGGAACTCACACAGTTGGGAGGGGAGAAAACAGAGCTACCCCACACACACACTCACACACTCTTTTTACATAGGAACTGTTTCCAGTGTGGGACCAGCTAATGATTTTATCTCATTCTCTATCTGACTTCCCTCCAGTGAATCTTGTAAAGGAACCAGCTACCTGATCCTTTAATCCAGCTAACATTTTATAAAAGAAGATTCAAATTAGTTTTGCTTATTCCAGATGCTTTATATGCAAATGAGCCTCAGAGTTGGTTGCTGAGTCTAAGCAGACTCCATGATGTGTTGGAGGAAATACTCCCACCTGACAGCCTTCCCCAAAACAATGGTAGCATTCTTCTTCTCCATGGTGCTGGTGGCCCCCCTCCTCCCAAGGGAAGGCTTTGAGAATGCTCAGGTAACCACTGTGCAACTCTTTGATTCCCTAGGATGAACTCCAGATTCCTTGTCTGTGTAATTGTCTTCCACTTTCCCCAAACAACATGTGGATCACTACCCCCGCCTTCTATAAAAAGCATTACCTATGCAGTATTAATCAGAGTTTGCAAGTCAAATATTAAGATCATTCCTTGGGGTAATTCAATGGTACAACACTGCCATTTGATTTTCCCCTTTGCAACTCTAACTAGACAAGAGAGACTTAAAATGTTGAGCTAGAAATTATTTATTTAAAGCCACAAGCCAACACACGTAGACTCTGGCTAAAGATTGCTTAATCTCCTTCTAACAAAAGTGGCATCTTAATGCAGAACGGTGTGACACTCCAACCTTGCCCGTGGGCCAGCGCTTCCATTCTCCCATGTAGCCTGGCATTTGCCCTCCAGCATTCCCATGGTGCTCCACTCCAAATGGAAGTGCTCTTAATTTCAAATGATTTATTGGGGACAAGTGGGAGGCCCATCCAACCTATGTCTGTTTGTGTTTGGCTTCCCACGTCTCTGGGGGTGATTACAAGAAGATATCTTACATTGTAAAGTGGGAATGGGGAAAAGAGGACAGTTAAGTCCAAGGACAGCAACTCAATTGCCAACTCTCAGTGGAACAGTTACACAACACCCTTGGGTGATTTGTTGAGGTTGGCCCAGTTGAGTTAGTTATTCAGAGTAGAGGACTAACCCTGGTGAGACAAGATAGTGACATAGTGGCACTGACCAGTGTTTCTGTGCAGTCTTCTCTCATAGCCATTGCTTGTGTTAACTACAGTTTCCACATGCCATGGAGGTTACATCTTTCTGTGTCTCTAGCATTTGTCTATAAACTACTCATAAGTTTAATATTCTGATGATTCTGCAGAATGCAAAACAAATAATAGATACTCAAGAAAAATGTTAAACATGTGGAAATTAGTTCCAACCATATTTCAGCTAAAGCAGGTGCAGCTTAATGAAGAGAGTGCTATATTTAAATAGTGGAATCTGACTCAAGCACACTGCGGGAGCTTTCACCACCAGCTTATCCTTGCACAGAATGTGAGCTAGAAGTTAAAGCCTTGCACATCCCCACAGAACTTTCCATAGCAATGGAAATGTTCTATATCTGAGTTGTCTAATACAATAACCACTCAGCAGTGTAGCCACTGGACACTTGAATTTTAATACTACTTAATTTTGATAAATTAGTTTACACAGATGCATGAGACTTAAAGTTACATATGGAATAGCATAGGTTTGGAGATGTCCCCAGGAACAACTCTTTGATGCTTTGCAGAGGAAAAAGTAGAGGTGCCCATGTGTAAGTGTGCACTTGCTGTGTTCTAGGAGGTCACTGTCCAGCTCATGGTCAGCATAGCAGTGCTATTAGGAGTGTGTCTCCTGAGAAAGGCAGACCTCAGTTGGCGTCTTTGGCTTTTCACTCACTAGCTATGTGACCTTGAACAGCTTGGTGTTATTGTTGGCATCCAGAGTTGCCCATCCTGCCAAGCATGTCAGGATGAAAACCTCAAATTTTTGGAGAAGATAGAATAAAATGTCAACATCATTCTAAAAATGAGTTGTTGATGGGTGGCATTCCCCTAAGAGAAAAAAATCCATATGATTTTAGGCATCACACACTCACATACATATGCAGACACACAAATACAACACACGCCCAAGTATTCACATGCAGATACACAAACACATACATACTTGCACACAAGTGAACACACATATAAACTATGTACTGCAGGTAACACACATACAAACTACACACTGCAGTTACAATTCCCCTTCCATTGTTAAAAAGTGTGTTGTTTGTGTACATGCCTCTGACAAAATGGCCACTTCATCGTTTGATGAGAGGAGCTATTCAATAGTTTCATCATTTCATTTCTTTTCTTGTTTTTATTGAAAAAAAGTAGTTTTTCAAACAATGTATTCTGATCACAGTTTCCCTTCCCCCAACCCTCCTTCTGGCTTGGTGGATGTGGTACCCATGCAGTGTAGGGGTATCCATACAGTGTAGGGGTATCCTTCGATCAGAACTGCCATTTTTCAGTGTCTTGAGATCAACAAATCCAGTGATTAGGGTCATCAGATGTGATAGTAAGTGCCTTTATTCACTGAGCCATCTCACCAGCCCAACCCCCAGTTTTTATCAGAAAACAATGATACAAAGTTACATTATTTTCATTGCTTTTTCCACATTAGTATCCATGTGTCACACTGAGCACTGCTGGGAGCAGAGTTTCAGCTGTGGCTCTGGCCTTACTGTCCCCAGCCAGCCCTGACAACCTGGGCTGGCCCATCCTGTTTCCATACCTTTAAGACTTATAAAAGATTCTGATGAAAGTGAGCTCATCAGAGAGTGGAACATTCAGACTGATCAGTCCACTGGGCACTTGGACTGCTGCCCCAGCCAGCCTCACCATCCCAGGCCTTTCTGTTAAGGAGAAGGAACAGGAATGCAGTTGGATTCCCTTTTTTGCATGTGCCTTCAGGTACACTGTTAGAAAAAAAAACCCTCCTGTGAGCTGCTTCTCTCCTGAACCAAAACAAACGTTCCCACACCGCAACACCTGCGCATTTTTTAGTATATCAACCAAAAGGGGTTGGTCCATTAATCAACTGACATTGACAAAAGTGTTAGCATTCTTCACATGCTAGCTGAAGAACACCATAGATCGCTATCTGCCTCTGACTTTCATTGCTGGAGGCACCAAAGGAAACAAGCTCCTTCCACTGGTACCTCTGCAGCACAGCTTGGCTCTTCAACACTAATAATCCATGATTGTGCTTCTTGGGCAGCACAGTTAAAAACAAAACGTTTGGACAAGTTTGGGTCTGCTGCTTTAAATTCTACCAGACAGTCAAACTAAGTGACTGAGAACTTTTATTACACAGATATGTTCTCACATCTAGGGAAAGGTTGAAATTATCGAGAAATAAACAATACAAATTTCAGCACCTGCCTAGGTTAAGGTTTGGAGCTCAACCTTCAAAGGCTGGAACCAGTTATGGTTTGAATCTGAAATGTTCATTTTGAATACGCATCCCCCACCTTTTTTATTTATTTACCCTCCAGACTCTTACCACAGGTCAGGCTAGTTTTTGAGACAAAGAAATCCTAACTAATGCTTCCTCTGGTAGGGCTCAACAATGAGTGGAGAGACAAATGTAATGTAAGTTTGGCATGGAAGTTTTGGGTGTTCAGTGAGGCTTGAGGAATGAAATAAAACAAGGGAACATCAGAGAAACAATGGCAGAGGTGGATATAATGGTGGCTTTGTGGCCCAGTCGTGGTAGTAGTGATCACAATAGTCAGGAGACAGCATCAGAAAGATCATGAGTTTGAAGCCAACCTGGGCTTCATGGCAAGACAGATTTCAGTAAATTAAAAAACATTAATAATAAATAACAATTCATGTGGAGATTGGAATAAGAATCTTGGTCAAGAATTCCTCAGGGAACACATTCCAAGATTCAGTACAATACATGACAGACACTATCCTCTCCCTAAATATACAAGTACATAAAATTATTTTTCCTATACATATAAACTATGACAGAGTCTAATTTATAAATTAGGTACAATATATATTAACAACTGCTATAATTAACAAAATAGGGCAGTTATAACAATCTACACTAGCAAAAAAATCTGTAAGCATGATCTCTTTCTCTTTCTCTGTCTCCACAAATCACTTTAAATTTTTACACTCTCACTTTTACATATTTGAATTCCCAGGACCACTATTTTTGGACTTTGGGGTCTTACTGTACTTATTAACTACAGTAAAGGAGTTCAGCAGGGCACAGTAGAACCTTCACAAAGAGTTTAGGAACAGAGAACCTCAGTGATTGGTGGTCAGATAACAAACAGTGGGTAACAGCAGGCAATCGTATCCTGAGTGGGATGGCATGATAGAAACTTCACCATAATACTCTGAACAGTACACAATTTAAAAGTGCTTACTTTTCTTGAATGTTCTTTTCAGATGGCAGGTTAAGGAAGCTTGAAAATAAACCCATGGACAAGGGGTTGTCAGATGAGGTATACAGCATCAGGTCTTCTAAGGAAAATGAAATCCAAGGGGAATGAGGTGAGTCGCACTAGATCCCACGCTGAGGGAAAGGACTCAGGCTACTCTCACCTGCTTCTCTAGACACTGGCACTCTTTAATTCATTCTCACATTTTATACATTTCTGGGGCCATAGATGCTCAAAGGGTTTAGGTTGTAAACTTTGGGCTTCCCAGTTAAGACCTTTACCATGGATCAAATTCTGTCACAGTCTTACAAGAACTTAACATTGGCATCAGATCATCCCGTAGCATTTTGCATCTCCTTTTGGCTTGGTTTGAGTAGCCTCCTTTATGGCTAAAAAATTGTTGGGTAAAGTAATCTGTCTCTGTCCATATCTATTATGCCCTATTTATGTAACTTTAATACTTAATTTGATGTGTAGATGCTGGGCATGGGGAAGCATAGGCACAGCTTCCAGCGATAGACTTGGTGCCTCCGTGTCTGAGCACCTGGATCATCTGGGGACTGTTACAGAGCTAATTGTCAGGTGTAAGTGCACTGTAATACAAGGCTCTCCCAAGCTTTGAGAATAACCACCTCTGCCCTTAGAACAGGCTTAAAGAGAAATGGTCATGGGCATTTCTCAGTGTGATCACTATATTGCTAAGGTGGCCTAAACTGGAGGGTGCAGAGACAGACAGTGGATATGGACAAGATGTCTGGCCTACATCTACATCAAGAAAAGCTTACCACTTCTGAGGTTGACTTGGGATGCTATATTCCCTAAACATATATATGTGTGTATATATGTATATGTATATATTATATTTAAATATTTATATTTAAAATTTCATATGGCAGACTCATCTTTCTCTTCCCTGGAATAAAGTAACCCCCAGGTCTCCTAAGAGATGGATGGACTAAGTCTGTGCATGTGACTGCAGATATAGTGAAGATGAAGGAAGATTTTAGGACTAGATTGCAGATTAGTAGGCAAAAGATCAGGAGGAGACACAGAAACCTCAAGTTTGAGGACAGCCTGGATTACACAGTAAGACCTTGTCATAACAATGGGTTGGGGGCTGGCGTGGTACTCTACAGTGGCAGAGGGAGACAGAAGAAGGCACACTGCAGGCCTCACCAAGCATGTGCATAATAATAACTAGAAGCCAGATTCCTCCCTTGGGTTTTAAACTGGGAAGCTGTGTGATCAGATTGGTACTGCACAGTCACTCACTTGCAGTTTGACATAGGTCCGTCCGAGATATCAGCAGCAGGACCACCTGCTCCCCATTTCTACCAGCAGTGACAGCCAGAATGTTACAAGTTAGGGGATGTGACAAGGTTTTGAATTAAGGTAACAGAAGCTTTTTTAATGGAAATGACAAAAAATAATTTCAGGGCACCCTGAAAACTAAATAAAAAGTTAAACATAAATTAGGACAATTAATTTTCAAAGTTCTCTTCTGGCTTTGAATATATAGCAAGCCTAGTTAAATAAGAAACAAGAAAGTTTGTGGGTAAAGCTCAGAGCAAAGTAGCTGTGCAGTGATCTACCCAGCCTCCCATTCATTCTCTTTGGAGACCTGGTCTTTTGCTTTAACATTGGTGGGAGACAGCCACTTGTTCTCGATGGTCCTGCTAACGCTGACATCTTTCATTTCTTCAGCCAGCTCTATGTCCTAAAATTTTAGTGAGATGCTGATATTTACAAGCAAGAAAGTTAGCGCCATCAAGATGATTTAGCAAGTAAGAGGCTTGCGACCAAGCCTGATGACCTGAATTTGATCCCTGGGATCTGCATTTTGGAAGGAGGAAACTACTTCTGCAATTTGTCTTTTAACTTCCATATGGTTGTCCCCAGCACACATCCACATCACCATCTCCCCCACATTTTTGCACACAAAATAAATGAATAAATAAAATGTAGAAATGTGTGAGAAGTGTTTCATAGAACATTCTGGATTTTAGACCAGTTCTGAAACACTGGAGCATCTGCTGGTACCCTCTGCTAAATTCAGCATTCCCTTAGGTTAGACACACACTCTTGAGTTTGACACACTCCAACCACTCTTGTATTTCCTTTTTATAGCCACATATTAATTATAAAATATTAGGTTTCATTATCACATGTTAGTGTATGTGAATAAAGAATTTTGATCATAATCTTTCCTACTGCTATTTCTGGTCACTCTCGCCTCCCCACTAGTCCCTCCCTCTTACCAAACAGTTACTCTTTTACTTTCACATTTATAACATAGACTTGCATATGAGAGAAAAAATTCTGGGTCTAGATTATTTTACTAAGTAACTTGAAGAAACCAGTTCCACCCACTCTCTTTAAAACATCACATTTTCATTTTTCTTTATGGATAAATAATACTCCATTAAATATCACATTTGTCTTTGTCCATTCATCTGTAAGTGGGTACATGGGATGTATCTGGAACTTGGCTATAATAATGTCATGGGGTGTGCATATGAAGACTTTGATCCTTTCTGGCATAAGCCTGAGTATAGCCAGGCCATATGGTGGTTCTAGGTTTAGTTTTGAGGTACAGCCATACCGATTTCCCTTGTGGCTGCAAATTTACACCAGCAGTGTTTATTGTTTCTATTTCCCTGCATCCTCACCAGAATTGTGTGTGTGTGTGTGTGTGTGTGTGTGTGTGTGTGTGTGTGTGTGTGTGTGTGTTTTAAACCTCTTGATGAGAGCCATTTCAACTGCAGTAAGATTTCATCTCAATGTGGTTTGGGTTTGCATTTCCATAGTGGCTGAGAAGATTGACCTTGACTGTGCGTCCTTATTGGACAGCTGTATTTCTTCTTTTAAGAAATGTTTCCTCAGTTCTTTTGCTCATTCATTGCTGGATTCTTTTTAGTTCTTTGACAGGCCTGTTTCTCCGGTTCTTGTTTTTAGTGTAGAACAGTTGCTGTAGACAATTCCAGTGGCTTCCGGAAGCTTTATCTCTGAGGCTGTTATTTTCCCAATGCACTTCAAAAGGCACCTGAGTGGACCAGACCGGAGTAAAGAGCAGCTCCACCACCTTCTCAACCAACCAATGAGATAGAAGAGCTGCTAAATGGGTGAACTGGTTCTGTGCCTCCTTAGGGAGGTGTCGTGTCTTCATTCAGCCTCCAGTAGGACTGACTCCAGTGCCATCACTTTCTCAAGCTTTGTCAGCTGCCTGCACTCCACTGACTCACTTCTCCCATTCCCCTGTGTGCTCCTGGGGCCATGTCCAGAATAAGCTGATGGTACCCAAGCCCCTGTCCTTGGGTCTGTTTAGAGGAAACTCAAATGAAGACAAGATCCATGGCCAATGAAATCCTTCCTTTCTAGGTTTCAACTGACTTCTGAATTGTAACTACTCCTAAAGAGTCACAGCCTCCATCTGTGAGAATTAGACATCCCACTCCAGGCAAGGGAAGCTTAGGGACCACACATGAATTGTCTGAGGTCACCTGACATGATTGCCTCAAAGATGACTTGAAGGCCTCTCTTCTGACCACAAGTCATTCATGCACAACTTCAGCAGCAGGTAATCTGTAGTACCTCCTTCTGCCAAACCCAGCACATCTGCCTTAGAAATAGCATCTGATTGGAGTGCTGATGTACTCTTGTCTCCTTTGCCTTTTCCCTCTCTTCCCAGCAGAGCAGAGGAAATGCAACAGAGACCATCCCACCCCTCACAGCCTGTAATCTTTACCCTCAGAAAGCACCAAAGTCAACCTGCACTCCTTTCTAGAGGCATAAGGCAACCCACTCTCCTAGGTTCACTCACAGATAAAACAGAGAGCCACCTCTCCCTCTCACCCATGCTCAGTGGAATAAGCACAGCAGCTACCTCCCTTCCACAGAAGACATTTGTGCCAGAGCCCAAGGATCAAGGCTGCAACTCTAACTTCTGGTAAATTAATGTTATTTAAGCACATCTGCCTGTTTATGTGAAGAGGTGCAGTGGCCTCCGCTTGTGCACTTGTGTGAAGCTAAACATCACACTGAGTTCTCAAGTGTCGCAGCAATTAGTCAAATGGGGAAAGACGCTGCTCCAGGATGTTCAGGGACACTGTACTT
The DNA here is from genome assembly GCF_004664715.2 of Peromyscus leucopus. Classification (NCBI taxonomy): domain Eukaryota; kingdom Metazoa; phylum Chordata; class Mammalia; order Rodentia; family Cricetidae; genus Peromyscus; species Peromyscus leucopus. The sequence goes on from NC_051084.1 coordinate 70,760,651, forward strand.
GATAATATTTAATTTGCTCAATATTACAATTAGGTAACTTCAAGTGTGTTATAACCTTAATAATGTCAACATGTTTCCATTATCTTCAGTGTGTATATTATTTTTAACCTACTTCATTCATAAGAAGATATTAATGCATTTTTTTGGCTGCTGGTAAAGTAGCCCTCTAGCAGGCTTGTGAAGGACTTAATAACCTTGTGGAAATGTTTTACTGATGAATATCATAAAATGATTGGAAAATCACTTAGTGAGGACTGAAGAAAGGTACTACATTATTACTAGATGGAAAAGGGAGACTCAAGAAGACAGCCATGACTAACAGGAGGACTGACAACCCAAGATACCAGACTGACACAGGAGATGGCTGGGAGGAAGCGACTAAGTTCCAAGTCAGAAGACCTGGGTTTCCAGCCCAAACTGCATAGCCTGTTAGCAGTGTGAACACAGGAAAGTTACTGAACTTGTCAGAAAATTGATTTCCTTTCCAGTTATAAAGTCTTGGTCACTGTAGTAATAGTCACATGAAAATGTAATTCATAAGTGGTTGGCCAACGAGGCAGATGAACTGCAAGGAACCATGTAGATACATGACTATTGTACAAAGCTGGAGAGAAAGGGGAGGCTGAGTGTTGCTACTTCTTGTTGTCAATCATCACTCTGTCTCCACAGTATTTTATGACAACTAAATAGAAACAAGGAGAAATGCTGAAAGAAAGGACAATTTGTTTCTTCCACCTAGAGTTGTGTAACGAGAAATGACAGCTGACCATTGTCCTGTGCCCCAGACTCTGCTCATTGTGACAGTGGGCTCCATGCTGGAGAGACAGCCTTCTCTGGTGGGAGAAAAGTCACCACCAGAAAACAAAACATGTGAGAATCACAAGACATCATTCTGTGAGTGGCCAGTGGGCAGTAGCCAGATTTTATTTATTTTTTTATTTTATTTTATTTGGGGAGCAACTACTCCAGCCTTGGGCAGTCCCTTGTGGCGCCTCCTCTTTCCCTGATCACTCAGAGACAGGCATAACCCTGTGACTGGATTGGTAAACATTTATGTAACTCCACCGCTTGGCACTGGTGTGAAATTACTGATATGTTGGGATCTTCCGTTTTCCCTAATTAGACCAGTGAGTGAGGGATTTGCAGAAACCCTTCCAGAGACTCTCACTTTAATATTAACTAATGTGCACTTGGCCTACTTTTTGATTTTCCCACTGAACATATAGGGTCAGTTTCTCATCTTGCTCTGCACCCCTGTGGAGTAAACTCGAAGCTCAGAACTGCAATGTTTCCAGAGGCAATGTCCTCTCTCTCTCTCTTTCTGCTCCCCAACCTTGTCCTTTGCCTTCTGCCAGGCTCTGTTCACTGACCATGTGCAGACAGACAGAATTGTGCTTTCATGGGTGTGTGGGACTGTGTACAGGCTTGACTAGTGAATTCAGTTCAGGAACTAACCCTGTTCAGAGTTCTAGATACATGCCCACCTGTGTTGCTACTGTGTGGTAGATGGCTGTGTGTCTTTAAATATAGACTGACTTTCAGAACCTTACTATACTATTTATTCAGAATTAGCAAAAATAAGCCAGTATCACACACATATAAAAGTGTTCTCCATGAAGACCTAAAGGAATCGAAGTGGAGACACTGACTTAGAGTCTGATGGTGCTCAAATCCTGGGCCCTGAACTGACTTCTTCTGCAATCACCACCTCATTAATTAATGTGAGCTCCAGATTCCCCACCAATTAATGGGAATAAAATCTGCTATTCATTTGGCTGTGAGTTTATAAATGAATGTGATAGTAAATTTCTCCCAAGATTCTAGTACCTAAAAGACACTGAACAAATTGCTATTTCCATAGAATTAGTAACATCCACCTAACCTGTCATTTCGAAGGGTCTCATGAGATCCCTATATGCATAGAAAATCAACTATAAAGAAACATACTGGCCGGGCGGTGGTGGCGCACGCCTTTAATCCCAGCACTCGGGAGGCAGAGCCAGGCGGATCTCTGTGAGTTCGAGGCCAGCCTGGGCTACCAAGTGAGTTCCAGGAAAGGCGCAAAGCTACACAGAGAAACCCTGTCTCGAAAAACCAAAAAAAAAAAAAAAAAAAAAAAGAAACATACTGGCTTGGAGGTGAGGAGAGTACTGATGCCTTCAGTCAGTGATGGGAAGGCAGAGCATCGGCACCTAAAGATGGAGGTGGGAAGGAGGGCATCAATGACTAAAGATGGAGGTGGGAAGGGGGGCATCAATGACTAAATATGGAGGTGGGAAGGAGGGCACCAATGACTAAAGATGGAGGTGGGAAGGAGGGCATCAATGACTAAAGATGGAGGTGGGAAGGAGGGCATCAATGACTAAAGATGGAGGTGGGAAGGAGGGCATCAATGACTAAAGATGGAGGTGGGAAGGAGGGCATCTGCACCTTCAGTTGCTGCTGAGATAACAGTGCCTTCTGTCCTCCCTGCCTTCTGTTGACTCCTTTGTCTTTTGAGCTTTACATTGCCTTATATTCTTTCTGGATGTTTCTTTAAAATTGTTGACTTCCAGCACCATGTGTACTTTTAGGTCAAAGAAAGCCAAGAAGAGAAAAACGGAAGGGTGGGGGTGCACTCTACAGGCCTGGTTCCCAACAACATTTGGTTCCCTAGAAAGGCTTCATCTTCTAGAAAACATGGTATTCCACTGTAGGAGGTCCCAGCTCCTTTCAACACTCACATTCTGCAGGGACAGAGTCACTTTTTCAAATTTGTGGTCTGGCAGACTGTGAAGCTGCCTAAGCCCCAGAAGCATATCAAGAAGGTTATTGGACAAAATTAAATGAGTAGCTTTTTTAAAACTGTGAATTCTACATTTAATTCTGGGTCTCCATTTACTCTGTAGGGACAGCCCTGCTTGTCTGTGGAATTCTTTTTTCAACAGTCTACTTACTTCAGAGCTTTACCCAGCTCCCTACCCTGGGCTTTATTATGGTCTGAATTGAAATGGCTCCCATAGATCCTTATTTTGAATACGTTTTCCCCAACTAGGGGTATCATTCAGAAAGTTGTGAGAATATTAGGAGGTGGTGCTTAGCTATGGGAAGAAGGTCACTTGGAGGCTGGACTTTAAAGGTTACTCCTAGTGCTGTTTCCTGTGGTCATCTGTTTCCTGCTCTACCAGGAAGTGAACAGTCCTACCACATGCTCCTGCCACCATGACCTGAGCTGTTTTCCACTGTCTTCCTGACCACAGTGAAATGAAACCCTCTGAAATTACAAACTGAAAATAAATTGCCCCCCTCATTTTTGTCAGGCATTGCGGTCACAGTAATGAAAAGTAATTAATATAGGCTCCCTGCTTGCTACAGTCCATTCTTCTGGTTAAGATAGAAAAGTCAATCCTTTCCCCCGGTGATGTCCATTCCAATAGCATGTGGCTCATGAGAAAAAAAAATTATTTCATGCTGCCAATTTTTATTGCCCAGAGCCAGAAATATTTGAGAGAAATATTTGCCTTGAAGGTTATCCCTGGGCATAAATTCCTGCATCCACACCAGCTCCTGGTTTGCATAAAGCCAGCTGTGTTATCTCTGCCACACTCATCAAAGATGAACTTTTTTCAGATAAACTCAAGCTTTTGTCCTGACTGCATAACTCCTTGACTTCTCTGTCTTACAACATATACTAACTTCTCTACTGTGTGATGATTATCTTGATGATGTAAAGATATGATGGTTTGGGGAATAAACATCGGTTGAAACCAATCACACATCTTAATAGCTATTATCACACCATGACCATCACCATCATCAACATCATCTTGTCATTCAATTCAGTATAAACCTCAAGACTCTATATACTGTCATTCTTCTTTATTTGATTTAAATAAACTTACATGCTATTTTAACTATTATTATTGCTCCAAAACATACATATACCAAAATCATATCATATACATACTCTCACACACCACACACATCTACACACACCACACACTCACACACACACACACACACATATATATATATATATATATATATCACACATATAACACACCAAACATATCCACACATACTCACACTCATATCAAACACACATACACACACACACACACACACACACACACGCACACACACACACACACAGTTTCCATGAAGGTCTCTGGATCTCTCCTGTACTAAGGCATTAGGTGAATATCTTCTGTTGTTGCTGGTTAATGATTACTGTTTGCATCAGCTTCCTTGACAATTTGTAGGTTTTTTTTTTTTTTCTGAGAGTTCTTCTACATCTAGGTCATACACATGTTATATGAGATTTTTGTAGAAATGAAAGACCCTGTGCCTGGAACCTATCTATTCTGGCACTGCTGTGTACTCTGGAGCCACAATGTCCACTACGAGAGAAAGCAATCACACTTCTCTTGGTCTTGTTAGTCCCTGACTTCTTGCCCAGCTGGGGAGAGTTCCACCTGGTCTCCCCTGCCCCACCTCTCCTTTCTCTTCCCTAATCTCACTCTCTTTCTCTTGTTTGCTTTTCTCTTACCTTAACTTTTGTTCCCTTTTCTCCTTTTGTTTCCCTTTCACACACCTGCCGCAGCCTCTTTCTTCCTCTGCCTTCAAGTTTATGGCCATCCTATTGTCCAATCTTGGAATACTGAGGACTTTGTAAGATGCTGGAAGAGTATCTAGAGCCCTTTATAGAAGGGAGAACAAGTGGATGAAGTGTGTGCACATTACGTTAATAATCCTCTACCATTAACTAACGTCCCCAGCAGCAGTGATGTCACTGTCACCATCGTCTCCCTTGTCACCAGTATCAGGAATCCGTCCACAGTAACAATACTCTACTACATACAAGAAGTGAAGATTAGTCAGATCTGCAGTAGCTTTGAAGCTCTTGTTATCACTGTGAAGACAAAGGAGCCTACAAGACAACCACAATGCAAACCTCCAAAAGGCAGTAGACAACGGAGCTAACATCAACAAGGCTCCAGAAGCATTCATTTCCACCCAGACTGAGAAGTCTCTTCTCTTTATGCAATTCTTCAGCAAGTCTAATGGTCTCCCAGTGCAGAACCATAAGCTGCATTGATATGTGGAGTCAGAAAGGATGTTCTGCCTTGAGATATGGAGAAGAAAGGATGCTCTGCCTTGATATACAGAGGCAGAAAAGATGCTCTGAATACTGGCGACACATCGGCTCTTTGCTGACTTTCACAAAGTTAGAACTGGTGGCAGCAAACACATTAAAGAGGCATCTCACTGATAGCTCTTTCTCTTATTTTCAGGTAGATGCTAACTTTATATAAATCCCATTTAACTAATGAGAAGGAAAACACACTCAAAGGTAAAGGAAGTGCAGGTGTAAGGTGGCCCATTTAATAGGTAGAGGAATCCTCCCAAGAAATGGGCTTGCTGTCATTACTCCTACAGCTGCATGATTCCAAATCTTCCATGCCTGGAGGCAGAACCCAAAATACATCTGATTGCATGGGAGAAGCTCCCATGTACTGAGAGATAACTATGTGCTCACCCACACAATAATATGTTCACAAACAGCACACCTGATACTTCCCACATCAGCTTGTAGAAATATTTTCCTTCAAAATGACTGCACTGCTTCCCAACATCAAACACCCATGAAGTCATAAGTCACAACTCAACACCAGTCAAGGCCAGTGTTCATAACTACTACATTACACAGCCTCCCACTTCATGTCTGCTCTTACATAAAAGTGGTGTAGTGTTTGTAGAACATTCTCTCCTCACCCCAGGACAAGTGTGGTTCAGAGTTCCTACTCCCATGACTTCTCACTGGATGTGGTTCAGTCAGTGGAGGAATACATTGCCTTCTCAAGTGCAGTACCATTCTTCACTCCTACACATCACATTCTCACACCCCACCAGCTGTCTAGTGCCCTCCTCCCTATTAGGTGAGGGACTTAGCATTTGCTATATAGGGCTGCACTTGTTTATATTGACTTTTCTCTATCCATTTTCTCCTGTCACTTCATCTGTGAAAGGGTTTACAAATACCTAGATACAAATAAGTCGTGGTGGAAGCCTGTTTAGTAGCCTCCAAGGTTATTTCTGCCTCTCATGATCTTTGGCCAATTGGCAACTACATAAATTATAGGTCACTAGTGGCGATACAAGTGGATCCACTCCACACAATCTGCATGGGAAAGGAATATTTTATCTCCTCTTTCTTCCAGCATGTATGGGGGAGCCAGTTTTATATCAGTTGTAAATTTATTTTGGTATTCATGACAGTTGTTTTTGTGTATTGCTTTGAATTCTTCTTTGAACCACTTACAGACTAGCTCATTAATTAATAAATTAAATAAAATCTTTGACATGTGTTCACAAAAGTGTGTTTGTATCTCTATGAGAGTCGTGATTCTATCTTAAAAATTTTCAATATGTCTATTCATGACATTGTGATTGATCTTAATTTGGATTTCCCAGAAAGCAGAGACTAAAGTGCAAATTTGGTTGTGAATATTCATTGGATGGATGTAAGAGAACTTTCCATTACTGTGACAAGTACCTGAAATAATAAATTTATAAAAAGGAAAGGGAATATTCTCTTCAGAATTTCACAGGGTTTGGCCCATATGGGCTAAACCCATTGCTTGGGGCCCTAGATGACCTCTGTCATCTTGGCAAGTTCATGTGGTAGAAGCTACTCACCCCATGGTGGACAGGAAGGAAGAGAAAGGAAGAAACGGGGGCCAATGAACTAAAAACTCCCACTGAATCCCACCTCTTAAAGTTCCATCACCCTCAACAACATTACGCTGCTGGCCACATATTTAACACATGGGCTTTGGAGGGACATTACGGCTCTGAATACAGCAGGAGGAGGCCCTAGAGGTGTGTATTAATGATGTTGGAAGATGAAAGGAAAAGCACCAGCGCTTACAGAACTGATTATCCTGAGCACTGAAGCTCAGTTCCTATGAGGCCTCTGCAAAGAGCTATTCTAGAATGCACACCTCAGAATTGCTCTCACAGATGATAAAAGGCTGGGCTGTTCCTCTGCCAAGTTCTATCTTCTTACAGGTTGAGGGTTACCTAGGTGTGGCAATTCCTTGTAAATCCTAGTTGTATCTCCCATGGCTTTATTAACAGAAGAGATTATGGGACAGGAAAGTGAAGAAATATTGTTCTGTGTAGCCGAGGTCTCACACTGACAGGAATGCTCAGAATCATTGTACTAAGCCCAAGCAGGCAGAGGCAGAGTGGAGCAGGGCACCCAAAAAACTGGATGCCCAGCATGATCTGTTCAAGCTGACATCATTTTATCCCTCTTCAACTAAGAATCTTTTTTGCAATTTCCCTGGTGTTATGGTAAGATCTAAACACATGGCCATGCATGCTTTGGCCTGAGTCTTATCTGTTATCTCTTTCCTTTTCACATCCTCCTCCTCTACCTTTTCTCAGATACACGTTATCTTCCTTGATGTGATTTTAACTCTTTGTGGCATATCTTCATCCCATATAGCTAATTCACCTTTAACTAGCACCAGAAGTATTAAATGGCTACCCATCATTTCTTTTCCATCTGTTGCCAGTATATTACAGCTCCTGACTTATATGTTGCTCTTCTACAATTTGTTTTTCTTTATCACAGCAGAAACTATGCTGGGTTCCACTTGTGTATTTCTCTTTTCTATTCCTCTCCTCTTGCATGAGTTCTTGGGGGACAGAATACCTACTCATCTTCATAGCACCAGTGTTCATAAGCTTCTTAAGCAAAGCAAGCACTCAAAATAAAAGTTTGTTGACTTAATTAAGTACCTGTTCTGCAGTATAATGTGATGAGTTTGCATTGGTCAGGATAGGCCAATCTATTCTGAAGGAACACTCCAGACATTTAAAAATATTGCCATTCACTCTATGTATTGATCACATGTGAGTAGAGGGCTTCTGCTTATGACAGCTACTCAGGATTCCAGCTGATCTCCCAATCCATGTATCTCAGCATTGGACCACATTTAGAAGTAGGACCATTGTAAGCATCCTCAAGAATGGAATGACACCTGAATTTTGTAGTGCATCCCAAAGCACCTGAAACAAAGACTAGAATATAAGTGGTATATCTGGGGGGTGATTTCAGGAAGCAATGTGAAGGAGCAGGAAAAGTGATACAGGAGAGTTAGAAAAGAATGAAGGAAAGGAGTTCCTGTTAAGAGCAACCAAGGTTCAGTCACCAGGACTCTGTGCAGAAAAAGTTCAGCCCACGCTGTTCTGAGAAGGTAGGTATTACTCTAATGGGCATGAATTTATATGTGACTTACGAGTTTTCTCAAGTGTGTGTGTGTGTGTGTGTGTGTGGTATTTTTTCTTTTTTTAATTAAGAAAAATTTTCATTCATTTTACACACCAATCAAAAATCCCCCTCTTCCTTCCTCCCCCCCCCCAACCTTCTTGCCAACCCCCCCCCACTCTCTCCCACAAGAAGGCAAAGCCTCCCATGGGGAGGCACATAATGTAGAGGCAAGTCCAAGTCCTTCTCCCTGCATCACAGCTGCACAAGGTATTCCATCATACATAGTGGGCTCCTAAAAGCCCCCTTATGCACCAGGGATGGAGTCTGATTCTACTGCCAGGGGGCCCTCCAAGCAGATCAAGCTACACAAATGTCTCATCATGCAGAGGGCCTAGTCCAGTCCCATTCAGGCTCCACAGCCACTGATCCAACTTTCATGAGTTCCCACTAGTTTAGTTTGGTCATCTCTGCAGATTTCCTCATCATTATCCTGATGCACTTGCTCATAGAATCCCTTCATCCCTCCTCTCTCTTTCCCATTGGACTCCTGGAGCTCTGCCTATGGACTCCACAGCTCTGTTCAGCTGTGAATCTCTGCATCTGCTTCTATCAGTCATTGGAGAAAAGCTCTGTGATGACAGTTAGGGTATTCACAAATCTGATCACTGGGGCAAGTCATTTCAGTTCAGGAACCCACTCCAAAATTTCTAGTAGTCCAAGCTGGGGTAATCCTTGGGGATTCTTGGCAACTTCCCTAACACTGGGTTTCTCTCCATCCCCATGATATCTCCTGCCATCATGGTATCTCTCTCATTGCTTTCCCACTCCATCCCTATTCCCGCTCAACCATCCCATTCCCTTATGCTCTCATCCCCCACCCCCTACCCTCCATTGCCCACCCCTCACCCCAGTTCACTAATGGAGATCTCATCTATTTCCCCTTCCGAGGGTGATCCAGGCATCCCTCTTTGGGTCTTCCTTGTTAGCTAGCTTCTCTGGAGTTATGGGTTGTTGTATGGTTATCCTTTGCTTTACATCTAGTATCTACTTATGAGTGGTTACATACTATGTTTATCCTTCTGAGTCTGGGTTACTTCACTCAGAATGATATTTTCTAGTTCTATCCATTTGCCTGCAAATTTCATGATGTCATTGTTTTTCTCTGCTGAGTAGTACTCCATTGTGTATACATACCACATTCTCTTAATCCATTCTTCAGTTGAGGGGTATCTAGGTTGTTTCCAGGTTCTGGCTATTATGAATAATGCTATGAACATAGTTGAGCATGTGTCCCTGTGGTATGATTGAGCATTCCTTGAGTATATGCCCTTGAGTGTATATATATATATGGTATAGCTGGGTCTTGAGGAAGATTGATTCCCAATTTTCTGAGAAACTGCCACATTGATTTCCAAAGTGGCTGTACAAGTTTGTATTCCCACCAACAGTGGAGGAGTGTTCCCCTTGCTTCACATCATCTCCAACATAAGCTGTCTGCAGTGCTTTTGGTCTTAGCCATTCTGACAGGTGTAAGATGATATCTCAGAGTTGCTTTGATTTGCATCTCCCTGATGACTAAAGATGCTGAGCAAGTCTTTTGGCCATTTGAAATTCTTTAAGAATTCTTTGTTTAGCTCTATAGCCCATTTTTAATTGGATTGTTCATTATTTTGATGTCTAGTTTCTTGAGTTCCTTATATATTTTGGAAATCAGCCCTCTGTCAGATGTGGGGTTGGTGAAGATCTTTTCCCATTCTATAGGCTGTCTTTTTGTCCTATTTACTGTGTCCTTTGCCTTATAGAAGCTTCTCAGTTTCAGGAGCTCCCATTTATTAATTGTTGCTCTCAGTGTCTGTGCTACTTGCGTTATATTTAGGAAGTGGTTTCCTGTGCCAATGCATTCAAGACTACTTCCTACTTTCTATCAGGTTCAGTGTAACTGGTTTTATATTGAGGTCTTTGAAACACTTGGACTTGAGTTTTGTGCATGGCGATAGATATGGCTCTATTTGCAGTCTTCTACATGTTGACATCCAGTTATGCCAGCATCATTTGTTGAAGATGCTTTCTTTTTTCCATTGTACAGTTTTTGGCTTCTTTGTCAAAAATCAGGTGTTCATGAGCATGGGAGATCTTTCCATTTTCTGATTTCTTCAATTTCTTTCTTCAGGGACTTAAAGTTCTTGATATACAGGTCTTTCATTTGCTCAGTTAGAGTTACCCCAACGTATTTTATATTATTTGTGGCTATTGTAAAGGGTGATGTTTCTCTAATTTCTTTCACAGCCCATTTATCATTTGTATATAGGAAGGCTACTGATTTTTTTTAGTTAATCTTATATCCTGCCACATTACTGAAGGTGTTTATCAGCTGTAGGAGTTCCCTGATAGAATTTTTGGGGTCACTTATATATACTACCATATCATCTGCATATAGTGAAAATTTGACTTCTTCCTTTCCAATTTGCATCTCTTTGATCTCCTTTTGTTGTCTTATTGCTCTAGCTAGAACTTCAAATACTATATTGAATAAATATGGGGAGAGCGGACAGCCTTGACTTGTTCCCGATTTTAGTGGAATTGCTTTGAGTTTCTCTCCATTTAATTTTATGTTGGCTGTTGGCTTGCTGTAATTTGTCTTTGTTATGTTTAGCTGTGTTCCTTGTATTCCTGATCTCTCCAAGACCTTTATCATGAAGGGGTGTTGAATTTTGTCAAATGCCTTTTCAGCATCTAATGAAATGATCATGTGGGTTTTTTTCTTTCAGTTTGTTTATATGATGTATTACAATGACAGATTTTCCTATGTTTAACCATCCTTGCATCTCTGGGACAAAGCCTATTTGATCATGGTGGATAATATTTTGATATGTTCTTGGATTTGGTTTGCCAATATTTTATTGAGTATTTTTGCATCAATGTTCATGAGGGAGATTGGTCTATAATTCTGGTTTTTTGTTGTTGTTGTTGTTGTTCTTGTTGTTGTTGTTGCATCTTTGTGTGGCTTGGGAATCAGAGTAACTGTAGCCTGACAAATGGAATTTGGTAATATTCCTTCTGTTTCTATTGTGTGGAACAATTTGAAGAGTATTGGTATTAACTCTTCTTTGAAAATCTGGTAAAATTCTGCATTGAAACCATTTGGCCCTGGGCGTTCTTTGTTTGGGAGACTTTTACTGACTGTTTCTATTTCCTTCAGAGTTATTGGTCTATTTAAATTGTTTATATGGTCTTGCTTTAACTTTGGTATGTGGTACATATCCAGAAAATTGTCCATTTATTTTAGATTTTCCAATTTTATGGAGTACAGGTTTTTGAAGTATGACCTGATGATTATCTGGATTATCTCATTGTCTGTTATGTCATCCTTTTCATTTCTGATTTTGTTAATTTGGATGCTCTCTCTCTCTTTTAGTTAGTTTGGAAAAGGGCTTGTCTATCATGTTGATTTTCTCAAAGAACCAACTCTTTGTTTCATTGATTCTTTGTATTGTTCTCTTGTTTCTATTTTATTGATTTCAGCTCTCAATTTGTTTATTTCCTGGCATCTATTCCTCCTGGGTGAGTTTGCTTCTTTTTGTTCTAGAGCTTTTAGGTGTGCTGTTAAGTCACTAGTGTGAGATTTCTCCAACTTCTTTATGTGGGCATTTAGTGCTACAAATTTTCCTCTTAGCATTGCTTTCGTAGTGTCCCATAATTTTGGGTATGTAGTACATTCATTTTCATTGAATTCTAGGAAGTCTTTAATTTCTTTATTTCTTTCTTAACCCATTGGTGAGTCAATTGAGCATTATTCAGCTTCCATGAGATTGTAGACTTCCTTTAATTTTTGTTGTTGTTGAAATCTAACTGTAAGCCACAGTGGTTATTCCAATTTTTTTGAATCTGTTGAGATTTGCTTTGTGACCAAGTATGTGGGTTGATTTTAGAGAAGGTTCCATGGGATGCTGAGAAGAAGGTATATTCTTTTTTTGTTAGGGTGAAATGGTCTGTAGATTAAGTCCATTTGAGTCATAACATGTTAGGTCCCTTATTTCTCTGTTAAGTTTCAAGCTGGCAGATATTTCTAATAGTGAGAATGGGATGTTGAAGTCTCCCACTATTAATGTGTGGAGTTTGATGTGTGATTTAACCTTCAGTAATATTTCTTTTACATATGTGGGTGCCCTTGTATTTGGCGTATAAATGTTCAGAATTGAAACTTCATCTTGGTGGATCTTTCCTGTGATGAGTATGTAATGCCCTTCTTGATCTCTTTTGATTGATTTTAGTTTGAAGTCTATTTTGTTAGATATTAGGATAGCTACACCAGCTTGCTTCTTAAGTCCATTTGATTGGAAATTCTTTTCCAAGCCTTTTACTCTGAGGTAGTATCTGTTTTTGAAGTTGAGGTATGTTTCTTGTATGCAGCATAAGGAAGGGTCCTGATTTCGTATCCATTCTGTTAGCGTGTGTCTTTTTATGAGTGAATTAAGTCCATTGATATTAAGGAATATTAATTACCAGTGATTGTTAATTACTGTTATCTTTTGGTGATAATATGTATTTCCCTTCTTTGGGATTTACTGCTGTGAGGTTATCTATTGCCTGTATTTTTGTGGGTGTATCTGACTTCCTTAGATTGGAATTTTCTCTTCTAGTGCTTTTTGTAGGGCTGGATTTGTGGATAAGTATTGTTTAAATCTTGTTTTGTCTTGGAATGTCTTGTTCACTCTGTCTATGGTGACTGAAAGTTTTGCTGGGTACATTGCTGTGGATGTCTTTCTGTATGCTGTGAATATGTGCTGCTCTGATTGGTTGATAAATAAAGCCATTTGGCCTATGGCAAGGCAGCTTAGAGGCAGGTAGGAAAAAGACAGGAAGAGAAAGGAGAGGCAAGGCAGATGCTGCCAGCCACTGCCAGGAGTAGCAAGATGTAAAGGTATTGGTATGCCATAAGCCATGTGGCTAAGTATAGTTTTGTAGAAATGGGTTAATTTAAGATATAAGAGCTAGCTAGCAAGAGGCCTGCCATAGACCATACAGTTTGTAAGTAATATAAACCTCTGTGTGTTTAATTGGGTTCAAGCAGCTGCAGGACCTGGTGGGACACAGGAAAACTTCCAGCCACAGTATAGCAGTCTGGACTGGCATCCATGGTCTCTTAGTGTCTGCATTACATCTGTCCAGGACCTTCTGGCTTTCAAATTTTCCATTGAGAAGTTGGTTGTTATTCTGATGGGTCTGCCTTTGTAACTCACTTGGCCTTTGGCCTTTGCTACTCTTAATACTCTTTCTTTATTCTGTAAGTTTAGTGGTTTAATTATTATATGGCAAGGGGACTTTTTTTTTGGGGGGGGTCTCATCTATTTGGTGTTCTATAAGCTTCTTGTATCTTCATAGGTATTTCCTTCTTTAAGTCAGGGAAGTTTTCTTCTATGGTTTTGTTGAATATATTTTCTATGCCTTTGAATTGGTAAATTGCAAAATTCTTGGTAGTAAATTGCAAAAACTCTGGGTATGATGTCCCAGGTTTTGGCACCAAAATGTTAGTAAGTTACACATTTTGCAATTCAGTGGGTTTGGTGTCCCAGGTTTTGGCACCAAAATGTTAGTAAATTGATGGCTGAAACTGCAAAGAGACAGTTCAGCCCTGGAAGGTGAGGTATCCCGGACACCTCGAGCTGCTCAGAACAAGAGCTCTGCCCTGAAAGTGTCCCAGACAACTGAAGCTGTATAGCACAGCTCTGATGGCTGAACTGGAGACATTTCAGCCCTGGAGGGTGAGGTATCCCAGACACCTCGAGCTGCTCAGAACAGCAGCTCTACCCTGAAGGTGTCCTGGACACCTAGAGCTGTTTAGCACAGCTCTGACAGCTGAGACTGCAAAGAAGCAGCCCAACCCTGGAAGGAAATTTTTCTGACTTCTTGGGAGAGTCAGGCCTGGAACTGCTTCAGCAGGGAAGGGTATCCTGACTCTTCAGGAAAGTCAAAGTATACCTGGTGTGATGGGAGATGGTCTCCCTGCAGGATAGAGCAATCCTGCTCCTCTCCTGGAGAGCCTCTACAGCTGAGCTTTGCTCAGCCCCCACTTAAGGGGGCTTCCTAGCAGAGCTCTGCTTCTCTGGCCTAAGATGTTCCTTCTTTTGCTTCACTCTGCAAAAGGGGAAACCCCTGCAGAAATGTAGCAATCTCCTCCAGCTCCGGAGAAAAGTGTTACTAATAGTTCCTTCTGTCCACTGAGGGGCATCTTAGCAAAGATCTTCTGCTGAGCTCCTCCTTGCCCTGCTCTTTCGGCTCTCTCTCTCTCTCTCTCTCTCTCTCTCTCTCTCTCTCTCTCTCTCTCTCTTGTTTTGTCCACTGGGGGACGTCTCAGCAAGGATCTTCTCTAAGCCAGTGAATGAAGATCTTCACACCCAAAAAACTCTTTTGAGGTAGAGGTTTATTTGGGAAGGAGGAGTTCAGGAGAGTAGCTGCCTTTACCAGGGTGGAGAGAACAGCCTTCCTTTCTAACTGACTAGTCAGGGCAGTTTACACAGGAAATCTAGGGGGTGGAGTCAACCCCTGACCCCGGGTTCTACTATCCTGCTCTGTCATTGGTTGGTTTCACAAGTCAGTTGGACAGGGGCAGCAATGGCTCTGATGTGAGCTAAACTGTGTTTTCTCACTGGACTTATCTGAGCTATCCTTCCCTAATTCTGGGCTCAGGGTCAGGATAAGTTTCTTTAGCCAGCTCCTTTTCCCTACACTTCTTCTTCTAGCCCTATTATTCTTAGGTTTGGCCTTTTCATGATGTCCCAGTTTTCCTGGACTATTTGTGTTATGACTTTTTTGGCTTTGGTGTTTTCTTTGACTGATGAATCTATTTCCTCTATTGTATCCTCTACACCAGAGATTCTCTCTTCCATCTCTTGTATTCTGTTGATTATGCTTGTGTCTGTGTTTCCTGTTTGTTTAGTCAGATTTTCTATTTCCAGCATTCCCTCTGGTTGTGTCTTCATTGTTTCTATATCAATTTTCAGGTCTTGAACTGTTTTCTTCACATGTTTAATTGATTTTTCATGGTTTTCTTGGCTTTCTTTGAGGGATTTATTGATTTCTTCCAGTTTTTTGTTTGTCTTTTCCTCAATTTCTTTAAGGGAATTTTTCATTTCCTCTTTAAAGACCTCTAGCAGCTTCATGAAGCTATTTTTAAGGTCACTTTCTTCTGCTTCTTCTACATTGTGATGTTCAGGTCTTGCTGTTGTAGAAGGGCTAGGCTCTGGTGATGCCATGTTGTTGTGTGTATTTTTGCACTGGTTCCTACCCATCTCTTCCTCCAATAGGTGCAAGAGATGCCTGTGTCTGAGTGATCTTCTATTGGTCCAATCTGTGCTTGCTGTGTCTATGTCTCAGGGAACCCCTAAGAGGGACACATGGATCACCTGGGGAAGGGGAAATAGAGATTTCCATGAGTAAACTGGGGATGATGAGGGCAATAGAGGGGAAGGGATGAGGGATAAGAACATAAGGGAACAGGATGCTTGAGCTGGGGTAGGGACAGAGTGGGGGAGCAATGAAAGAGATACCATGATAAAGGGAGACATCACAAGGGTAGGGAGAAACCTGATACTAGGGAAGTTCCCAGGAATCTACAAGGATGACCCCAGATTAGACTACTAGCAATAGTGGTGAGGGTACCTGAACTGCCCTACCCTGGCAATCAGATTGGTGAATATCCTAATGGGATCTGTTATTGGTATGTAAAATAAATTAATTTTTTTAAAGTTAGGAACAAGACAGGGCTGTCTACTATCCCTATTCCTTTTCCATATAGTCCTTGAACCACTGTCTACATCAGTAAGACAAAAGAAGGAAATTAAAGGCATAGAAACAGGAAAAGTCAGATTATCCTTATTTAATAGATGGTATAATATTATACAAAAATTATCCTTTTATTATTCAATATCAAGTGGTCAGCCCTAAATCCCTAAACACACCTATACAAATAAGCAACACTAAATAGACTCAGTAAGATTCCATTGAAGACTCAATTAGAAAAACAGTCATGATATTCAATGACAATGAGGGGACATGGGAGGAGTTGACGTGGGAGAAATGGAAATGATACACATTCCACTATGAAATACAATATTCATGCAAAATTCTCAAAAAAATCAAATTTAACAACAAAAAGGAAAACACTAGAACACAGTGCCCATGAGTACTGTATCCCCATGTTCAGACCTGTGCTGTGATGGTGCTTCTCATCCTATGAGGACCTGTTACAAATTTCCAGGTCAAAACTCCTGGTGCACTTGCTTCCTAGTCCCTTTTTTGAGATTAAGCAACTATATGGTCTGAAAAGATCCACATAGAATTACACTTGTTAGGGGTTTTGCTGACGTACTGAATAATTTCGTTTCTTTATTGAAACAACTCCTTATATTTAGCAGTATTAGTGCTGCCTAGATGTAATCTTGAACCCCTGCCCCCCCCCCAAAAAAAAAACAATTAGATGTGAAGTTTTTGCCCATATTCACCCACACTTTAAGGTTGTCTTGCTGTTTTGGGGCCATGTTGCTTTTGAAGGTGGTGCTTATCTAAATGGAAGATACTGTTGCTGGCAGATCATTCTGTTATGTGCATTTCTGCTCTGCTCCTATGGCTCTTTCTTGTCTTTCTCAAGCTTTGCTTCATACTCACCATCCTATGTATCCCTCTTATCCAAGATTCATCATTTCTTTCTTCCCATCTCATTCTAGCTACACATAATTAATTTTACACAAAAGGAATCTCATTCTATGTATCCTGGGAGAAATATATGAAAAAATTCCATGGTACATTGTACTATGTTGAAGTGGGGATATGTCAGACCTCAAAGCCAAGCAGGCCTTTCAGGGATATCAGTGATACTCACTGAATGCTTCCATTGATCATTTTTAACCAGATAATCTTCATGATGTCTAGCTGAGATACAGACTATGTATTTTTTAAAAGGACTTCCTTCTTCTCAGATTGGAAACACCAACTCTCAGTCATGGTGGGACAATAGTATCAACAATGAGTCATGCTGGTTCAGCATCACAAAGCTACAGAGTACGACACTTCACAAGTAGAGTTTGCCAGTTTCTTGGTAGATGCTATTGTTTTATTGTGTTTTCACATTTTTTCCAACTTTTTATTTTATATACTATTACTTTCCCCAAAATATACAAAATCCCTGTTTCTGATAGAGAGATTTTTTTTCTTTAAGAATTTTTTTCTTCATTTTATGTAGATCCCCCTCTCATCCCTTCTCCTGCTTCCCACCAGCCTTCCCCAAACACCTTCCCATCCCCTCGTCTGAAAGGGTAAGGCCTCCTCATGGGGAGTCAGCAAAGCCTTGTACATTCAGTTGAAGCAGGACCAAGCCCCTTCCCTGCTGCATCAAGGCTGAACAAGGTGTCTCACCATAGGTAATAGGCTCCAAAAAGATAGGTCCTGATCCCACTGCCAGGGGCTCGTCAAACAGACCCAGCTACACAACTGCCTCGCATATGCAGAGGGCCTAGTCTGGTCCCATGTGGGCTCCACAGTCTATAGTTTGTGAGTTCCCATGAGCTTGGCTCAGCTGTCTCTGTAGATTTGCCCATCATGACCTTGAACTTCCTTGCTCATATAATACCTCTTCCCTCCCTTTGACTGGACTCCCGGAGCTCAGTCTGGTGCTTGGCTGTGGATCTCTGAGATGCTATTCTATGTATGTTTGAGGAATGGAAATTCTGAAGTCTAAATAGGCTTCTTTCTCTACTCTGGCATTTTCAATGAACCCAGTACTTCAGGACCTCAAAATAAGCTCATCCATATATTCATCAATTTGCCATGTTATGTAATTTTTATCCTTATGAGATAGAAAGCAGGAGGAAACACTCAACAACAAAACAGAATGTTCATAAAGTAGAAGAAAAACGATTTTATAAGAAAATATTTCCATTTTATATTTTCTGGGGTCAATGTAAACAGTAGTGAATTAACACTTTTAAAATTATTCACAGGCTACTTGCCAGTGATGTGCTAACTATGCAAATGTGGAGGCTGCCCTAGTTCTGGCCACAGATCGATCAGTGTGCTCTGTACAGTAAACTTGTCAGTAAGTACCCTTTGCCACCGTCGGAAGGATCTTCTACAACTGCTAAATCCCTGAAATCAACATCAGCATTGCAGGCATGCATTCCTATGTTCAGGAAAAAACAAAAGAATGCAGAGCAGCTGACATGAGTGTGATGAGTTTTGATGTTGGTCACATGGATCTGTGGTTCGGAAATAGAGGGAAAATAGAAGGAAATGAAACATTTATTGAGTAGATACTAAAGAAGTAACTGTCCTTAATTGGGAGAAAAGAAGAGAGAGACAGAGGGAAGGAAGTCAGATGTAGAGAGGGGAATAGGAGAAACTCGCTGTAGATGTGGATCTGGTGGAGACGGATTCAGTGGGCTTGTAGAAACTGGAGGAAGATAGATTATAGAAGTGGTTTACAAAGCAGAAAGGGCGGTCAGGACACAAGCACTTGGAAATATGATGAGAAACATGATAAAAAGATTTAATTGCATTGTAAGTTTATAGCCATACATCTCAGGTCTGGGGATTTATTCAGGTTGATTGGTTTCCTTTATTAATACCAATTACTTGCATACTTCTGTGAGGACAATGATACTGTACCTCTATCTCTGAATATTGCCTATCTTTCTCACTGGTCAATCTTATTTTTATCCTTGAATATTTCATATCCTTGACTCTAATTATGTATAGGTAAAAGAAATAAGGAACAATTAGGTTTGCATCAAGAATTAGAAGACATACAAAACCATATTCTAAATCAGAATTTAAAGTGAGCTGACTATGAATCCTTTGCTGAATTGGAATAGCTACAGTTAGCCTCAGTGAAAGATTCATCAGAGATGAACATTATTTTATTTTGTCTCGTTGTTATTTTCTTTTTTATTGTTATATAATACTAGAGATGGAACTATTAACAAGTAGTCTACCACTGAACCACATACCCTTGAAAGTCATTTTAAGTGGAAAAAAGAAAATGTTGCCTGTCGACATTATCCTAAGATCATGCAAGAAATAGGATTTTTTTTTTTACAGAAATGTTATTGCACCACATCAAGTCTTCACTCCCTTTCTACATTAACCATAGTTGATTATGGTAGGAAATAAATAAAACCACAGGGATCTGTGTCCCTAGTTCTCATTGTGAGTCTTTGGTCTCTTATCCTCAAGCTTCAGCTAAAAGAAGTTCTATTCATGTCAGTCATGGCTCAGAGGTATAGAGAATACCTTCTTCTACTCAGTTCTCATTGTTAGGGTGCAAGTTTTCACCACTGTACAGCAGCTTGGGGAGTAACACTGGACACCAACTGCTCCTTTTGCATCTTACTCACAGAGATCTGTCCTGAGCACAATACCCACAAGCAGAGCAGAAGCAACCACTCTGCAAGAAACTGGCCACTCTCCATGCCTGCCTTCATGAGCAATAGTATGCTTCTTCGTGAAGGGAAAGAATCAGCCATCTGCAGCCAAGACCTCCACAGCTCTCCACAAGGTGACTGGGCTTATTTTGAACACAAGAAAGTTCCAGTCTAAGGATGTTCTCAAAAATACTGGAGATTTTATAATAGGACAATATACACAGTCTAGTAGCTTCATGCTAATAGCAAATAAACTAGTAAACTACAGAGAAGTAAACAGACGGTACCATGGTGGGAGTTCCCAGAGGATCTGAACAACCCTCAAAGATAGGCCACAGAAAATAATCTTTCTAAAGAGCCCTAACTTAATCAACAAGACAAAGGGATAAGATATGCCCAAGGACCTTATTGAAAACAATATCACCCAAAGCTAACCATCAGTAGGCACTAGCAGATAATTGTAGTACGATACAAGCAGACAAACCAGAAGCTTAACAGAGAAATCAGGAAGAGATGATGGTCAAGGAGAGCCTAGCTGAGACCATAGTCATCCCTGCAGGTAGCAGAGTGAAGGGCAGAATCCGGGTGACCTTTTGAGACACAATTCTTACTTAGGCTACATTCTGTACTAAGATGGACTTTATAAATTCAGTTCCTCTCTTACTTAACAAGGGAACTAAAGGTCAGAAACAATAATAATGTCTAGATCAGGGCAATTGGGAGCCAGAATATCTGCTATGTTATCTACAATGTCTACTTTACATTGAAAAGAGGCATAAAAAATAGAACTAGAAGTCAAATGTGTGTGTGTGTGTGTGTGTGTGTGTGTGTGTGTGTGTGTGAATTAAAATGGCTTTTGTGTTATATTTAAGGGACAGAACCATCAAAGTAGCCAGATAATCATATTCAAAAAACTAAAGGAAATCACACTAAAAGAACAAAAGACAGATATATCTGATTATTCCTTAATGAAATGTCAACATATAAATGTCAACCAATAAAGATAGAGAAATAATTTCCCATATATGGTAGAATGGAATTGGAATAGTTAAAATAATAGTAAAAATAATCAAAATGACTCAATTGAAGATTGGAGCTGGGCTAAGAAGGCTTTAGATACCCTCAAACCAAATCAACAGAATTACTCAACCTGAGGAACACAGAGAATGAAGAACCTAAAAATGGCTATCTCCTAAGGGAAGTATGATCACTACTAAATGCACTAGTATAGCAGGTATTAGTAGGACAGAACAGGAATGAAACTGAGACATAAAGACTGAAATTTCCCAAATTTCATTTTTAGAAAGTTTATTTTCACATCCACTAAGTTAAAGAAACCCCAAGTAGATAGACACACACACACACACACACACACACACACACACACACAACCTCTACAACTATGCATACCATATTTAAAACTGTAAAGCCAAAAATAAAAAGACTCTCTTGAGCAGAATTGGAGAAAAATGTCATGTGAAATTGAAACCCAAAGACAGATGGCTGACCTCCTCTCAATCTGAATCAGTGGATGTCAAAAGGCAAATGAAACTTCTGACAATAAAAACCAACACAGCAAAATGGCCTTTCAAGAGCAACAATGAACATGAATGAACACACATCGTAGAAACAATTTCTATCAGCCCCATTTCACATTAAATACTAAAGAGTGTATGCCTTTTAGGATCCTACCACTTGGAAAGCTGAGGTGGGAAGATCATGAGGGTGAAGTGAGTCTGGTCTATACAGCAAGTTCCAGGGTAGCTTGAGCTATGCAGTAAGGCCTTCTCTCAAGGAAAATATCTCTTGGCTTGGGAGGTAAAGGCACCTGCGATCAAACCTGATAACTGAGTTCAAACCCCAGTACTCACATGGTAGGAAAGAACCACCTCCCACAAGTTGTTTTCTGACCTACTCATGCATCCCATGGCATACAGGCCAACACACACACACACACACACACACACACACACACACACACACACACACGTGTGCACAGGCCAAACAAACAAAAGTATTAGAGTAATGAAAATAAAGAAAGAAACACAAAAGAAATTTCTACAGGGTGAAGACAAATGACCTCAAGTATTAATTCATACACACTTCAAAAACAAGAGTGGCAGTGTGGAGGAACGCATGCCTTCAGTCAGTGTGCATACAATTGCACGAGAAGGTAGGTCTGTTGGAGGAAGAAAATGGCACCAGACGATAGCTACTGTTACAGGAAAAATGAACAGACAAGGAGAGCTAAATGAGAAGCTTTATGTAACATTCTTCAGATATAGACTTGTTCTCCTTTCTCTTCTAAGCTTTTTTAAAAATGTAGTTATAAAATGCATTGGCTTACAGTGTATGATGATACAGTATGCACAATGAGCACAAAAAAGAGAAAGGAAATGAAGCTGTATAGGGGTAAAGTTTCTGTATTTCACTGAAACCATATAGGTAGAAATCTAAATGGACTCAAATAATGAAACAGAACTAAAATCCAGAAACTAATTCTAAGCAACCCTCTCATGCAGCCCTCCTACATAACCTCCTCTGCAGCCCTCCTACATAACCTCCTATGCAGCCCTCCTACATAACCTCCTCTGCAGCCCTCCTACATAACCTCCTATGTAACCCTCCTACATAACCTCCTATGCAGCCCTCCTACATAACCTCCTATGCAGCCCTCCTACATAACCTCCTATGCAGCCCTCCTACATAACCTCCTATGCAGCCCTCCTACATAACCTCCTATGCAGCCCTCCTACATAACCTCCTATGCAACCCTCCTACATAACCTCCTATGCAACCCTCCTACATAACCTCCTCTGCAGCCCTCCTACATAACCTCCTATGTAACCCTCCTACATAACCTCCTATGCAGCCCTCCTACATAACCTCCTCTGCAGCCCTCCTACATAACCTCCTATGCAGCCCTCCTACATAGCCTCCTATGCAACCCTCCTACATAACCTCCTATGCAGCCCTCCTACATAACCTCCTATGCAGCCCTCCTACATAACCTCCTCTGCAGCCCTCCTACATAACCTCCTATGCAGCCCTCCTACATAACCTCCTCTGCAGCCCTCCTACATAACCTCCTATGCAGCCCTCCTACATAGCCTCCTATGCAACCCTCCTACATAACCTCCTATGCAGCCCTCCTACATAACCTCCTATGCAACCCTCCTACATAACCTTCTATGTAACCTTCCTACATAGCCTCCTATGCAACCCTCCTACATAACCTCCCATGCAGCCCTCCTACATAACCTCCTCTGTAGCCCTCCTACATAACCTCCTATGCAGCCCTCCTACATAACCTCCTATGCAGCCCTCCTACATAACCTCCTATGTAACCCTCCTACATAACCTCCTATGTAACCCTCCTACATAACCTCCTCTGCAGCCCTCCTACATAACCTCCTATGCAGCCCTCCTACATAACCTCCTATGCAGCCCTCCTACATAACCTCCTATGCAGCCCTCCTACATAACCTCCTATGCAGCCCTCCTACATAGCCTCCTATGCAGCCCTCCTACATAGCACTCCTAAACAATACGTCTAAGGAACCCTCCTATCTAGCCATCCTATGAAGCCCTCCTGTGTAACTGTCCTAGGCAACCCTACTCTGTAACTCTTATAGGCAAGCCTTCCATAAAGCCCTAAAGCCTCCCTTCTTTTTCCTCCGTTATCCTTCTTTTTTTAAATTTTATAATTAATTTAATTTTACATATCAGCCACAGATTCCCCTGTCCTCCCCTCTGCCTCCCCCCCTCCCCCCAATTCACCCCCCATTCCCACCTCCTCCACTGCAAAAACTCCCTTGGGGATTCAGCTCAGCCTTAGATTCAGTTGAGGCAGGTCCAGCCCCCTCCTCCCTTCACCTAGGCTGAGTAAAGTGTCACAGCATAGGCTCTAGGTTCCAAAAAGCCAGTTCATGCACTAAGGACAGGTCCTGGTCTCAGAGGGCCTGATCCAGTTCCATGGGGGCTCCTCAGCTGTTCGTTCACAGTTCATGTGTTTCCACTAGTTTGGCTATTGTCCCTTTGCTTTTTCCAATCATGGTCTCAATATCTCTTGCTCATATAGTCCCTCCTCTCTCTCCCGATTGGACTCCTGGAGCTCCACCTAGGGCCTGGCTGTGGATCTCTGCATCTGCTTCTATCAGTCATTGGATGGGAGTTCTACCATGACAGTTAGGGTGTTTGGCCATCCGATCACCAGAGTATGTCAGTTTGGGCTTTCTCTTGACCATTGCCAATAATCTATTGTGGAGGTATATTTGTGGATTCCTGGGGACCTCTCTAGCACTTTGCTTCTTCCTATTCCCATGGGGTCTTCATTTATTATGGTATCTCTTACCTTGTTCTCCCTCTGTGTTCTTTATCCAGCTAGAAACTCCCACTCCCCTAAGCTCTCTTTTCCCCACCCTTGCCAGGCAATCCTTCTATATAATCCATGTAGGCAAGCTTCCTCTGCAGCCCTCCTGGGTACCCCTCCTTTATAACCCTTGAAGGCAAGCCTTCCATGTAGCACTAGTAGGCAACCCTCCTTTGTAACCCTTATAGTCAATCCTTCTGTGGAATCTTAACCCTCACACAGCTCATGCAGCCCTCCTATGAAATGTTGTAGTAGGACAGGCCAATAGGTGGAGGAAATTGGCTCAGACCAGTAGCCAAGGCATGCACATAACGTATCTTTAAGAGCCAACCTGGAGTCTGCCTGAAGGCCTAGCAACAGTCACTGTCAGAGTTTATGATCATGCCCAGTCTGCCTGAGGACCTAGCAACAATCAATGTCAGAGTTCCTGATTGTGCCTAACCAATGAGGGAAAACCACACAGACTAGGCACTGGGAGAAGGGTATATAAGGCCTTCCTTGTTGTTGAATAAATGAGTTTGTTATTTACTTTCAACAGATTCCAGTGTCTGAGTCGTTGATGCTGCGCCTTCTCATCCCCTCCCCCGAGAGAGCCCTTAGAATCCAAGCAACGATCTTCCTGTGGAATCTTACTTGGCAGCCCTCTGTGAAGCAGTTTCTTCCAAGACTAACATATTTGATCTCAGAGGAAAGGTCACTGAAATAAGATATTTTAAAATAGTTTGGTCTCAGGGATGTGAAACCTGATGGGAAGGTGAAACATTCCAACCATCAGCAAAGTTCTTTAAATTCAGGAAGTAAACAACTCAAAATAGCTTCAAGAAGTCTTTGAAAGTGACCCTTTTCACCAGGCCTTTCCCTCTCCAAGAGTATATAAACATGTTAAGACTGCAGGGAGACACCCCCAGTCAAGATGAGCTATCTAGAAAAGGCTCAAGATAGCAGAGCAGCATGGAAGAAGGCAAAAAAAAAAAAAAATAGGACTGCCTAGAATAAACAAAGACCAGATGATCTACTTGGAAGACTCAGACCAACTGAGCCACCTGCCAAGGACACATTCCAACCTGCTCAGCTGTCTTCAGGTTGTGCAATGCACTACAGATGTCCAGCTTTTGTGAGTTGCTACTCAGGCTGTGTCGAGTTTCAGTAAGACAGCTGCCTGTGAACCTTCTGCTTCTTTATGTAACCATTCATTCATATTTCTGTTGTAACAAACCCCCAGACCTTAGTACAACTGACGCCATCATGGAAGTGCTGTTCAGGTCTTGGAACCCAGCATATAGGTAGCAATACCTGTCAAAAGGAGAACAAAGACATGATCCATCAAAATCCATAGTCTGGGAAAGTCCCTAAGTGTACTAACCTTCCTTTTTGGCTTCTGTAGTTCCACTTCTGGCTAACTTTTCTTTCGCACTGAGGTGTTTCAACCCAGGATGTGGTTCTGTGCTTAAAAGTTCCCCCGTGAAAGGTTTGGGGCTGCACTGAGGTAGGTGCCAGCTGACTAATAAAAACTTTCTATTGGCTTGAACCTGTGTCCAAGTGGTCTCAGCTGGTGGATACCTCATAACTCTGTAAGTAACACCATTAAAAACAAAAACAGAAACAAAAGCCCTCATTGATTCATCAAGTTGGACTTTGGTCTGTTGTCAGTTGCCTGTCTGGAGTGAGTAGGTATTTGTTCTTGTCTCCCTGGGGAAGTACAGCACACAACAAATTCCTGAGTGACTACCATATGTATGCCCACCAGTTTCTGAGGACAGTTCAATGGGGAAGAAAGTCTTTCAATAAATCCTCTGTGTAACCCTCCTAACTAAGGCCATGGGTTCCTCCTGGGATGCTGACATCTCAATAGGGAAAGTAAAATACTTACAGCAATCAGTGCTGAGAACTCCTGGATACTTACGCACAAAACTCTAAGTTAAGTTGGGCCCATTGTAAGAGCTAAAGCCATACAACTCAAGAAAACAAAAGGGAAGGAGAGATACCTCTGATGTTTACATAGTTGCTTTGTGAGCATGAAGATCTGAGTTTGAAACAGAGGCCGCGTGTGTGTGTGTGTGTGTGTGTGTGTGTGTGTGTGTGTGTGTGTGTGTGTGTGTGTAAGTCAGGCATGGTGATTTGATGGTAGTAATATCAGTACTGGGGAGGCAGAAACAGGCAGCTCTTTGGAGCTCCCTTGCTAGCAAATTAGTCCACATGGTGATCTTCAGGCCAGTGAGAGAGCGAGTCTCAAAAGACAAAAGAATGGGCAGCAACTTAGGAAAGGTGCCTGAGCTTGACCTCTGACCTCCATATGCACACACACACACACACACACACACACACACACACAGTCATACACACACACACACACACACACACACACCAACACAAATGTGCACTTATGAACACATGTAAACATATACATACAAATAAATAAAAATGAATGAAGGAATAAGTTTTAGTGATGCGCATATTAGGTAAAGACTTCGTGACAGATAAATTGAATTTAATCAAAATTGAAATCTTTCATAGCCAGTTATGGTCACACACACCTGTATTTGCAGCATTCAGAAGGCTAAAGCAGGAGTGTTGTTTGAATCTTAGATGGCCTTTCAATAAAAAACCCAGTACCAGATATTGGGGTAAAAGCTGAAAGATCAGAGAAGCAGAGCAAGCCACAGCCACCAACTATTACCTCGCCAACTCCATGAAGCCTCTGACTGAAATCCTCTGAGTGATCACCCGAAAAAACTGCCTTAGTTCCTGTTTCATCACACTTTATGTAACTTCCTCTACCCTGCCATCACTTCCTGGAATTAAAGGTATGTATGCTTCTCAGTACTGGGATTAAGGGTGTGTGCCCCCACTATCTGGCCTTTATGTCTAATCTAGTGGCTGGCTCTGTCCTCTGATTCTCAGGTAAGTTTATAAGGCTACACAATATATTACCACACAAGAGGACTGACACAAGTGTGAAGCCAGTCTGGTATACAAAGTGAGTAAAAAACCAATAACAGTTTCACTTCCAGGAGCAATCAAAAACATGCAAATAAGCCATCCACAGTGACAAACAGCATAAACCCAGCACTCAGGATCCCAAGAGAGGAGAATTATAAACTCTAGGCCAGCCTGAGCTATAGCCTGATACTATTTTTTTTTGTTTGGTTGTTTTTTGTTTTTAAGGAAAAAAGAACAGCTGTAAAGACACCAGACATAATTAGATGAAATATTTAAAATCAAGCATCTGGTATGAGAGAACATATTATAAAGGACACTCACAACTCAATAGGAAAGAAACAAAAAACCCTTTATTTTGAAGATGTAGTCTTCCTGCCTCAGCCTCCTAAGTGTTGGGATTACAGGTGTGAGACACCATATAAATGCAATTTTTAAAAAGGAATAATGGTTATGAACATAAATTTCTCAAAGAAAATCTAAGAAATACAAATCAAAACCCAATGGCATGCTCCTTCACAGCCATTGGGATGGATAATACAAATGTTGATGGTGATAAGAAGGAATTGGAACATCCATGCATCTCATTTGAACACCTAGGTACATACCTAAGAGAAATGAAAACATGTCCACATCTGGATGTGATTATTTATAGGATTGTTGATACAAACAAATATAGAATCCACCCAAATGTAAGTTAATGAATAAACAGGGAAGAAAATGTGGTACAGATGTAAACTGAGTATTTTGCAGCAGTAGAAAAAGTTAGAATTGGAAGCATACTTCAGTAGATGAGAACATTTGCTGCCTAGCATATGTAAAATCTTGGGTTTTATCTTTGACACTACAAAAATAAAATAATATGATACAACATGATAAGATACCCATACATCTGCTTCAAGATAGTTTCTTCTTATAATTAAGTGAAGGGAGGTAGAGATGATAAAGGTGCATTGTATGAAGTTCTCTAAGAATTACTACAGAATTATATTATTACTTGTTTCAGGGTCCTGTGCTGTTGTTTCCTTTGGGGGAGGGAGCAGGGGAGGATATTGACACAACAAGCTCAGTTTATTTAGGAAGAATCAAGCCTTATATATCCTCTACCCTGCCCTGGAGGAAGGTCTGACAAATATGCATCTGCTGGTGTGACATGGCTGTCTTTCATTGGTCCAGGTCATCTCAGATCATGTCTCAGTTGCTGTTGCTAAGGCCCTTAGGCAGACGTAGGTTGGCTCTCAAAAACCTTATTACTGGTTTGGGCCAGCTGGCCCTCAAGCCTGTTAGGACTGAATCATTCCACAATTACTCATTATTATTTTTTGAGGTTATATTTCCTCCTTCCCTTTCCTCTCTCCAAACCCTCCCACCTACCCATCCTTACTCTATCCAATGGACAAATTAACCTAGGAGTATGGTGATTTAAATACTATCATTGTTTCTAATAAATGTATCTGGAGAATGTAATTTGAGTAGGTGTCCAAGTAGGCTTGCTATGTCTTTACCTCTAAAATTATCAGAAATTACGAATAAAAAAAAGTATACTACCTATTTCTATGCAACAAATCTCCAAGCATGGAGTATCAAAACAATGCTGTATAACTTCTAATAGTTCTGTGGGTTGACTGCACACTTTTGATAGTTCCGTAGGTTGACTGGACAGTTCCAATGGCCCTGTGGTTCATCCATATAGTGCTGTTTATTCTGTGGTTCAACTGGATAGCTCTGGTGGTTCCATGGGTCTACCACAAAGTTCTCATAGATCAGTAGGTTGTGTGGGCAGTTCTTCTGGGTGTCAGCTAGATAGTCTTGATAGTTCTTTGAGTTGACCATACAGTTCTTATGGTTGTATAGGTTTATCAAACAGTTATAATGGTTCTGTAGGTTGACTGGATAGTTCTGATGGTTCTGTTGGTAGATCACTGAGTTCTAGGGGTAGGTTAACTGGCAGTTATGGTGGTTCTATACATCGACTACACGTTTCTGATAATTTTGTGGGTTAGCTGGACAGTTCTCATAATTCTGTCACATAATTTATCACAGAATTTTGATGGTCCTGTGGGTTGACCATATAGTTCTAGTGGTTCTGTGTATCTGTTAGACATCAAGCATTGTTTTCATTCACCTGTTATCTATGTTCACGTGGCAGGTGGACTGAATTGGATGACCACCCTCCAGAGACCATTCCATGTGTCTGTATCCATGTTCCCATTGTGATACTATAGCTGTCCTACATATGGCCTTACTCCATGAAGTATTTTCCAATCTCTCTCTCTCTCCCTTTCTCTCTGCCTCCCTGGCTGAAACAGTCTGAACTTAAATCCAGAATGACAACTAGATTCTAAAAAATAGAAAATGGAATCTTCTAGGCCTTTTAAGAGCTAGGCCTGTGACTTGTATAATATCATCACCATTGCCCTTAACTGGTGTAAACAATGAAAGTGCAGATGTGGATCTAAGAGTAGGAAAATTTATTCCACCTATGATGAGAGACAGGTAAAGTAGATAAGAGAAAAGGAAGAATTATGGCAGCCCAGTTGGGGAGAAGGCCCAAAACAGACCTATATACCCAGTCACAGATAAAGCTGAAAATATGAATCTTCATGGCCCAGACACTGACTGCATGGCAAAGCATGAACAGAGAAGTTGCTGTCTATAGATAATTAGATTAATGAGAAGAAGTAATTCCTGATTCTTTCTTCTGAACTTCCTATACTGGGAATCTATTCAGCCCTGGTACAAGTGAGTAAAGCAGTACAGGAGACCCTAAGCCAGGGTTTCTCATGACCATATTATTAAAGAGTAGGTGGCTACATAACACCAGGAAGAAGCCATGTTCACCAAACAAAACATCAGGAGGTATGCTCATGACACACTTCCTGTTCCTCATTGGGGCTTGGGAAAGATGCAAGGATGTTGCTAGTCAAGACAAGGAAGGAAAAAATAAATACGTGGGATCTCATTTTCTATGATGGTACCGTCTCCAACTCCATACAGAGTTATTTGTAATATCTGCTTTTCTTCATAGAGGTGATTTAAGTTTAAATACATACTTGTGAAACCTAAAGATGATGTACTGTAATGAAAAGTGAGAGGAGGACCCATATTGGAGAGAAGCATATGAATTTCAGATGCAGAAAGTCCCCAGAGCCACTAACCAAGTCAGGTTAGATTGCCAAGGCATGTCCCCTTCTGCATGGGGGGTGTGCACAATTCTATTACCTAATTGAGGAGACAGATTCAGGATCACTGTTGATGTTTGCTCCTAATGAATGCAGACAATAAGACAGGTTGCTTCCATTTAGATATACTAATGAATGTGGTTTTAATTTTAGTCCTTCTTCTCCCTGGAAAACTGGTGGGGGTCTAGGAGTGTCACAAGTGGACTTTCTCCCTGGGGTAATTCACCTGAAGCAGAAATCTGCAGGCAAAGAATAAGTGAATAAACAGAAATTAAATCCACCACTTGGTGCCTACTAGAAAAGTCTTCTTGTCCTCATTTTGGAATCCCATTGGGCCTAGAACATTCTGTATTCTGAGTTGCTCTTTTTGTTTGTTAGTCCTGGATTTGAGGGTTTTTTGTTTGTTTGTTTGTTTTTGTTTTTAAGTGAGTGTTGCTATAAGAACCACGAATTTGAAAGCATGTCAGGAAGAAATGGGATACAGAACTGTGTTGAATTGCTGTCTTGCATTGAAGATTACAATAAAAGATAGGTTAAAGTTTAGGCCCAGGCTTTGTGGAGTGCAAACCCTGGATAAACTGGATGGGATACTCTTTAGACAAACATCAACTTACAAGTATAAAACCAGGTACTGGGTCTTATCAGTAGCCAATATAATTTATGGATCTCAGAAAAAGCTTTTTTGGTTTCATGAAAAATTGGCCTCTGTTGAAGATGTAATCTTATTGAATACAGTATATGACTTCATCATTTCTTCATATTTCATGTAAAGATCAGTAAGACTTGTCGCATCATTGACACAAGTGCTTTGTATCAGAGAAAACGATTTGTGGCAGATAAGAGGATATGCTGCGCCGGGCGGTGGTGGCGCACGCCTTTAATCCCAGCACTCGGGAGGCAGAGCCAGGCGGATCTCTGTGAGTTCGAGGCCAGCCTGGGCTACCAAGTGAGTTCCAGGAAAGGCGCAAAGCTACACAGAGAAACCCTGTCTCGAAAAACCACAAAAAAAAAAAAAAGAATATGCTGCTGTTCTTCCAGTGATGTCCTGCTGTTCTACCCAGGGGTAATGAAGACCAATCGCAAGTCATGCTCTCCGTGGCTTGCTCCTACTCCACCACTGTTGACTGAACCGATCGAATTCCCACAACAGCTGAGGGCTCTGGTGGGAACTGGAAAAAGGTGGATGCATACGATCAATATACATTGTATACATATATAGAACTCTAAAAGAATAAAGAATATTATTTCAAGAAGAAAAGTGAATTCATATTAATTCTTTCTGCTGTATGCCTGCCAAACACCCTTGAGCCTTCACAGTGCTTGGGCATCGCATTCTCTGTACTGGGTCTCTAGCCCATTAATCCCACCTGTCTCTACAGGGTCTTCCTGATTGCTTCCTACCCTGAACTCCTGAAAGGACTAGTTTAATGGACTCTATCACCTGGGTTCCAGGCTTCAAGTTAGGCTCAGCCTGTGAGGACTCCTGGGAATAGGTTGTAAAGTAAGATGGTGGGTAATAGGACAGATATACGTCCTCCATCTTTCCTCTGACCTCATCTCTAGCTATGTGTCTCAACTGAAGATCCTTTTCCCTCCCTTGGGATCTTCCTTTTCCTTTATAAAATTAAAGAGTGACAGCCTTTATTATCCCACATCCTGGATCAGGGCTATTTCCTGTATTTCTTCTGTCCACACATATGGAAAACAAAGTTCCTTCCTGAACCATTCTATTTTAACTATCCCATCTGTTTGTATGGGACCCTGACTCATATATTCCCCCAATTCCCAAATTTAATCAGTCCTTCCTCTATCCTTCCAGTGCATTGAACTTAATATCAAACCCCACAGACTTATTGCATTATGCCTATGTAATGGTATTTACCAGTCTGACTCCTACTAGGCCAACAGGAGCAGGCCATCAAGTTGGACTCTGAGATCTCCAGTCCTTCCAAATTTGGATCTGATTAAATTTGCCTCTCTTCTTTCTCTTTTCCTTTGTTTCTGGCAATTGGACTCCAAAAGCATCCAATCAAGCAATGTTTAAGCTAATTTAAGTATAATGAGTCTTCCTTATACTGTACAATAGTTATCAAAATTAAGTGACTTAGAAATATTTTAGTAAGGAAACAGTACAGCCTAGGAAGTATTAATTTCAGTCCATACAGTTAGACCTGCAAGAGAGATTCTACTCCTTTAAGTCATTTGTTAAGTTTAAAGAAAAGAGCACATGAGTGCTCTCTTTCCCCCATATTTCTCTCTCTCTCTCTCTCTCTCTCTCTCTGTGTGTGTGTGTGTGTGTGTGTATGTATGTATGTGTGCGTGTGTGTATTGGGATTGAATCTAAGGCATTGTGAATGCTATAAACACTCTACCATTGAGCTACAGCCCAGCCTTTGGGTGGATTTCATGCTCTGTTTCTATAGTTCTACACAACGCCATGGCTTTTTAGTCAAGTACTGTGCTATTGTCCATTGCCCTCTGAGTTCCTTCCGAGGCCTCTCCCATCCCAGAAGCATCTGCTCCTTCTACAACAGATGGGTAGGATTCTTCTATGAGGCTCCATTTACTCCCATAAGTTTCAATACACATAAGCCTTTTCCCTCTGAAGTCCTTCTTCATCAAGGACAGATGAAAACATTACCCTAGTGCTCCCTTTTAAATCACTATCCACCTCTCTCTGTGTGTGTGTGTGTGTGTGTGTGTGTGTGTTTGCTTATCAGATGTCTTGTCAATAGCTCTGTCCTCCTTCAGCTGTTTGCACTATCTGCTGTGATCCGCTAGTGTCTTAAGAAGATGAACTGAAAGAAGACATAGAGAAATAGAACTTCAGCTTTGAGTCTATAGGAGAATAAACTTGAAACAAACTTTGCTGGATGACTATCATTTCATAAGATTATCTGACTGTGATGTCAAACATGGAGTTGTAGAGACAAGTAGTTGTCTGGAGAAGAATTCAGGGACTCATGAGAGTGGGGCTGGATTAAGAAGTAGTTGTGGGCAGATGGAAGAAAGACAGCTAAGAGTGTTGTCTCTAACAAGAAAACAGTTCTTTCTCAATCTTCTCAAGATCCTATAGGAAAAAAACTGACTCTCCTTTTACTAGACAAGGGCATTGCTATTGAGGATCATATGAGACTCATATAAACCTGTCACTTCACACACAGTCAGCAACCCATCTTACTGTGAGCGTGTGTGCTTCTGTGTACCACTGAGGAAAACCTCTGCAATGCTGCTTGGTGACTCTTACAATGTATCTGCTTCTAACAGGACTGGTCCCTGGTCCCTAACATGCCTCTAGTTCTTCCTGTGCCAACTACCCTGAAGTGGCCAAAGTAACTCTGCAGTTCCTTATATTATTCTTACAGCCAAACACACAGATTTGCCAATTGGTTACCCAAATCACCTCCTCTTCATTTCCACGTTCAAGATTCCAGCAACTTAATGAGTGATTCTTTAACTTCAGTGTCTGTCAGAGTTACCTGGATGGGTTATTCAAATATACAGATCTGAACCCCACCTCAAGGACCTCTGATGCAGCAGAGCTCAAGGATGTCTCTTCTCAATCCTCAAGTGATTGTGGAGCTTCTATGTCCAGGTGTACAGGTCAAGTGATACTAGAGGGGGAAGGAGTGTGCCTACTCTCTCTTAAAGGTAAAGCCTTTCAATAATGATTTGCCCTATTTGTTGTTCTCAGAAGATTACCTATTATTTTGTTGTGTACATTGATACAAGGTAGTCATTTGTGAGAATTTAAGAATTATATTAGATACAGTCACTTCCAGATAAAAAGATCAAGAATATCCAATAATGTGAACAATTTATTCAGTAAATATTTAGTAGACACTTGCTTTCTGTGATAAATATTGTACAATCTACAAACATGAGACAAGACCTCCATGAAAAAGAGAATTCTGTGCTGTTAAAAGCACACTGCTCCAGAAGTTCTAAAGTCCAGCTGTGGGCCAGAGATACCATATATGGTCATTCAAGGCCACACTGTATGAACCATGACCATTGTATCTTTTCACCTAAACATGAGTCATGTTGCCAGGATATCCATTCCCTGTGTCATTCTGGATAGGGCAGGGCACTCATCTGGAAGCAGTATCCATTACATACAACATGGGCTGTGGCAGCTTTTGCACATTTACTGATCTTGTGGTTCAGCTTTCAAACATAGGCAAGCAGATAGCTTCAGCCACTCAAGTCCCACAGAATCTTCCAGGTGCTCTCATATGTAGTAAAAAGCAGCAATACACACTGCTCACTTTATTTGGATCAAAGGCAGTTATATATAGACCTTGGTTCTAATTTGTTCTTGTAAAGTCTGTTTTATTATTGGGTTTCTGGTTTGCTTTGCTTTTTTTGCATTTTAGATGATCTTTTCTTAGTAGTTTTGTATCATATATAGTAACATCCATCCAACCTCAAATAGGTAGAGAGTTTCTATTGAACCCTCAGTGAACTTTTATAATTATTTAAGACAAATCTCTATTCTATGTTGCTTATTCAAATCACTTTTAGTAGTTCTGCTGCTTTATAAAAACTGAGACAGACAAACTCACACAGCAATACATGTACTGCTGCTGGGATTCTTTCAATGTCAGTCTAGCCCTTATAGGCTACGTAACCTTGATATAACCATAGACCTTCACTTTGTGGAACTTGAAACCTTTCGCTTACCAGCACAGAAAAATGCCAAGGTCACTCCAACATTGTGAAACCACTTTTGTTGGTGTCTGTATTTACTCTTTTCTATTTTCTCCACATTACTTATCACTCTGTAAGCTTTATTTATTCATTTGTTGATGTATTTATTTTGTTTTCCTCCACTTGATTGTAAATCCTATGAAGAGATACATTTTGTCTATCATTTATACTGATGTGTCACCAATTATTAGCCCTAGAACATGCTTTGATGCTCACTAGATATAATGAATGACTGTATTTCAGTCATCGAGTTTAAATAGTCAAAGATATCCCAACATGGATAAATACCTGAATTGATACATGAAGAAAATTTCTAGACTAATGAGCTAATTAATAGTAAGAACTCCACATCCAATAACAAATTTCTAAAATTGTATAAACTGGGAATGTAATTCAGTGATAAAGTATGTATTAGTATGTACAAAGCCCTGGATTGAATTCTCAATGGTACCTAATTCTTCAGTAAACTAGTCAAAAAATGTGGGCACTATTAGTAACAATTTTGAACAGATTGTAATACATGCATAGCAATGCTGTAGAATTTAAGAATCCAAGGATATTGTATATATTAGATAGTAAGTCAAGGTTGCATGGATAAGAAGCCATTCCTTATGAATTTTGAATCATGGGTAACAGTTTACCTGGGCCTGTTAACATTCCATCATGGGTTTGGGAGGGGTCCTTGAGGCTCTACCCCTCCTTGAGGGACTATTGCAGTTAATGGCTGCAGGGAAAGGGGTGTCATTTTCTTCAGGGGTGTAGCCGCTGATAAGTTGTCCATACTTTAATAAAAATCCTCCTACCCACATTCATGAAAATAACCCTAATTAAACTCCTTGAGTCACCCACAAAAAGTAGACATAAAAAGACAAGGGAGGACGTTTTGGCAAGAAAGGGGTTTGGAAGAGAGGGAAGGAGAATAAGAGAGGAGAATGGAGGGTGAAACTGAAAATTTGTTAAAGTATATATATATATATATGTATATATATATATATATATACACACACACACAAAACTGTCAAGACTTAAAAAAAATTAAAATAAAATAACAACAACCATTTGTTGTATGGCATGTTCCTCCATATTGTGACATTCCCTCCAAACTGAAGCATTTGCCCCAGGAAGGAGAGAGGGCCTGGCAAGCTTTGGGTGGTAAGCAGGGGCGAGACAGAGGTCACTTGTCTATGAAGAAAGGAAGCTTAGAAGGTTCTTTACGACCTCTGCCATCAATATTAAAGGATCAAGCAGTTTCTGAAGGGAATGGGGAGAGGGATGCTGGAGGGGACGAGTTCAACAAGCCAATCTACAGAAAGGGAAAAGGGTTCAGACTGCAAGCTGCCTGCAAGCTTCATAGAGAGCTCCAGGGCTTCAACTTTCAGGGGACATCACCCATGTTGGGTGGGCTTTTGAATTATGCAGCTGCTTTTGTAAGTAACTCATTGCCCAAACTCCCGTGAGTAACCTCAGTAAAAAACACTCATTCAACATCAGTGCAGTTGTTGCTTTGGTCTATGATGGGCTCCTTTTCTGGGGTGAGTAGATGTGTATTGTGTCTCCCCAGAAAAAGTCTGTCACACCATCCATTTAACACTCAAAATGCTAAGGTCAGCATTTTGAGAAACTTGGGAGTGGGAGAGTGATGGCAGATATTTAGCAAGGTCTAGATTAGGATGGAATAGGAAATGACCATTTTTTTTGCCCAGAATGTGAAGTTGGTTACTAGAAATTATGAGAAGCCATATCAGCTAAACTAGGAAGGGATATAAGGGTCAAGTCATGGAAGTTTGTGCTCACGATCTATGTTCTCGGTATATCATTTTGTTAAACAGTATTTCACTAAATATGTGCCCCCAGGGTAGCAACAGAAGCTTCTCAAAAGGCTCTAGAGGAACAAAATGATGTTCATGATCAAGTATCACAGCCTCATTCTTCCTAAAATAGGTCAAATACACACATAAAGTGAAGGCCAGGGAAAACCAAGGCATAAAGCAAACTATTCTTTCTTGTTCAGCTGATGATTCCTAAATACTGATGGAATCATCCATGCATGATTCACATCCACATAAAGCAACATTAGCATCAATCAGATAGATTTTAACAAGCCCTCTCTATCTTGGTAGCCTGGGGTGGCTGTCCAGAAGAGCATAAGAAGGAGTATTACATATTCTTCATCACAAGGAGGGTGGTCCTGTGCCCTGAAACAGTTTATTGCATGATACAGAACTAGAAAAATAACATAATCAAAGCATGTCTGAGGTTATGTTCTTCCTGAAGGTACACACAATAAATTGAGTGCAGAAGGACAAAAAACACAAACAGAACAGTTATGAGCCTTCTGATCTTGCCCAAAATGCAGGCAATGAAACTTCACATTAGAGATTCACAACTGCATCTGAATCTCTCTTCCACAATTGTTATGGCAGAGTCATCTGAGAGAGCTTTTGAGACCTGGAGGCAGAAGGAAGATATATTCTCTAGACACTCTTGAGACCTAAGCTTGTTGGTGGCTCAAACTGAGAGAGTGAGAGTAAAGCTGTGCATGCCAGAGGCCTGAAGAGTAGTCTCAAGTGCAAGAGGGAGAAAACCTTGAAAGCCCCCAAGGCAGCAGGTGACATGGGGATCACAGTCTAGTACAATGACCAAAGTTGGGTTCACTTGAAGATGTAAATGGCAAGGGACTTCAGTTAAAAGTTATTGAAGATGAAGTACTCTTGCCATCTGGAGGCTGATTAAGATGGAAACACACAAAGATGTGCTTTTTTCAAGTATCCTGGTAAATAATTGCTTACTTTCCACTTCACAGAAGGACAAAAATTGTGCTGAGTGCATGTGGAAATGGACATGAATATGGAATGTTGGCTGAGTTTTCTGTGGCAAGGTAAACTTCAAGCCCCTAGGTACAGAACACCCCATTATCCTATTTCTTGATGTTCAAGTAAGTCATTATTGACTATATATGTATGACAAATACCTGCAAACAGCTTTGGCTTTCAGTCCAGGGTCATTTCCTTGAGGGCATTGCATATATTCTGTACCTATAAGTTCTGTCACAGTGTTACTGTGATATCACAGTGATGTTACCTATAAGTTACTGTCACAGTGATGTCATCTTGACAAAACCTAGAATCACTTGGAAAAGAGTCTTCATGAGGGATTGTCCAGGTCAGGTTGGCCTGTGGGTATGTCTGCAGGAGGTTGTACTAATTGCCTTAATTGACTAGAGAAGACCCAACATGAAAGTGAATAGCATTAGTCCCTGGTTTGGGGCCCTCAACTCTATAAAAACGGAGAAAGATGGCTGGATACCAGGTATGCATACATCATCCTCTCTCTGCTCTTAACTATAGATATAATGTGACC
Organism: Peromyscus leucopus; assembly: GCF_004664715.2. Taxonomy (NCBI): domain Eukaryota; kingdom Metazoa; phylum Chordata; class Mammalia; order Rodentia; family Cricetidae; genus Peromyscus; species Peromyscus leucopus. Next base: position 70,798,886 of record NC_051084.1, read on the forward strand.
AGCCCCTGCCACTGTCTCAAGTTCTTTTTACTGAGATTTCTTCAAAGTGATAGGCTGTGATATAGTATTATGAGCAAAAATAATAAGACTTTTCTCCCCTAAGTCACTTTCTGTCAAAGAGTTTTATCACAGCAACAGAACAAAAAATGAGGACAGCATGTAGTAAGAATTCAATAAATATTTGATGGGTGACTAAAAGAAGGAAGATGGGAATGTTGGCCCTGCCCACTTCCAGAAAACATACAAAGATTACTTAACAGCAAGGGGTCTTAGATAAAACCCTAAATGCATTATTTGAAAGTCTCCACACAATCTGACAAATCCTCCCTGACATACTGAAACACTAAATCAAAAGCAAGGTATCCTTCTGATGTCTTTTAGCTCTCCATCTTAACTGTATAGTATAGATAAAAGAAAACTGGAATTTACATGACTGAGTCAACTTTACTGCATTTGCTATGAATGAAGACTCATATGAACATGCACACACAAGCATATCTATTTGGAAGCAGAAATAATCAAAATATGAGGCAAACTAGAGAAAGGCGTGGTCATCTGATGAGCTGTAAATATCGACAAGAAGATAGGAATTTGGGGTTTAAAATGAATCCAGGGCATTTTTATAGCTCACGCTTTTGTCTTTGAAGATGCAATGAAGCATCCATCCCACAATCAGATCTTTTAAAAGCAATCCTCCCTGCCATTAACATTTGCCTAATGCAGTGTCAGTTGACATTAAGAAAAGTTGATCAGGTAGACTTGGGTAGACTGAATTCTTTGGGGGAGGAAAAGCAAAACCAGATTATTCCGGTACTGAGGTAATTTAAAAATCCATAATAAATAAAGTAATGTGATTTTCAGAGAATCACTTAAGCAGAAAAAAATGGCATAAAGTTACTACATCTACAAAAAAAATAAGAGTTCCTTAAAAGTTGTAGCTCTTAATTTATAGGACAAGCATTTCACGTTGACTTAGCGATTAAGAAATGAAATATTTATTTTTCTGGTTTTGTGGAAGAAAGTATATTGTTTTATATTTGTATAAATTTATGGCTGAAATGTTAGTGTTGAGAATCTGCAGGGTCATTGCACATTAAATGGATATTGATCTAACATTAGAAATAAAAAACAATACCCATTAAATTAATCAATAAAGACTTAATTCCTGATGAACTCAGCAACCTAAGGTGGGGTACTTTTTGTGGTTTTCTTTCCTTTCCAAGCAAACTATTTCAGGTTATAGTAAATAATCCAACATTTAAGAGATTATGCTGGGGAAACAGCACTGGTGAAAGCTGCAGTTTGTAATTGCAAAGTTAATTATCTTTCCTAAACCATCAGTTGTCACTTAGAGAGACCAGATTCTTGCAGACTCTCCAGGGACTGCCTTTATTTCATTCCTAATGGCTTGGGACCCACCATTTTGCTGTCTCTGAACATTTGGTCACTGAATGCACCATTTATGGAGTATTGTTTAATTAAGGACAAATTAAGAGAACTGTGCACAGAATTTAATTTCATGGGCTCTGTAAATTCTTTTAAAGAGGATACTAACTATAGGCATGATAAGTTTTCATTATCCATTTCTTCTATAAGGTATTGACAATTTATTGTCTGCAACAGTTCCGAGTTTTGTTTACTCTTGGGGGATTTGTGTTGGCACTGTACTTTTGTGCTTTGCGGAAATCCTATTGGCAGCATCTGACTCTATTAACCCCTTCCACTCAGAAGAATCCAGAAGCGGAAGCTGGTGTTTTAAGATTGGGTTTGGCTTTTGTAAAGACTAGGAATTTCTTCAAAGCATCAAATGAAAGCTGGCATTAAAATGTATGCTTAATGCTTTTGAAGATGGGATAAAAATACTCTATATTAAAGCTTTTATTGGTCCTTTCATGTGGCAAACATTTAGTGAGTGCTTGCTGTATACCAGGAAGCATCCTAATGGAGAATACATCATTTACTAAGTACAGGATTCCTGAAATATTTTGGTTTTAAAATAATTTTACAATAAATGTTCTCTGAGATCTCTATTGTCACTCCAGAAGCTAAGTTCAAATAGTAAGCTGCAAGTTTTAGTATTGCTATCTTGATAGGATAATTCTGTGCTACATACAGAATAAACCTTGGAGATATTTCTTCTGTTCAAGATTCTATGTGTTACTGGAAAGGAGAGGTTAATTTATTCATTTAAGTTCCCAAGAACTTAGTATCATTTATCCAACACTTAAATCCCCAGTGTACAATTGCTATGCTGTACAGTCTAAATGACACAGTCAGAACTAGGTGCTTTACAGAAAGTTTGTATTTGGACCCAGCAGATGCTCTTATGTGACACTGTTCTTGAGGAGACATGAACAAATGTCTATTTATCCCAGGTAATGAACAATGAACAATCTAAATAAGGACACTACCAAAGTCCAATTTGGTGGACAGGTACATTTATTGGGGTTACTTATAGGAATATGGGTAAGGTGTTACTCTCAGGAGCAGAAATGACTCAAAGACAGGAGCATCACCAAAGCCCACCCCAGCACAGGTGTCTGCTCAGGAAAGTTGGGACCTGAAACACACTACTGCACAACCTGTAGACTGCTGAAGAAGTTGGAGTACCTTTTTCAGGTGGTCCAGCTTGTCTGATAATGACTTTGAGCTGGCTACACTGCATATATATGCTTCAGGAAGAAAGGGCCAGGAGAATCTGGTCAGTTTCAGAGACTTCCTGAAACTATTGAGCTGTTTACCTTCTGAGTTTAGTGAGCTTTCCTATGGGATGGAAGATTTTATCTGGGAAGAAAGTTCTGCACAACAGATGCTGCATTTAAGTTCTCCTAAACCAAAGCAAAATTTGTTATCAGCATTCAAAAGCTTTGGAACAAACTAACACCAGGGTTTCAGCAATGAGAATTGTGCTTTTGTCTTACAACAATGCACCTCCAGTGTCTGCTGCATTCTTTTTCTTCTGTGTTTGCGGTTCACTTTTCTCCAGCACCTTCATAAAATGGCTGCCAATGATGCCTCTATTCACACATTTTCTTCCTGGAGGCCAAGGACATATATTTTATCCCAATTTAAAATTCTCATGGAGGCATTCATTGGAAAAATTTGACTTAAGAGATTCTTTAGCCAATCCTTTATAGCCAAATAGAAAATATCTCTAGAACAGGCTGTGATTAACTCTATGTCCAGGGTTCAATATGGATTTGGCAGGAATGGGGGGGGGACGCATGTCATTTATGAATCTGCCATTGTAAAGGGCATCTCAGTGTTTGTGCTAAAATTAAGAACAAATTCCTTTCAACAAATAATGTGACTAAATAAATTATTGTGCTTTTCATATAATGGACTGTTTTAAAGTAATAGAAATTATATAATTGCATCTACATGTAGTATGTATAAATCACACACACACACACACACACACACACACACACACACACACACACAAACATACATATGTAATTTTGAATTAAAAAAATCACAAATGCCAGGCACCTTTAATCCTAGCACTCAGGGAAAATTTCATACCTATAAGGGCTACCTACATAGGGAGACTATGTGATATCTATATCACTAACAACAAATTGCATGTTTTTTATATAAAATTTAAAAATTGGTGGTTGGGATTTTATGCTTAAGTGGTAAAACTACAAATAAAACCAGGAAAAGGGTTACTAAGAGGTCTGAGCTATCTTTGGGAGCCTTTCATGGGTTGACAATATTTTCTTAAACTAAGGAAAGGTATTAGAAGAAGTATTAATTTTGTGAGAATTTGGTTTACGGTCTTTTCATATAAGGATTGTGGTTTATAAAATAAAATGTGCTAATACTTACAACCAAGTAAGCACTCCTTGGCTCATGAAGAGCTCCTTCCCAGAGTTACTTCTCCTCTACCATGTGGGTCCCATGACTTTGAATAATAGTCGTAGGCCTCTTCCAATGCACTGAATTTGTCAATGAGTGTTAGCTTTAATTTATCATTCCTGGAGCATATTTACCAAGTTCCTATGTTTTGAGGTACTTCTGGAACAAGGAACAGAGAACATGGTTTAAAGCACCCAAGACATGCATGGTGGTGCACACCTATGACCCCAGTGACTAGGAGGATGATGCAAGAGGATCATGTGTCCAAGGTCAGCCTGGGGTGCACAGTGCCTGTCAAAAAAAGTCACCTCAAGTTCATGCCAGCTTTATTTTCTGGCTATTTTCAACTTTTCAACAGTTGCACCTCATTTCTAGACTACAGAGTCAGATGTTTGTGCATAATTACACTACACAAGTCTTGTTCTGTTGTTGTAGCAACCAATTAATTATTTTTTTTGCCAAAACTGCAAAAGTCTCTCTTTTGTATGGATGTCACTGTTCTTTGCAAAGTCAACTTCTGTCTGGCAGACCTTCACCCACTAGAAAAACTGAGATAAATAGAACTATGAAAGCACAAGTTAATAATAGCAGTGTGCATGCATGGGTGTGTGTGCATGCTTGTGAATGCATGAATCGATGCCAAGAGAGATTTTATTTTTTATGATTGAATCAGTGAACATAGTGTAGGTCTAAATAAGACTAAATTCTTGCAATTTGCATTTCTTCCATCCTGGGAGAAATGAGTGTAAACATTTGGGTATGGGAAAGAAAATCATAATAAAGGAACAGATAGGCAAAGGTAAAGCTTATGTGTGTCCTCAGACTCTCAAATGTGTGTGCTGAGATGTGCAGCCAGACCGAAAAGATTTTCTTATAATCATATCTCACAAAGAATTCCCTAGCTATGGCCTAACTGCTAAAATATTTAGATAAGACTGAATGTATATAGACAGAGAAATAGAAAGGAAAAAAAAGAGGGTGTGACAAAGAAGTGAAGGAGAGCTTGTACGGGGGAGACCACGAAGCTTAGAAATAATACACCATCTGACTCACGGCAGACTCAGTGCTCACCCAACACAAAAATACTATAGAGAAATTATGCCAAATCCAAAACCTGTCAAGCGAGATTTAGCAATGTGGTTCAGATGTTATCCCCCATTGGGTAACTGTCTATAATCTTGCAACAAACCCCATAAGTGTTCCTGGTAGTTATTCCATATGCTAAGGGCAGCAATCATTTTGGAGCTGTCAGTTTTAATTTCAGTTTTATTAATTTTACCATAAGCCCACAGACGTATGGTTCAGTAGGCATATATCACACAGATCGTAAACTTCCACAAAGAAACTGGTGGTGGCTACAGGTTATGTCACAGGTCTGATGGGAATTAGATGCATCCCGAGAATAGGAGAGAAGCTCTTGTGTCCATGTCAAAACACACATGAAGAAACTAGCCTTTGCACAGATTGGCAGCAAAGATGTGTCCAAGTGATGAAAGAACCTTTGGGGAGATCTTTTTAATTAACAAGCATTATGTTGTAAAAATATAAGTTTAAGAAGAATCCTGTGCTCTTATGACAAAGAACTTATTTTAAAGAAATAGAAAACGACTTCTCTTTCAAAAAGCTCTGCTTTTTACTTCAATATTTTTTCAGAATCTTGCTGATGTTTTGAGAAGTGGAATCAAATTGTCCATAGTGTACAGTGCACATATTTCTATGGCCAGTTTGCTAATGTGTGTGCTTTTTAAAACATGTAGAAAATGAAACAGATATTGCCATGAATTAAACATGACTTCAGGTTCTTAGACACTCATCCCACCAAGAGGCAGATCCTTTTCTTCTAGGCCAATTTCCTGGTTTGATGTATCCTCTGGAATGTGGTAGAAGTGACTCCAGTTTCTGTCTCTAAGACTGAAGATAGTAACCCCAAGCAGCCCTAAACTAAGCCGTTTACTGAGAACGAAATTTTGGAAAAGCAGCAAATCTCAAATATGGCTTGTTCGTAACTGCTGAACCCCTCTGATTACTGTGGAGTAAGAGTTTACAGTCTGTTGCCGGGTGGTGGTGGCACACGCCTTTAATCCCAGCACTCGGGAAGCAGAGCCAGGCGGATCTCTGTGAGTTCGAGGCCACCCTGGGCTACTAAGTGAGCTCCAGGAAAGGTGCAAAGCTACACAGAGAAACCCTGCCTCGAAAAAACCAAAAAAAAAAAAAAAAAAAAAAAAAAAAGAGTTTACACTCTGCTAGGGAATATTATTTTAAGGTGTGTTACTTTTGTTTTTGTTGCATTTGTTTAGCTCTGTGAAGCTGTGTTACTGTGCCTGTCTAAAACACCTGATGGTCTAATAAAGAACTGAACAGCCAATGGCAAGGCAGGAGAAAGGATAGGCAGGGCTGGCAGGCAGAGAGAATACATAGAAGGAAAATTTTGAGATGGAAAAGAAGAGCCAGAGAAGGTGGAGGACTCCAGGGGTCAGTCACCCAGCTACACAGCAAGCCACAGCATAAGAGTAAGAGTCGCAGAAGTAAGAGAATGGAAAAAGCCCAGAGACAAATAGTAGACAGGATAATTTGAGTAAAGCTGTCAAGAAACAAGCCAAGCTAAGGCTGGGCATTCATAATTAAGAATAATCCTCTCCATGAGTAATTTATTTGGGAGCTGCATGGTGGGTCTCCCAAAAAAGCAGAAACAAACAACATTTTGGTGTTTAAAAGTAGGCTTGAATTTCCATAGTGCCTGAGAAAATTTAAAAAAGAAGAAGAAGAAGAAGAAGAAGAAGAAGAAGAAGAAGAAGAAGAAGAAGAAGAAGAAGAAGAAGGAAGAGGATATGGCTCCTTTACAAGTTTCTGCCTGCTCTGTGAGTCCTTGAGCAGCTAGTACATTAAGTAGGAACAAAAAATTAAGTAAAAGTGCCTGGCACAGTGCAAGCATGGACATTCCGGAGCTCTAGCAAGGTTGAATGCAGTTCCTGGTCAGACAAATCTCCAACCTGCCTCGAGCTTCATGCTTGGTTTTCACGATCCAAGAAGCCAGTGAAGCAAGCTGCCCACTGAGAGCTGCTTGAAGAGCATCCAGGTGTGGATTATCAGTTTAAAGGTTTGCTCATATGATCAAAAAAAGGCTGAAGATATGCAATAAAATAGGTCCAGACATAAAAATCTCTAAACAGGTTACAGGGTGTTTTACAATGTGCATAGGCTTAAAAAAGAAGGAATATGGATATAGACAGTCACAGAAAGAAAGAAGTAGTTTAAAAATAGAAAAGTCTTTAAATAGAGAATAAAAGTGATATAAAAGAAAAAGCCATGTAAAGATGCAAAGCACACAGTGAGTCTGCATCCTGCATAGTATTGTGTTGGTTTTGAATTTTTTGATGCCTAGTGAGCAAAAGACAGCTGCTAGGACTTATGAGATTGTGAACTGGACTGCTTAAATGAATCAACCTACATATTCTAGGACTGCTTTAAAAAAGAAGTCAAAAATATATTTGTCAAATGGAAACAAAAAATGCTTTGAAGTTTTGTTCCCACAGGAGATGAGAGGCTGTGGATTCCTTCAGGGTTAATATGGATCAGGTGTGGTCATGCAAGACCTCCTGAATCTTGGTGAATGATATCTATCAGCAAAGATTGCTGCTGATCTTCCCAGGATGTGGCTATTATCTGAAATTTTCTCTAGGGGATCTTAAAGGTACTTCATCCACAGTCAGCAGGAAGCAATTTGGAGAAAACAACATCCACATTCCCAAGAGGGTTGTGGGAGCCTTTTGGTTATTTGGTAGGTTATGGATGTTTGTTATCATTTAGGGGAATATAGGGTATTGATACAAATTTAAACTTATTTTTGTATGTTTCTTCTCTTGTTTAAAGGATTTTGGTATATTGATGAAATTTTAAGGTTATTTTTGTTACAACATATTGTATGTATGTTTCTATTTTTGTTTGAGATAGTGTGCCTATGCAGTTTATTTGGAAACGTAGGGTGAAGTTCTAGTTTTTTGAAAACTATTATAAACTATATAGGATAATCAGGAACATAGGTTAGCAGTTATAACTTATAACAATCAAATTTGTAGTTATGTTAGGTATACTTTCCAGATCATATAGAGATATATTTTAGATAGATAAGTGGTCTTCAACCCTTTCCGAGACCTACAGAATATGGCACTTAAAATGTTCTGTTAACATAAAGTTTTTCATGACAATGAGACACATTTGTTCCTGGCACCAATTTACTTCAGAGATGATGGCCTTTGGAGTTTGCTTTCATCGTGGCATGGTTAGACACTGGGCAAAGAAACTGTTCTTGTCTTTGACTGCTGACAATGTGCTGTGTAGACTGGACATGCAGGACACACAGGAAAAAGACTGTTGAACTTTGCCAAAACAAGGCAGGACAGTCCTTCAAAATTTTTGCTTCATAAAAGAGTCTACCAGATATTCTGCAGGACACACATGAAAGTGACTGCTGAACTTTGCCAAAACAAGTCATGACAGACCTTCAAATTTCCTGCTTCACTGAAAAGTTCACCAGATACCACGGGCCTGTAGGCTGAAGATGGTTGCCTCAATGTTGCAGCAGGAACTTTGGGTGACTGTCCAGACAGCAGATGTCTCTGTCATTCCTGGAGTTTTGGAAGTTGTTTGCAATGTTCTTTTTGTTTACTCAGATGTTATATCCTTCCAGGTCTTTGATGGAGTTGAAGACTAGATAGTTATAATTGCAGTTTTTCTTAGTTATGATAGAAAGTAAGTTAGGTGTAAAACTTTGGATTCACTAAGATAGAATAAATAATGAATTATTTTCTTTGAATATGCTAACTACAAATGGACAGAATATTGTAAATGTAATTCCTACTTGATAATTTTTTGTTGTATATAGTGTTACTATGTTAAAGTTAAAACCTTTCATTTTTATTTAGACAAATAAAGGGGAAATGTTGAGGAATATTATTTTAAGGTGTGTTACTTTTGTTTTTGTTGCATTTATTTAACTCTGTGAAGCTGTGTTACTCTGCCTGTCTAAAATACCTGACAGTCACACAGCAAGCCATGGAATAAGAGTAAGATTTGCAGAAGTAAGAAAACAGGAAAAGCCCAGAGGCAAAAGGTAGACAGGATAATTTAAGTTAAGTAGAGCTGGCAAGAAACAAGCCAAGCTAAGGCTGGGCATTCATAATTAAGAATAAGCCTCTCTGTGAGTGATTGGTTTGGGAGCTAGGTGGTGGACTCCACAAAAGAAAAACAAAACAAAAGCCAGCAACAACAATCCTAAGGTTTTGCCTTTAAATCTTGGAATACTCTGGAAGGCAGCCACAATGCAGAAGGTCTCTCTATACTGCAAGGAAGCCCAAGTCATTTGGGGAGACAGAAGCCTCAGGAGAGGTGGTTATAATGCCTGTAACATATGGGAAACTATCTAAGATCACCTGCCTCATCTCTTTTGGTAACCATATATGGCTAAATGAGTGACCCTTGCTGACATCCTGCAGCAGAGCTGTTGGGCCCAGATCCCTGCAGTGGTCCTAAGCTACAGGGAATTGACAGTTGTAAACTGGCTTCATCTGAAGCCACTGTACCGTAAGATGGTTTGTAATGTGTCACTAGACAATGTTCACAGACCGTGGGTATGATATCTATAATAGACACACACTTGTGGCTTAATGGGAAGTTACACAAAATAAGAGGATTTTAAATAAGATTACATTTCTGTTAAAAACCAGTGACATGGGCTATTGGGAAATGGGCAAAGGGTGAATACAAAACAAAAATAATAGGAAAATTGTCACTCTGTATTGAAAGTTAGCAAGTAGAGAGGAAGGAAAAATATGTATATATTTAACAGGAAAAGTATGTCTGGCAGTGTAGTGTCGGGAGATGATAAGTCAGTTCAAAAGAAGAATCCAGGAGCCTTCAAGAGGGCTCAGCAGGTAGAGGCTTGCCACTGAGCCTGGTGACCTGAGTTTGATCCCCAGGATCCAGATGGTAAAAGGAAAAAAACGATTTTCTGCAAGTTATCCTCTGACTTCCACAAGGGCACCATGATGCACATGGGCCCCACCACACACATAAATAAATACACACAGTTTAAAAATGTTTAAAGAGAAATAAACATAAAATCACTATGGGCAAAGAGACATTGTCACCTTTTACAGTTGCTACCTGGTGCTGTTATGTTCAATGTCAATCATAAGAGTCATTTAAACATTTCAAATATGCTGTGGCAACTATCTTTCTTATCTGTAGTAGTTCTTGTCAGTCAGCTCACAAAATGAAATTGGGGAAAACAGGATGGTGCTTTAAAATCATGAATCCATAAATTAATGCAATGAGAACTTAGAAAGGTTAATTAGCTCAAATATTATCCAATGAAAAGATTTGACTCTAAGTCTTCTGTCACCTAGGACTAGCCCTTGGGACAACAAATCTTTTCATTCACTGTTATCAAGAGAAATGTAAAGGTAAAGGCTTGATCTTAGCCTGGATTCAATACAGCATCTTGCCTAAGAACCCTCATAAGCAGAAAACATTAGCAAAGAACATCTGAGGACATTGCTTGCGTGCTTCTTTGTGCTCATTTGGTTTCTTTTGTGGTATGGATAAGTCACCCAGGTCAATCACTCACCCCCTTAGTGGTTGGCCTTACACCTAATGCTGCTAGCCAAGCTCAGCCCCAGCAGCAGATGAAGTCAGAAACTAGGAGGAAGAGGCATGGTCCTGGCTCCAATGTAATGGATTAAGTACAAGCAAAATGCCAACAGTAATTAAAAATATATCTTGTCCATTAGCCTACTGTCTTGAGAGTTCCCAGCCTTTGTGGTCATACCATTCGAGGGTTTTGATTTGGACTGTGGTAAATGCTAAACGTTTGTCATCACTCACTGGGGCTATGAATAGAAAAGCTACAGTCGACTCAATTGGGTTTTATTTTGCTGTTTTAGTGTATTTGCCCATGTCATTTGACAGCCATGTTCACATTCCATCAGTCAGACACACTGAAAGCTTCTCAGCTGGTACTAAAACTCATCTTCTTTGTATAAAATCAGATATGTCATTCTACAGACAAGAAAAGTCACCTACTATGTGCCAAGTACTGTGTTATAAAGTAAAATACTGCAAAATTCTGAAAACATTCCCTTGGGAAATTGAGAGATGGTTTGGCAGGTAAAGGCACTTGGCACCAAGCCCGAGGAGATGATTTCAATCCCTAAAACATACATGGTGGAGGGGGAGAAATAACTCCTAAAGGTCATCCTCTAACTTTCAAATGTGATCTGTGATGCACATACACACACTGGATAAGAGTAAAAAATAAACATCACTTTGACTGGCTATCTGCTACTTTTTATGATGAGAAAATTATTGAATCCTTAGTCTGCTTATGTAGCTCCATCTATTTAGATTAGTTCCTTCAAGAGATAATGTTCTAGAAGTGGATGGAAGGCTCTTCTCTAACAAAAATCCAACAGCGAAAGTGGAAGACACCAACGTTCTTCAGTCCACGTTCCTACCCTGAACCACCAATGAAGCATGATGTCTTTATCCCTATGAAGGAAGACACTGGACATGTGGCAACCATAGTGAACATCTCAAAACATTATCTCCACCAGCTGTACCAGATTCTGCATCTGAGGTCAAATGAAGCTGGGAGGACCTTGACTCCATTCCTCTTGCAGTGCCCTTGACAGCTGGTCCCTGTAGCAATACTTCAAGAGCTGCACACCTTTCAACTTTCTCCTTCAAGATAATCTCTTTCAACTCAAGCAGGTCTTCCTCAGCTCTACTCTACTGCCATGCTGTCTACCATCCAGCCACTTAGGGTGAATAAATGGTGGAACATGTTTAGTTCAAACTTGAGTGCCAGATGCTCACCAGATTGCAAATCTTCAATATGAAATCTTATACGACATACTGTAGACATTTTATATTGACTGTTCAAATCATAATGTCTTAGATACATTAAAGCAGATAAATTATTAAAGTGAATCTTGCCTCTTTCTTGATGTTTTATATTGACTGCTAAACATTCAAAATTCCATGTGTGGGGCTGAAAAGATGGCTCAGCAGTTAGGAGCACTGGCTACTCTTATAGAGACCTAGATTCAATTCCCAGTGCTCACAACCATCTGTAACTCCCATTCTAAAGGATCTAACCCCTTCTTCTGGGCTCTTCAAGCACCACACACACACACACACACACACACACACACGGTACACAGACATACATGCAGGCAAAACATACATACACATGAAATGAATTTTAAAAGTTAGTTTCATGTGTGACTTGCTTTATGATTCTTCTGGACACTGCTGCTCTAAAACATTGGATCAGGAAGGTGGGAGAGGTAAGTGAACAAGGTCTTTATATTTCCTCATTCCCTGCATTGCCCCAGTCACTACATCCAACATCCACTCTGCCATGCCCAAATGTATGCATGAATTTCATTTCTTGTGACTATAAAAAAGTAAAATATGCATATAGGTGGTCCCGTCCTAGTCACTAATACCTGCAGTGTCAGCATAGCTGTAAGTGGATCATCCTTCAGAAACAGTGGAAAACATGGGGACACTTGCCTATAGAGAAGTGGTTCTCAACCTTTCTAATGCTGTGACCCTCTAATAGAATTCCTCGTGTTGTGGTGACCCCCAACTATAAAATTACTTCATTGCTACTGCATAACTATAGTTTTACTACTGTTATGAATCATAAATATCTGATATGTGTCTGAGAACCACTGCTCACTGCTCCAGAGGACTGAGAAAGAGGCAGGGTCCCCTAGCTGCCTTCTTTCTTACTGAGCTTGCTCAACTGTAGCAGCTGCGGCCACCCTCCAATGACTTTAATTCTATCTCCATGGTCCTTCCAGTAAGGATTGAACACCAGCAGCTCTCCAGTGGAACTGCAGAGGTGTCCAAGTTCATGGACTAAGCAGCTGCCAGGTCCCTCCAGCATGCTGACAGTCATTGCTGGACTGCCAGCCCCTATTGTAAGTCAATCTAATAAATTCCTTTTTGTATTATATGTGTATTTTTCAGTTCTGTTCCTCTAAAAGAACCCGGCTTCATACAATGGCTTAGCAAAACTAGTTTATTCATTTATAGTTCTTTACATTTGAAGGCTGACATAGGTCTCTGCAAGCTAAAATCAAAGCATTGTCAGAGCTGTGTTCTGTTCTTTGAACTCTGGGAAGGCTCTATTCCCTTGCCTCTTCCACCTTCTACCTGCATTCTTTGGCTTATAGCCTCTTCCTCTGTCACCCAAGTCAGCAGTGAGACAAGTCTCACTCTTATTACTCTCCTCTGCTGTCTCTTCAGGGCACTTGAGATTGCTTTGGTTCCCATAATTCCCCTATCTCAAGGTCTTTCTCTTCATCTCATTTGCTGTTGCTTTTGCTACAGACTGTGAAGCTGAGAACAAGAGAACCTTTGAGGAAGAAGGGCCTCCTACACATACTAAGCTTCATTTAACCAGCCTGAAATAAATGCACATTTAAGTTTCCTTATCTCCATAGGATGGACATCTGTGAGAGAATATTTGATCCCTGGGTCTAGAAGATTTTATGAACAAGATCAAACATCAGTTGAAAAATAGTGTTTCTGGAGCTCTAATAATAGTAACTTCTGCCCCAGATGATCCAGGGAAATGTGTCTTGTACATGTTATTGTTTTTAAACAGGGATTGGTGTTCATTCCCAGTAGAGTTATTAATTAGGGCACCATTAGCTGGCTGAGAAACTTTGGAGCAGAGTTGCAATAATAATCTCAGAAATCAAATAAGTTAAAAATTATATCTAGGCTTCCACACTGGCCTTTCCAACAGTTTTACTTTTTAATGGTGTGATGATTCACTTTAACTGTCAACTGGACACAAACTAGAATTACCTGAGACTCATTGAAGGCTTATAGAGATTAGATTGGGACATGTCTGGAGGGAAGCATACCTTCACTGCATAACTGAGGTGGGAAGAGCCTCCCACTGTGGGTGAAGCCATCCACTGAGATCTAGGAGTGTGTAAGGGTGAAGAAAACAAGCTGAGCATAAGCAAGCATGCACTCATTCTCTCTCCACTCTTGCCCATGGATGTGACCAGCTGCTTCAAGTCACTCAGCCTTGACTTCCCCTCATGATGGACTGTAACCTGAAACTGTTTCGCCTCTAATTTGTTTTTGTCAGGGTATTTGATCACAGTAACAGGAAACCAACTAAGACAAATGTCTATTTTCATGCTATGAGCACCCCTATTTCAACATTTGTCGTTCTTGGCTCAGCTGGCATCTTGGAGAACACACTTCTTTGTTGTGGAGGCTTCCCTGTGGATTTTAGGTTGATTAATAAACAGTTTTATCTATCCACTGTGTGCCAGTAGCCAAACACCTCCCACCTCTATCTAGCTATGTCAAGGAAAAAATGTCCCCAGACATTTTGAGGTGCATGATTGGAGTGAGTACAAAACGATCCTTGGGAACTACAGTTCTAGACAAAGACTATGTATAAATGCTCTTATAGAAACACAACTTGATTCCCTTATTCTATTCCTTCATCTTCAAAGAATTTGGCTCAAATTTTTCTCAATGACTCTGTATATCATGTGCCTCCATAAGCAATGTAGCTGGGTCTTTCTATTTTGAACATGAGGATAAATCAACAATGAGGTAAAAAGTATGAGTTCTGGCATCATGAAGACATGTTGTGATCTTGGTTGATATTTGTAGCTTTAATTCCTACATGAATTAATAAATGTCCAGCCTAGTATTCACTGTTGTCAACTGCCCTCCTGGATAAATCAGGCTACTGAAAACTACACAAGGTCTGCTGAAACGAGAAAATTCACAAGTCCTATAAAATTGTGAGTCAACTCACACATATATTTGAACAAGTACACACATACACACACATATGCATGTGCACAACCGAGCAAACACATACACTAAAATAAGCAAATCAGACACAGAAGCTGTTCTAAATTTAAGCCAAGTTTGATGCCCAGATTTGACCATGGTGGGATACACTCCAGGCTGAGATTGATGGTCCTTGCCAACATGCCACAGAGTTCTAGAGTCTGGGACCTAAAGATGTACCTGGGAGCACACCACGAAGGGACTCTGAGCTATTCTGAGGTCATTGGTGAAGATCTGAATCCAAGTTTGCACTTCCCAAACTCACCTCAACTACAGCTACCACGTGGACCTATTTTAAGTACATGTCTTATCACATATAATATGTGTGTGTGATGAAGGAGCTCTGTTAAATTTTTGTCTTTATTTCCTAAACCCTTGATTTAGGTCAACCTTCTCATTTTGCAAAAATGCAAGGAACTCAACCTGTGCCACTCGGTGAAGTGATAGCATCATTCCCACTTCAGCTTTCTGCCTTTCTGGGGGTCACCACTGTGAGCACAGAGCTCACTCATGACTGTTGTCCTGTATGTGTCAACTGCTCTGCAATCAGCCAGGGGCATTGTGCTAAGAAGCCATCAATTATCCTGAGTAGTCAATGAGAGTGGCTGTTGGGAAGGGACTCAATTGAAGATAATCCATAAAAAATCAATTACATTATTATTTCTTAATTAGAGCACTTGACGATATAGCTTTCCTCAGCAAAGCCATCAGTGAATAAGCACATAAATACACATAAATAAATGCTGCTTCTTTCCCGCAGAGCTCCTCAATAAGTTCACAGTGACCTTTATCACCAAACATTTGCCAGACAAGAATGTCTGCATGTTTAAGAAAATTCCCAAGCTGTTTTCCCCTGTCAGACAGAAAAATGAGTCTATCACAAGTGTCTATAATAATAGCAATGCTATGTTTCTAGATGATTAAAAGATCATTTAATATTTATGTACTTCTCTCCAGTTTATGAAGAGCACTCCTCTTTGAGACAATGGTGAGCCTGACTTTACCTGGAAATAAGTTAGATATACTTTTCCACCAACAACCAGTGAGATGGGACCACACAACATGAGACCATTTTAGCAATCTGCTCTGCTCATCATTGGCCTTATCCCATTTCAACTGCATTTCCTTTTGCCTGGCAGGTGATGAGTCCTCTTCTCAATTGTAACCTTAAGAAAGTCCTTTGGAGTCAATATTTGCCTATATTCACCCAACTACTATTTGTTAAATGTCTGGATATGTGGTGGATACTATAGAAAGGAATTGCTGATGTGCAATTTATATTTATATTCCAATAGATAGAAAACCATAAGGCAATATAAACCTCAGAGCTCTATAGCTTCTGGATACATTGACTAGATGGTACTACTCATTCTTAAGAAAGAGATGAAAGCTTTTAGCATGAATTGCTAGCTAAGCTGAAACTGGAGTGATGGATGAGATCACACAAGACCAAGATGGAGTAAAATATTATGTGCAAAGGCCTGGGAGTGAGAGACACTATGGGGGTGGGGAGAAGAAAGCGAGGGAAGTTACATAGAGAAAGGGAGGGAAAGTCAGGGAGGAGGAGGAGAGGAACAAACTTATGAAGGAAATGTATTCCAGGCAAACTAAAATAGATACAAGTTCTGAGAGAAACAAAAGAAAGAAGAAACAACAACAAACAAACAAAAAAGACTAAGGCTAGTAATTGGGCTCAGCTCTGCGCCCAGGAAAGTGGAGGCTTGAAAAGATTTGATTTTGTTGTAAGAGTAAACGCCTTTCCAGGTCCGCCTTAGGTGGAGTAAGCCATTTTCCCCACCACAGTGTTCTTTCTAAACCAGGAACTCCATTCCCTGTCTCTATCCATCTTAAAATACCAGAGGCTCCCCACTGTAGCAGCATGACATCCCAGTGCCTCACCACAGGGTCTCTATGGCCCTTCTCTGCTCTCACCTCAGAGTGCTTCCCCTTGCTTGTTTTCCACAGCTTCATGAGGTTACTGTTGTCTGCTGGTGTGATGAATTTTGTCCTGCTTCGGGAAGGGTACACTTGATGTCCCCACTACTTGAAAAGCCCATCCTGTGATGTTACCACAGCC
Organism: Peromyscus leucopus; assembly: GCF_004664715.2. Lineage (NCBI taxonomy): Eukaryota > Metazoa > Chordata > Mammalia > Rodentia > Cricetidae > Peromyscus > Peromyscus leucopus. The sequence goes on from NC_051084.1 coordinate 70,815,723, forward strand.
GACTTAGCACAACTGTCAGTGGTACATCACCTCAGAGAGGTCTGCTCCCATTCCCCTTCAAGACTTTCTACAGCTCATCCTGTTGTTTTTCAGAATGCCATTCTGTCATACTTTCTTCAAAGATGTGTTATTTTGAGAGGTATGGAAGACTTGTCAACACCTAGGTTGCCAACAGAATAGCTTTTATCATTCATAACAGTCCAACCTGTGTGTTCCACACTGAAGGTGCTTCCACAGGGTGCCTCTGCTTCTCCCTAAAGCTTGTCTCCAGCTGCTGGCAGGGTAAAGACACTTGGCCTAGACATGGCTTGTGACATTTTAGTTTCCATTCCATTGGGTAGAGCAGTCTAATGACCATGCATCAGCTACAGGGCTTTGTGATACTTCTCTGTAGATACACTTCTCAGCCACAATGGCAATGTGCAAGGAAAGCCTGGGCTTGAGTGGACAGTCACCTCTGGAACAGAAGGAAAGTCTTATTTATACACATTCTAGCTATTTTTCAATCCACTCATAAAAGTATGTTAAGTATCACTGGTATTTTATTTCCCCATCAGAAGTTGAACACCATGCATGGCCCCATTTCTTAGAGTAAGTAGGTTCTGGAAGAGTAGACAATATTTGTTTTAGAAACACATTTGTAAAATAGCATTGCTGAAATTATTCTTGCTTTTCATAGTCAGAGCCTGTGGTGATATTGTGTTCCCAAAAATATTGTGCACCCTAATAAACTTATCTGGGGTCAGAACAGAACAGCCACTAGATGTAGAGGACAGAAAATGGTGGCACACACGCCTTTAATCCTATCACTTAGGAGGCAGAGATCCATCCGGATTTCTGTGAGTTTAAAGCCACACTGGAAACAGCCAGGAATGGTGACTCACGCCTTTAATCCCAGAAAGTGAGCCTTGAATCCCAGGAAGTAATGGCAGGAGGCAGAAAGGTATTTAAGGCATGAGAACAAGGAACTTCGCTGGTTAAGCTTTTAGGCTTTAGAGCAGCACAGTTCAGCTGAGAGGCATCCAGTCTGAGGAAACAGGACCAGCTGAGGAACTGGCAAGTTGAGGAAGCTGTGGCTTGTTCTGCTTCTCTGATCTCCCAGCATTCACCCCCAATACCTGGCTCTGGATTTGTTTTATTAATAAGAACTTTTAAGATTCATGCTACAAGAGCCTGCACTTTTCCCACCATGGTGGCGACCCTGTCTTCTGAGAAAGGGAAATGAAAGATGCAGCTGTCTTGTGATAAAGAGGATAACACAGGGTTTAGAATCAGGAGTTTCTCAAAGTGCTCCCAGACCTGAGATTTCTTGTGTTTCTCTCTCTCTCTTTTAAAGTGTGAGGAGGTGAGAATTTGCTCCTGAGAGGCTAGAGGAGACTTGTGTTCAATTACTTACCCTTGAAGAGTTTTGCATTAATTGGCTTAGGCTTCCATTATTTGGCTTAGGCTGGTCACATTTTGGTTTTCCTTTTTTGTTTGTTTGGTTTTTGTTTTTGTTTTTGTTTTTGTTTTTGTATGTAACTCAGACTGGATCAAACTCACAATTCTCCAGTCTCAGCCTCCTGAAAGCCAGGGATATTTTGAGTATACTGCCATGCCCATTTAGAACCTTTGTGAAGCAGCTGATATTATTAAACTTGTGATCAGTTCTACAGGACTCTTGTTCTGTTTTCCTGGGACAGGCATGCCAACAGGACATAACCAAAAAAGACCTCTCAGTTATTCAACAGAAGGCATGTACTCCTTCATTGGTACAATGACCAAACTGAGTAAGGTAATCCTTGACTCAGCAACAGTTCTGGTAGCTGATATGGCTTGATATCTAGGAAGGGATCAATGCATATTTGCTGATTAAACTTAGATTTCAAATATCAATGAAAATTAGAATATTTAAACAAGTAAAAATGAAAGTACCAACCAAGATAGTTCCTAAGTGTGCAGACAGCTGAGCAATTTACCGTCTCCTTAAAACGTCTATGTGGCCGGGGTGTTGGCTCCTCTCTGGCATGTACTAAGCAGAGGGGCTTGATCAAACCCTTTACCAGGACCTATTGGTGCTTGAGTGTTTGGTGGAAAGCAGTAGTACCCTTGACCACTACCTCCTCTCTCTTAAAAACAAAAAATAGTGGTTTTGTAATTCTTTGAGAATTTATATAGTGTATTGTGGTCATATTCACTGTGACTCCTCCACCTACCTCCTTCTAGCTCTATCCCTACTTCCCCACCACCTCCCAACTTCCTGTCTTTTTTACTTTAACTCACCAAGTTCAATTTGTGCTGCCCATATGCATATGGGTATGGGGCCACCATCTGCAACATTCTTGAACTATCAGTGGCCACACATAAAGAAAACAGACTCTCCCTCTGCCAAAAGTCATCAACTATCAACAGCACCTCAGTGAGGGGTGGGAGCTCCTGAGCCACTCCACGCTTTATGTTAGAATGCTGAGGGGCTTGATCTAAGCAGGCCTCCTGCAGGCAACAGCAGCGGCTATGAGTTCTTGAGTGCAGGGGTCCTGTCATGTCCAGAAGACAAGGTCTGGCTTCAGCTCTCTGACATCTCCCAGATATCTCTTTACATTTTATTTTGAGAAAGACTCAGTGGCCCAGGCTGGCTTTTCTTATGCCCAGATTACAGGGACTCCCAAAAGTCCACCACGGAGACCAAATCCCGAATGTAAAAGCAAAGAGCCTCTATTTCAAGCTCCAGAGCTTGGTCCCTCTGTCTGTCCAACACAGCGGTGAGAGCAGGGAGCCCTGAGCTCAGGTGGGGCAGAGTTTTTATCACAGCAGAGGTTGGGGTAAGGGGATTTCCAGGGCCCAGGACCCTGATTGGCTGACAATTGTCTAGGGGTATCTGTAAAAACAAAAAATAGGTGTGTGCTAGACTCAAGGACATCTGGTCACCTTATCTAAAGGTTGGAATGTTTGGGATGTCAGGTACTTCCTCACCCCTGGGTAGATCCCTGGGTGGTATCAGCTTAAGGCTTTTCCTGGATCTGGGTGTTGCCTGCCAGTAAGCCTGTCACAGAAGCTGTGCCTAGGCCCCTCAGCCTGTCATGGCTGCTGTGTGGTCAAGCTATTTTGGGGCCCCTTCACAGCTTTGAATTCACTCTGTAGCTGAGACCACCATTACACTTATAATCCTCCTGACTAGACTTTCTGTAGCTAGGATTACAAATCCATACTATTAAATAACCCAGCCAATGAAATGATCTTAGGAGGCCTGGGTTTGTGGGAAAGGGTAAAGTCTTTACTGTAAAAAAAAAAAAAAAAAAAAAAAAAAAAAAAAAAAAAAAAAAAAAAGTCTTTATTTACTTCCCTTAAATAGTTGAATCCTAGGAGGAAATTTGGGATGAATTTGCTTTCCCACCACAGAGGAAGCTTTCCCAATCCCTCTCTTTGTTGCATGCAGCATATAGTTACATGTTAAGTATGATAGGTCATTTTCACTGAAATAATAGGTACTGTAAGGGCTCTAAGTGTCACTCAGCATTAGAGTGCACCCTTAGCATGTGTGAAGCCTGAGTTTAATCCCTGGCACCAAGTGATAATAATGGTAATGGTAATAGCTTTTAGAAATGATTGACAAGGAAAGACAGTATAGCACAGGCCAGTGGCTTTCAAACTTTAGCTTGTATCTGAGTCACCTTGTATGTTTATTAGAATTCAGCTTGTGGGTCCTTCCTAGATTACCTGATTCAACAGACCTAGATGGGGGCATGGGACCTGAGTATCTACATTGCTAACTACTGATATTGCTACTGCTTCTGCTGGGATGCTGCTGCTGCGGATGATGATGATGATGATGATGATGATGATGGATGATGGCCACTTGGATTGGGGTCCTGCTTCTGTCACTTACCAGTCTGTTGACATTGTGATGCTATTTCTTTATCTGCCAACTATGGTTTATAAGAATAAGCTGAATTATGCACTTGTCGAGAACATCAAGCCAAGGAACACTCATGAAGCCTATAGGACAGTTGTTAGCAAAGAAGAGGCATGCAAAAGGCATGGCCAATCTCCCTGACCAAGGACATTATCTATTAACAAATCCTATGCACATGTACAATTTTGCTTCCCTTCCTGGGATTCTAAAGTTTTGCTTCTTTCTTTAATTTCTCCTTCCCACTTGCATTTTGTGGTTGGAATGCAGGCAATGCTAAGTTCAGTAACTAGCTCCCCTTCATTGACTACTGCTTTTTAAGACCGACCAAGTCCCATATAATTGTCATTGATCATCTATGTAAAGAAGGCTACCAATTTGCTGCTTCTACCCTTTAGTATTATTTCCTTATTATGTTAAGGACTTCACAGGTCATTTGTTTTCTAAAAGGAACATAAAAAGAAAGCATTTTAAAAAATAATTGAATAGACTCAGTGTTCAGCTGTTGTTACCTGAGAAATGAAGGATTGTCAGGAGAAAATGTTAACATTACCAACAAATGTTCACATCGTAGAAGTGACTCTCAGAATTCTTATGAAGCAGAGAACATTTTATTTTTGCTGACAGGACCACCAAGTCTTTTCCAAATGTAATCATTCTTACTCTGAACATTGCCAATGCAGTTCTCCGAATACAATTTATAACCATTTGCCCTCACAATCAAGTTTCTGTTTCAATATGTGTTACCCCTTCACAGTGCTTCATTTTTCTATAGAGATTTTGCCTACGAAGTGTCACATGTCAGTATAAATCATACATGGAGTTTATTTTAAATGCAAAGCCCCTAGCTCATCTTACTAAGCCACTCACGAACTCACCTTATTTAACTTTTGAGACTAACCTTGTCAAAACTGCCATTTCTTACAAGAGGCACACTGATGAATGTTTAACAATCATCTCCCTGAAAGAAAAAAAAAGAGAATTCCTACCACCTATACAACCCTGAGTTACTGTGGTTGCCAATTTTTCTGGGTGTAACTTCTCCCACATTGGCCCATTTCAGTTGATCTATGAGATACCGGGGATGCTATAATGAGAAGAGATACGTCAACAGCCCTGGCTGGACTGGAGGATCTGGTGGGAGCTATCACCAATGGCCACTCTCTAACACATGTAAACACACACATAGATGGTGTGACTACACAGTCCATCATTTCACATGAGAATACTGCTCTCACGCCTCCCTGCCTTTGCCCCTTCTCTTTCTACACATGGGAAACTTCTACTTCAAGGCCCAGGAAATGGTCAACTCTTTGTTCATAGCCTTGCCACCACCTTCTAAGAGAATAGTTAGTTACTCTTTTTTTCTGTGTTAACCTAGTGCCTTAGTGTGCTTCATCATATTACTTATGTGTGTGCTCGTGTGTGTGTGTGTGTGTGTGTGTGTGTGTGTGTGTGTGTGTGTGTGTGTGTATGTACCACAGCATCAAGCACACAGCAAATCAGTAATTAATACTTTGTGAGTTAAAATAAAAACTCAATAAACAAAATTCAGAAAGAAACATATTTTTCAAACAATAAAAGTAATTTAAAGCCTATTAAAAGTTACAAGACAACCATTTTTAAAGTGAAATATTCAAGTAAGGGAATGATGCATGTAGTATGTTTGTTTAGAGAATGTAATATTTAAATACTTAAAATATTTTACATAATTCTTACTTCATTTCAGAAATGAAAAAAAAAATTTCACAGAAGTAAAGCCACCCACTCTAAACCAGAGAGTTAATTATTAATGGAGTCAAGGCTAAAATTTTTCTAATCTGCCTTTTCTATTGAAATGTGAAATCAGTCTAGTCTATACCCAGAAGCACTGTAGGCTGCCTACAGCATTGAGTATGCAACAGTCACTTAATAAATACCACTGACTCTTTCCAGTCCCAGTCTGGTAAAGAGTAATTTTGAAATATTCACTTAATTCAGTTCAGCCATTCAAGTTCTGACAAACTAGTGTACAAATAGGAGTTGAAAAGCATGCTAAATTGTAAGGTGCATAGTTTTCTAATTCAGCAGTATAGCACCATTTCAGTCTTCATCTTATACAGACTGAGCGACCACTAACAACTAACATTTACTTTCTCCTTAACATGTGCCAAGCATATGCTCAACACTTAACGGACATGATCCCACTCCTGCAGTCATCTGAGGCATGCACTACTATATGCTATCTATGTAATATGATGCGTTGGTAAGATGAAATACTGCAACTAAGATCCCTCGACTAGCACGTGGCAGAGGTGAGATGCATACCCGCGCTTGACGTGAGCATTGGTAAACACTGTGAATACATAACGAAGAATCAGCATCAAGGCAGGTATCAGGGACAAGGAGGACAGAGAACTTGTCCCTGACTTCAAGGTCTTCTCAGAGCCACAGGAGGACATTGACGTAATTACATGTCAAGATGTACTTGTGCTTGGAACAGCACATAAATTCAAAGATAGCAGGAGGTATTGCAAACCTGTAGAGGCAAAGAGGCATCAGACCTGAAAGAATGTACTGAGCCTGAAGGAAAGCACTGCAAATGTGTGTGTCTGTGTGTGTGTGTGTGTGTGTGTGTGTGTGTGTGTGTGTGTGTGAAAGAACGTACTGAAACTGAAGGAAAGCATTGCAAATGTATATCTGTCTGTATGCCAGTCCATATGTATGTATGTGTGTGTGTCCGTCTGTCTGTCTGTGAAAGAATGTACTGAAACTGAAGGAAAGCACTGTAAGTGCATGTGTGTGTGAATGAGAGAGAGAGAGAGAGAGAGAGAGAGAGAGAGAGAGAGAGAATGCTGATGACACCCAAGATTACAGATAACTGTACCTTAAAAGTTTAAGAGGTTAAGGCTATGTCTGAATAGCAGAGGGTCCTGAATATCAGGGGAAGAAAACTGAACCCTGTTCTCTAACTACTGCTTATGGACAACTGTACAGAATGACTATCAAAAAAAATGCTTTTAATATGTCATTTCTCTGGCCCGATTTGGTGAGAGAGACCATTTGAGAGAAGACTGCAGTCTAGTTCCATAGCAGACAGAGTGATAAAGGACACAGGAAAAAAAGAATATGCTGAAAACACCATCATGTAAGGAGTGCCACATCCTTACATGGCTCCAGGGATTGACCTAACTGTGATGATGAAGGAATGAAGAAATAAGAAATGCACAAACACAGAGAAAATCTGGGATTGGGTAGAGCATAGAGATGGGGCTATTGCATATGGCTAAACGAGGAGGAAGGATTATTATATACAGCTGAAAAATGCAGGTTCAGCTAATCTTGGTAAGAGCTGTCTGTAGGGGAGCAGTTTGTAGGGGAGCAGTCTGTAGGAGAGCTGTCTATAGGGGAGTCATCTGTAGGGGAGCAGTCTTTAGGCCATAAACATCTGGGGGAGAAACTATGGTGCACATTTTCTGCACAAGTTGTCATCTCAGAGTAAAGGAAGCCTCTGCCATCCCTCTGAGCCTCACCTGGGGAAGGCTTTGCTGCTTTTATCGTGCTGGAGCATTGGTCTTTGACATGGCCTTTCCCATCTCAAACTTAGGACCTCACTTACTCACAACACGTGAGGACTTAGGACCAGGCTTAGAAGGACTCAAGATTCAGTGATTCCACTGACTCAGAGGCAAATAGGAAGGCTCTGGATAGAGGTGCTGCTTTGTGAACACAGGCCAGCCCTTCATTGCTAATACTTTATTGAGTGAGATGGCATTGCAATAAACCAAAACAGTAATAACAGCAAAACTGTCAAGTGGAAGTAACCAGCAGGTTTTCATGGGAATGGAGTGTAGAACACGGACATGCCAATAGTCAGAGCCTTTCCACCCAATAAACCTTTGAGTAAATCAAAGGAAAAAGTAAACAAAAACAAAGGAGAAAAAATTGGAGATATTGATGCCCAGGCAGCCAAAGTGGGAACCAATGCTGGATATTCCATGGCCAGTGGACCAAGTACTAGAAGAAAGACAGGAAAACAGACTGCTGCTCTTCGTGGCTGCTTCAAGTGATTCCTGAAGAGTTCTGGTGAAATTAGACACAGAAACCATGGCACTTTGAGCTAAGGGCAGTGAAGCAGTGAAGACAAAGTATAGAGGCCTTTTATAATAAACTATGTGAAGTATCCACAAGGGAGAAAGCCTAGGTAGCCAAAATAAAAAGGCAGATGAGAAAAGGACAAAAACAAAAGAGGTGGGAGAAGGTGGCTGATGCAGAAGGAAAACTGAGATTTAAGGAACAACAGGAGGAGTGTGGGGGACACAGGGAAGTTACTTTCTTCTTCTGAGACCACAGAAAACAGGGTTTCTGCAAAAACAAAAACAATAACCAAAAAAATAGTTTGAAGTGCAGGAAAGCATACAGTTATTAGAAAAAAATCCTTTTAATAATTTACCTGCATCCAAACTCGGTGTGCCTGCCAAGTTGTCACAATCATTGTTTGATGGAAAGGCTTCCCCTAAAGGGAGCAGGTGTGGTTGGAGCTCATTCAAAAATGGAGTTGATGCTTCCTTTGGCAGGCACCCACTTTTCTTCTGCCGTTTATTCCTTTGCTTTCGGCAGGTGCCCAGTTGCTCCCCCAGTCCTGAGGAACTGTACCCAGGTCTATACCCCCAGGGACAGTTCTCACAACTAAGCGAATTGAAGGTTGTTTGTTGCCTTCCTTAGCAGTCAGGGAAGCACTGATCGGGTGTTAGATTTCTAAGCAGTGAATGAGAACTGCCCTCCTGTCCAGGCTATTTCTTCCAAAGGATTCTCTACAACAAAAATTTTCTGTCCAAATGAGTAGAGTTTCTGGTGAAGGAGCACTCCATTGGGAAATATGGGGAACAGGGGATTCTGACAGGAGCCCTGATGAAATTATACCACCTGGTTAAAATCAGCAGGGCCTTGATATACTGTCAGGCCTTATAGAGGTATGAAGAGAGGTAGGTACCACAGTAGAGGAGTGATGCTAGTTTGTCATATATTAGTGCTGATTAAGTAATGATTATAACAAATAATTACCATTAGTTTCCCCTTTCAAATGTACATAAGCAATATTAATATGGATGGTAAATTTCTAGTATATACATCATAGTTCTAATTGTCAATCTGATATAATCACTAGGGAAGAAAGTCTCATCTAGATCAAACTGCCCTATAGAGATTATTTTGATTACATTAATTGATGTGGGAAGACCCAGTAGGGCCAGATCACTGTCCTCTGAGATGTAAGAGCAGAAAGCAGACTGAGCACTCACAAGCAGTCATGAACTTACTTCTGTTCTTAACTGATGTAACTAGCTGCTTCAAACCCCTGCTACTGTGATTGCCCTGAAAAATGGGCTATAACCTAGAATTGTGAGTGGAAGTCAACCCTTTCTCCTCTGAGTTGTTTTTTGTCAGGATATTTTATCACAGCAACTAAAATGAATCTCAGAATTGAGATAAACCTGTATGAGTAGAAAGTTGCTCTGAAAAAAAAAAACAGTGGGAAAAATAGATGATAGAAAGGTAAAAAGATACATACAGATATAGATAGATGAAAGATAAGAATGATGATGATGAAGATAGATAGATAGATAGATAGATAGATAGACAGATAGATAGATAGATAGATAGATATGTAGATGAGAGAGAGAGAGAGAGAGAGAGAGAGAGAGAGAGAGAGAGAGAGAGAGAGTCCTGTGTCCTGCCTGGCCCGCGGTTGCAGGTTGGGACAAATCTCTTACCCACAGTCCTGAAGCCTTTTATAAAAAATTCACACCAAGGCTTATATTAATTAAAACTGCTCAGCCATTAGCTCAAGCTTACTACTGACTAGCTTTTACATTTAAAATCAGCCCATTTCTGTTAATCTATATGTTACCACATGTTCCATGGCTTTACCTGTGTGCCATTACATGCTACTCCCTGAACAGCGAACTGGTGTCTCCTGACTCAGCCTTCCTCTTCCCAGAATTCTCCTTGTCTGCTTATCCCACCTATACTTCCTGCCTGGCTACTAGCCAATCAGTGTTTTATTAAACTAGTGTACAAAAGCATTATTCCATAGTAGAATGGTAGATAGATGATGATGGATGATAGACAGACAGATATATAGATAATAGATATATGATAGATGGTAGATAGGTGATATATAGATAGATAGACAGACAGACAGACACACAGATCTTTAAGTAGATAGATAGATAGATAGATAGATAGATAGATAGATAGATAGATGATAGACAGATAGACAGATGATATATATAAATAGATGATATATAAATAAATGATATATAGATAGATGATAGACAGATAGATGATATATAAATAGATGATATATAAATAGATGATATATAAATAAATGATAGATAGATAGATAGATAGACAGATAAGAGAGAATCAAATCAAAAAAATAGCATACACAACTAAGAGGCAGGATAGGCAGGCTGCTAAAATGTGAAAGCAAGGATTGATGCTACTGATTTGAGACAGAAATTCTTCTTCAATAAACCTCAATTTTATTCTTAACAGTGTTCAGTGGAGTGCATGAGATCTACCCACATTCCACAGCAAAATCTGCTATAAGTAAACTCCATAGATTGCATATGCTAACTACTTCTACAAACATTCATGCCAGTACCTAATACTTCACTGAATTTTTGAATACTTTAGATTTGCCAATTTGACTCATAAAAAGTAACCATCAAGTGACCTAAGTTGTTCCATACAGTGTTAAATTGGTTTGGGGTTGTACTTCCACAGAGTCACTTTGCACAGTGGTACTTTAGGAAAAGCCACAAGAGGATATTCAACTTGTATTTACATAGTTAGAAGAGACTGTCCACAAGAGGGAATGTGTGAAAACCTAGAAGGACTTAGTAAAAGTGGAAGATAAATTAAGAATTATTTAGGAGAAACAACCAGAACCCAAAAATCTCAAGGGACATGAATATTAATGGAAATGCAAACCATTTTTATTTCTGTTTAGGCATCCAAGAAAGAGTAACCCAACAATACTGGAAGGTTAGGGAATACCCAGGGAGATGACATCAAGTTACATAGATGTGAACTTCATGAAAGAAATGATGTTCCTCCCATCTGTTCAATTTGATTCTTTTCTACTAATTATCTTATTTTTCATGTGAATTAATTCTTAAATTTAAATGGTGTTCTAATTTCATCTTTGTTGCTGTTTTTGGTAAAACACTGACCAAAAACAACTGACTGGAGGAAAAGATTGATTTCAGCTCAAAGGTCAGAGTCCATCCTTGAGGGAAGTTGGGGCAGGAACTTAAGAGCCTGAAGCAGAAACTGGAGGAACACTGGTGCTAGCATGAATTCTAGCTCATACTTAACTAGCTTTCCTATGCAGTCCAGTACTATCTGCCCAGGGAGGTGTGCTGTTCACAGTGGGCTGGGCCCTCCTGCATCAATCCCCAGTCAACACAATCCCCACAGACAGGCCCACAGGCCACTCTGAATTGGGAATTCTCGCAATTGAGACTCCCTTCTCAGATAACACTAGTCATCTAGTGTTGAGTTGACTAAAAATTGACAAATGATAAAAACCAAATTCAACTTTTTCCATGAATTTATCAGACTATGAAGCTTTAACAAGGCATGATTGACAGAGAGAAAAGAGACAAGGAGGAAGAACAGTTAACTTTTACAATGTGCTTACTGTCTGCCAACACAGCTTACTCATTGCTTGCTTCATTTTCTCCTTAGGATGGATCTGTAAATTAGGAATCTTGATTTTACACATAAGAAAGTGGGATTGAAGGAGATAAACGTAATGCAAGCCACAAGCCAACTCCCCTGGTGAAGACAGAAATCTCAGGTGGCACTTCCAGCCTCCATGCTCCAGACAAGGGGCAGTTCTCAATCTACAAAGCCATCCCATTGAAAGGGTTCTCACCACTGTCACTAGTACCTTAGCATGTCAGTGAATCGTCTTACAGAGACATAGGGAGATCAGAAGAGGTGTGGGCCTGGTACGCTGGGCCAAGAACCTATTCACATCCAAGTTGTGCTGCACATACTAATGTTCTGTTTTCCACTCCTCAAAGTTGTGTGAACTATGCTATTGCTATTGTCACTCACCCAGAGCCCTGTCAGACAAGTTATTGTCTTGAATTTCTCTTAAATTGGTACTTATAAGACAAAGGATTTGTGTAGTTCTCAACTCATAGTTTGTGACTGAGGTCTGTTAGCAATACAAAGAAAACTATTCCTCACTTAAAATGAAAATCTCCTCACTAGCAGAAAAAATTCAAGTCTAAATGGAAAAAGTATTCATTGGGATCAACAGAAGTGATTTTTAGGCTCAGTCCCACCCCAGGCAGCTGTATAGAGGCCCACTCACAAATCAGAGACTGTCCATATAAGGCAGGACTTGTTTTGTTTTGTTTTGTTGTTTTTTACAAAAGGAGATGAATAACATCTGCTCCCATAATAATCAGCTCCCACTATATTAGGCAGTATAATGTACAAATCAAAATGTAAGAGTCTCCAAGTGTTATCAAATCTATTAAGTCCAAAATAGTTCATTGATGACCAATTTCAAAGTGCTTAAATGGTGCAACTGTATCTTAGCTTATGTGAAAATCAATGCAAAAGCATGAATCACCCAAGAGTCTGCTGGAGCCTTCCAAAGACAGTTTGTAATTAGCAAACCATTGATTCAAATAGACAGGACCCTGAAAGCTGCAGAGATGAGGCAGGTGAAAAGCTAGAGTCTCAGTCCTTTACAATTAATCATTACTGTTCTCCGTCCTCCCGTATCACACGTGGGACTTCTAGCCATACTATAATCTAGGCATTTTACATGATTTTGGAGTGATCATTCAAGTCTAACATCACAGAGAGATAAAGAGTTGTATAAATGGGAATGTATAGAGAGAGGAAAGGAAAGGGGAAAATGATGCAATTATTTATAATCTCAAAAAATAAAATATTAAACTTTTTAAAAAGGAATATATTATATAACTTATGTATACTCTATTTTAAAATCAGCATTATTATTATTTCAAACTATCTTTTTTTTCTACCACCTTAAATTCTGGTCAATATTAAATAAAATCCAAGTGAAGATTGTAACTCACAGAATCACAGCATCTTTGGACTGAAGGGAAGCTAAGGCTCTTTTCATCTAGTCTGGTGTCTACAGAGGTAGAGAAGCAATGTGTCTGAGCTGCAGAGAAGTAGATAGATGGTTAGAATCGTGGTCTCTTTTCCATGCAATGTTATTTTCACTTACAGACTAATAGCACAGAGGGTTGACCTGGTGGTCTAAATCTTTTACCTTAAAGTGATTGATCTAACTGTTAATTACACCATTTTCCAAAAAGAGATCTGACCTTCTCTAAGAAGGTTCTAGTTAGGCCTGGATGCATGCCACAAACTGACATGTATTTGTAATTTATAGGCTAATAAATAATTCCCGTCTCCCTTCCTCCATATTCAAAATATTTAGCAGTACTATCCACGGCAGACCTTTCCATTGCTCACCACGCTCAGTTGCTTTTCATTGTGTCTGAAGATGGAAAAGGTCATCCAGAGGGTGTGCTGGTGATGGCCAGAGCAGCATATGTCACATTTGTGCCAGCTGACTTTGTTGACTGTGTAACACTGCGCTTTGCATTCCCCTGCCTATCGAATAAAGAAAGACAGGATAGATCCACATGATCTGATCAACCTGGTGACTATAAGAAACAGAGCTGGCCAGTGTTGGAAGGAAGGTGAGCCCTAGAGTTTGGAGGTAGCCATTTGTTATTGCATCATTACTATATATAATCCTACTCATAAAAAGACAGGTTAAGCCTCTTATGCAGATTTCTGAGATAAAAAAAAAGTTGCACATACATTATTCAGGGGAGACAAGAATCTTATTTTCTCGTTTCTCTATTAAAAGCACATTCAAATTTATTTATTAACCTAATGATTTTATGATATTTTTTTGGAAAGCTGACTTGGCTACAGACTTTTTTAACCTAACTTGTAGTTACATATATGCTGCCAGTCATTAATATGTAATTTGGGCTACAAATACAATGTTTCTTTTGTAAACAGTTTACATATAACGAAGAATGAAGCTAACTGGAGAAAAGGAACAGAGTATGGAGCTGAGAGTTCACAGTAGTTAGCAAAAACCACTATGGGGCTCATTCATATTGTAGCAGTCAAATGTGCTTCTCAGCCTGGTCACAGTAGAAACTGAAGCACATCTCCATGGTGAACACACACATACACACACTCACACACACACATACACACCATACACATCTCATACAGAAACACACACACACTCACACACACACATATACACCATACACATCTCATACATAAACACACACATTCACACATACACACCACACACACACCTCATATATAAACACATACACACACACCATACATACCTCATACATAAACACACGCATACACACCACACACACATACCTCATACATAAACACACACATACTCACACACACATGCATACACATACACACCACATACTCACACACAACACACAAATAAACACACACACACACACTTTTGCTGTCCCTCTTCTCTCTTGGCTTTTGCTTCCACCTCCCCTCTTTTCTTTACTAATGGCATCTTTTGTTATGCTAGACAAAACTTTTAGTTAAACAACAATAGTAGGTGCCTAATTAATGCATCTTTATTAAATTTCTTTGGCTTGGTACCTAATATTCATTGGCTATTTATGAAGTTCTAGACCAGTGGGAGCTCAAAGGCCAGCTGTTGGAAATTTCAGGCAGTGTAGGATATTAGGCACAAAGCAGAAGCTTCCCAGAAACCTAACTGCAGCCTCTAAAGAATGGATCATGAACCAGTCTGTGGTCAAGGACCACATCAGCATCCCCTGCAAGGGAGATGAAGAAGGTGTAGTGATAGAAACTCCAAGGCCCAAGCCCTAATCCCAACATTCTCACCAAGGGCTTAGAAATATGTGTTTTAGCAATCTTCCCAACTAACGTTTAGGAATAACTCTATAACATTTAAAATCAGCCCACGAATCAGCCTTCAGGAATCTGTTTCCATGTTCATCTGCTACTCAGATAGTGGCATCACCCAGCCCAGCAGCTCCTGAGTGTACACTATTCAGCTGTTCCGAAGCCTTTGTCTGATTAGACCTCGGTGAGGGCAGTAGATGCAGCTCCGTGTGCTGAGAACATGACAGGCAACTGCCTTTTCTTAGATAACCCAAAGATTAACAGGCTCACTATGCTCAGATTAGCAGTACTTCCCACCCTGCAACCAACCAGAATGGGAACTCACTGTTCTTCATGCAGGCCAAGGGGCTTGCTTCCCAACCATCAGTTTGGGTAAGGGAGACCATGATCTACATAAGTCACTGCCTGTTCCCAGACTGTCACCATTAACTGACCAGTGAGACATTCTGTCCTGCTGCAATGCTCTGCTGGTTGGCCTGGCTCAGGCCCTGGCTGGGCAACCACACAGGGAATTCTGTTCAACAAGGAGCAGGCCCATTAGGAAAGCCTTTCCCTCCCGACCCCAGAAAGAAATGTTAGTGAAGCAAATTACCACTTAAAGAGAAACAGTGTGCAATGTGCAAGAACTGCACTGTGTAGCCCTTCAAAGCCAGCTGGACTCGGAAGTATTTAATATGTTCCCAGTGGCGGTCACTGTGGACAACTGGCCTTAGGGAAGGAGGAGTCTGAAAAAGAAGTTCTATCTTTCTGTCTTTGCATTTCACCTTGAAACTGTCAGCTACAGACTAGAGGTGCGTATAGATTATAAGAAACCTTCCATGAAAAAAATCAGATAAATATAATGAAGTAACATCTGCCCTCAGTAGCATACTCTCCATGGTGGCAATGGAGTCTGCTTCAAAAATCCATCAAACGCAGAGATGGCAATATAAGCAATCAGAGATTCTCTCTCTCTGAAAGTAAAATCAGAAAAAGAAAAAAAAAAACCTTTCACATGATAGTGTTTTTAAAAGGAATGTTTTTAAATATTAAAACTTTAAAGCCCCTGGCCATAAGATAAACTAGAATCCAAGTGTTCAAATGTGCAAACATGACCCTCCTAAAATGCCCAATTTTGTTAAATGCTTTAATGCCATCCAATCCTATCAGATGAGATTCATAATAGATGTATGAGTAACAATAGGAAAAAAATGTTTTGGTACAGAAGTAGCAATAGAAAAAGCCTGGTTTCCTCCCTAGCCTCAAAAAAAAAAAAAAAAAAAAAAAAAAAAAAAAAAAAAAAAAAAAAAAAAAAAGATTCCATGCTGCCCATTATAACACCTGCTGCTCGCAATGAAGAGCTGAGCCAAGCAAGGCTTGCCCTTCCATCCAAATATCCATCTACCCACAGAGAATTCAAGCTGTCCAGCCACACACCAGCTGCTTGCCTAGTCACTGCAGAAAGTCAACCCTGCTTCCCTCATCCTTCCTCGTGCTCGTTTTCCTGTTCGCCCATCTCTGTTGGTGATACAGGAGTGGCTAGTACTGTCTCAGCACCTACCTTACTGTGAACCCCTAAACCAAGGTTTGAAGCTCTTCCAGAAAGAACTGGAGCCTTCCTGCCTTCCCTTTAAACCCTTTCTTTTACCTCTAGCATGCACTACAAGACACATGTGTGCAACAGAAAGAGAAGCAATGACTTCCTGCCAGGGCTTAGGGGAAGTGAGCCTTGTTTGAAGGAAGACAATGTACTGGTGAGCTGTGATCCAGCCTCACACTCTAGTTCTAGCCCTTTTTTCCTAATTCATGAGGAAGAAATGTCTCTCAAGATCTCAACCCTATTAGGAAACTCGTTTTGTTCCCACTTCATTTTTCTTTCTCAAACGCCGGATTCACAAAATAGTTGTCTGCCCTATCTGGTCTTGACTTATGATTTATCTTATAGAGGCATATTTAAAATAATGACTGTAAATGTTAAAGTGTAAATGCCCTTTGAATTTATGGTTGACTGATGAATGGATAGTGATTCTTGCCTCTTTAAATTTAGATGCTTTCCATTCAGACAGGACCCATGCTAGTCTAGCAAACCTACAAGGATATAATGCCCTTAGAATTCATCTTCACTTTATAGTGGATGACATGGTAATATGAATAATATCTCCAAGTTGATCATATTTGCAAGCTACAGTGCCCTCTGACAGTTCTCATAACATCCTAGGGGATGTCCCTCACTATAAGGAAGGAAATAGAGACCTAACCTTGGTGGCCACACCATACAGCTCATGGAAAGGCATCTCTTAAAATTCAACTCTTTAGAGACAAAGCCTTCTTGTAATTTATGTAGAGATTTTGTGCATGCTGGCAGAGCCTCCCCTGCCTTAAGAGTCTTGCTGTAGGCCTCCATCTAAATAGTAAAATCTGGCTTTCAGATCTTATCCCTCAGAGAAGCCTTCCTTGATTACCTTATTGAATCCAGCCACCTCCAACCCCAAATGTATACAACCTCTGTTATACTTTATCTTAACCCACTATTTAATTCTTAGCAATAAACCAAAGCAGTGATTAACGTCGCCACGAACCTTATTCTCGACTTCAGTTCTTACTTCTCCCTACAGCTAAACTTTTTTCTCTATAACTTCCTACTCTCTTCTTCCTCTGACTACTATGATGAAGTAGAGGTACCATTAAATCCTTGGTTTATATAATCCACTAACATCCTACTGGCCAGGCAAGTTACATGGCTAATCCTGAAGCCAAGGCAGAGGGAAACACAAGACAACACAAACTTATTTGCCAAAGGGGAGGGGACTGAACTGGTGCTTATGACTCAAACATTGTACTAGAAAATGCCTGTAATCTTCTAGGTCACTGATG
This sequence comes from Peromyscus leucopus, assembly GCF_004664715.2. Taxonomy (NCBI): domain Eukaryota; kingdom Metazoa; phylum Chordata; class Mammalia; order Rodentia; family Cricetidae; genus Peromyscus; species Peromyscus leucopus. The sequence goes on from NC_051084.1 coordinate 70,833,448, forward strand.
CTGAGAAATATTCTAAAATTTCTCCTGGACTCACTAAAAAGTGGATAGCATATTCCAGATGTTTCTCTCTCTCTCAAAGATCTTATGTTGAGACCTAACTTCCAGGGTGATGGTATCAAGGGTGAGACCTTTTAGAAATGATTAGGTTGTAGTTCTCTGTCTTAATGGATGGAATTAGTATTCTTATAAAAGGTCTAAGGTATTTTTCATCTCTTTTCTCATGTGAAAAGGGCCAGTCTTTGAAGCATAGGTAGAGTCTTTATCAATCACGTTCTGCAGCTGCCTTAACCTGGGAATCCCCAATCTCCTACATTGCAAGCAATAATTGTATGCTATGGATAAATTACTCAGTCTAAATCATTTTGTTATAGATATCAAACTGACTAAGACAGTAGGCCATGCCTATCATGGTCTGTAAATGCATTTAATGAAAAAAGAGACCTGCAAAGAACATGCTGAAAATAGATCAGGAAATCAAGAAAGGAAGTGTCTGTCTATCATCCAATGCTCAGACAATGCCACTCACTCATCCACCACATTGATAGAGGTTTGCTTCTGCCATCCCTGTCTAAGACCTGGGGTGCTGAAGAAGATGGAAAGTTAATGGGCTAACTGGGGACAAAAGATGGAAAACTGTATGAAAATGTTGGCTGATGGGTTTTATTTTATTTTATTTTTATTTCTTGCTGGCTAACTGGAATTGACTTCAAAAAATCCATTGTTTTCCCTTTATTATTTTGGTTCCTCAATGGATTTATCCAATGCAAACTTCTTAAAGTTTGTTGTTAATTTGCTTAAAAGCCAAAGAAAATGACTGGCACAGAAGTGTTGGCTGATATCCTGCTCCGACTGCAGTACTGTTGTGCCCATGTTATGTCCATCTACAGTGTGCCTCCAGTATTCACTTAAACCTTCAAGCACTATCCAGTTGTTATTTTGTTGGTTGGTTTCGAGGTCGTCTAATAGATCTGTATAATGAAGAATTCTGGGCTTTTTGTCTGAATGATAGGATACATTGCTCACCAAGTCATGCCCATTCTGTTTAGTAACTTCCTTCTTTCTCTTCTCTCTATTCCCACCCCACAGCTTTCACTACCTGACCTTTCACTCACGTTACTGCTTAGCCTGCTACCTAGTCTTCCAGGCCCTAGTTTTACCCTCCTCTAATTTATTTTACAAACAAAGTGATTTTTCCAAAGAACTATTCTAATCAAGATGCCTGGATATTTAATTCCCACTATCATCCAAATGTGAAGATTGAATTCTGTATTTGGTATTTGATGATCCATTTGCAATGGACAAACCAGCACAAGGTTACTTAGTCATCACGAGTCTTGGGCTTCACAGTTGAGACTAATAATAATAATTAATAACAAAGTTATTATACATTATAAATCCTTATAAATCAAACAGTGCACAGTACATAATTTAAAATATAATTTTAAGTAAAATTATAGTTCTAGTATTAAAATTAAGATAGCTTGTGTGATGGTTGGTTTTAACCGTCAATTGGATGCAATGTAGAATCACCTGGGAAAACAGTCTGGATGAAGAATTATCTTTATTATGTTGACCTGTAAGTGATTTTCTTAGTTGTGTTCATTGAGGTAGGAAAACCCAGATTGAATGTGGGTGGCAACATTTCATGAGATGGGCCCTAAGTGGATGGAAAGGAGAGAGCAAGCTGAGCATAAGCATGATGCATGCTCCCTGTCTGCTTTTGACTGCTCTTGACTAGATGTTTTGAGTCCCTGTCACCCTGACTTCCCCTCAGTGATGAACTGTAACTTGGAATTATGAACTAAAGTAAACCCTCTCTCCCTGTGTTGCTTTTGGTCAGGTCATTTTATCATAGCAACAGAAATGAAACTATAATAGCTGATAAGAATGAGTAGGATTTTTTATGGGGAACAAACACTTAGAAGGAAAAGAATGCTTAGGAAACAGGATAGATGGGGAGGAGTAGGACTAGCCACTTAATGCCAGTCTCTACGACATGAAGCTTCATTAGGCAGCTGTCATCTTCTTAGACTGTATTCCATGTTTACCCTTGTATTGAGGCATGGATGATATATGGTAGGGAATCTCTAGACTTCCCTTTGGGATTTTGGATGCCGACAGAGGTACTAGTCGGGTAGCCTTCAATGCTGAAATGGATTTTATTTACTTGTTCCAATGGCTCTGAAATGTCACCAAGAGTTTAGTTATATCAGAACTAACTCTGGCAATGATTGCTATGGGTGCTCAAGGGTGCTTCTGTCTTCATGTCCAGCAAGAAACAGGAAATCTGCATCCCTGAGCATCTAAGCTGAAGGCCTTGGTATGCCCTGATGGCTGAGGGAAAGGACACAGAGCTCAAACTCTATCAGGAGAGTCAAGCATAACGTGTGTGTGGCCTTCAATCAGTCTCTGTGGTGGAGGATGTGGGATGTATTGCCTTACTTCAATATGGGCTCACCAGTGAAAATGAAATTAAGGTTGATCTCATTATCAGGCTGAAAGGAACACAGAAAAGATTTTTCGTAGACCCTAGACATACTATTATTTGTCAAGGAAGGGAATGGGTACATTCTGGCCAAGAATGATGTCTGGAAGACAAGGAAGCATGAGTTCATCCTCAGGAGAACAACCCAAGTGCACTGGACACTAAGCCCAAGGACTATGCCCAGGAGAAGATGCAGTGTGGGATTGTCACCTTACAAGAATATTTCCTTTAGAGCACATTTCAAGGATGTTCCAACAGCCATACAAAAATAAGGAAGGGCCAAAATGCCATTTAAGTTAAACCCAAAACAGAAAAACTTATGACTCAGGCCCAGAACTTCCAATTCCAAATTACACAGCCTAATAGTTCCATGAATTATAACCATAGTTGGAAAAACAAAACTTCATAGCAGCTAGAAAACTTGTGAGTAATAGGCCTCAAAGTAAATTTATCAAAGCCAATTGCACACATAATGTATAGCCATGTGATATATAATATACATATATGTCATTATTACAACTATATTTAACATTTTCTAATCAGTTGCACCCATGAGATCCGAGACAATAGTGAGGTCTTGTTAATCTCTGTGCCTCCAAGCTCATTTCTTCATTTGAATTCTTAACTTTTGCAGCATATGAACTCCTTGTATTTATTTTTAGGCACTCGGCTCTGAGCTGCCTGCATCATGTCAATGTTTGCTGTGCTAACTTTGCATCTAAAGGTTATTCAACACACTAAGATATGAAAACGCACTCACACTTTTACCTCAAAGAAATTGTGCTTGGATGCTGCTGTATGTTCTGATGGTGTTAAATGTCAGAAAATACTGGAAATATAAAGTACTGGGAGGTGTGCTGCAACTCTGCCCTAGATTGTCTGTGCTGTTGAAGGATATGAAGACGTCACTGCTCTTGAGCTCAAAGCTGGCATTCTGGTGTCAGTCTGTCATATTTCTGGAAGGAATGTAGATTGGGTGATAGTAAGATAAGTCAGTGATTATTTCTCTCTGCCTGAAATGCTTGTAGCCAGAGCCATAAGGAAAAGAATCCTCAAAGGGGCATAAAAGGCTGAGAGGTCACATGAGCAGTGGAGGGCTCCTTGGCTGAGGGTACCAAGCATTTTGTTCCTTGGCATTTAATTCTTATGTCAACCTTAAATGTGTCAATGTTACTCAATTCTGTGAAAAAGGAAATTGGGTCTTGAACAAGTCAAATTATTGGGCATAGGGTTCTTGCCCTGTTCTTCAACTGGTGGCAGAAGTATCATCCATGGTTACTTCTGAATAAACTTTCAACTCTAACTCTTAAGCCACCAATGATGTATCAAAGCCTCTCTGGATTTGTCCAGTATTTCAAAGCATAGGCAGGATCCTGCTGCTTCACTCATGAGTCAAGAGAGGGGCTTACCCACTCCCTGACTTTAAAAGAGTGAAGTCAGCCAATTAAACATGTGGCAGGCAGTCAGTCAGGAATGCTCAGTAGAGCCAGACATCTCCATCAAAGCTTAATGCGCGTGTGCGCACACACACACACACACACACACACACACACACACACACACACACGAGAGAGAGAGAGACAGACAGACAGACAGACAGACAGAGACAGAGACAGAGACAGAAAGACAGAGAGAGACAGAGACAGAGTGAGACACAGAAGCAGGACAGAGAGAAACACAGATGCCTACTATACCAAGTCAGGAGAATGGGCAGGTTTTAAAATGGTCTTGAAAAATCCTCCTTTGTTTAGAAATTAGATTGATTTGCCTTTTGTTTCTTCTACTCAAAGAGCAGGAGATGCTTTATTTCAGTGTCTCCAAACACAAAAGAATAAAGTGATATTTATTTTTAATGGTAGCAATAAGTGTTATTAGTATATCATAATTAAAATAGTTATATTAAAATTACCTCATATTTTAACCACACAATATGACAATTATCATTAAAAAATAAGAGCACATCATTCATCTGGAAAGCCAACTTATAACCCTAAGGGCCTGGTATTGCACTGCATGGGTGCATGTAGTTCCAAAGGTGAGAGCTGTCATCTCAATGGTGGTCTACAGTCAACGGTCATGGTTAAATCCAGCCAGTATCTGCTCTTTTTGATGACACTAGAATGAGCTTACAACCCTTTACTTGAGCATCATTACAGGTGGCTTCATGCTCCAGAGGCAACTGTCCCAAAGGGTGGGTGACCTGTAGAACTAACAATACTCATTACTTGATTCTTTACAGAGAAAATTGCCAGCTTCTGCCCTAGATTGTGTGACAATGCTTTATACATTTTTCTGGTATAATGACTGGCATTCCAGGCAGGAATTTGATTGGAAAATCATAGTACATTATTGGCAATAACCATCCTACATCCACTATTTTGTGGCTGTTGATATAGTCCATTTAAAGGAATATTCTGAATATTCTGAAGGAATTTATTTTACTCATATCTGCTGGCAGTGGGACTTAGCTGATCCTTGTTATATGTCTACCATGCTTCAAGTATGGCAATCTTTGTGTTCGGGTTAGTCAAAACCTCCTTGTAAGAAATACCAAGTGATGAAACTTGAGAAATGACTCAGCAACTAAGGTCTAGGTTTCCAGCACTCACATGGTACTTCACAATCATCTGTAATTCCAGTTTTAGGGAATCTGATGCCTGCCTTCTTCTGGCCTTCGTGGGCTCCTGCATGCATAGGGTATATATAAGCTCATGAAAGTTCACAAATACACATATAAAAAATAAATTTTAAGAGGAAATATCAAGTGAATCATTGGCTGCAGAATAGACCACGATGAAAACTCTCTAAGACTCATCAGAAAATCAGTTCTACCCAACAAAGTGATAGATACGTTCTCACACACTCCTCAATTGATTAAGAATAAAAGTGCAGAGTATGGTGTGACACCAGATGGTGCTCACCAATGTCCCAGCCAGTACCATGACATTCCAACAGCACTGTGCTACCTTTTGACATTATGAAATAATTTTAATTTTGCTTTCAAGAAGACTCCAATTATAAACCAATTCCCTTTAGATTAAGTACACTTTGATAGCAATTCCCTTATACCAAAAAATATAGCCCAAGATAATGGGCTGTGAGTATAGTTTCAATGCTAATAAGAGGCAGTTAAACAGCCCTGAGAAGTTCATTCCGACTACATTTTCATTGCTGTGATAAACAGCACATAATGCCCTTCAATTATAGCCTTAATGTAAAAAAAAAATGAAGTTCTATGACAATTTATTCCAACTAAATTGTAATTTCATTTCTAGGATGTTGCCCTTTTAATAAATAAAAACTCCACTCATCCATTCCATTGTCCTCAGGTCAGGTGCTGACAGCGAGATGAATTGCGGGAAAGAGGATTGCCGATGAGATCAATGCCATCACTATCAGTACGTTAGCAAGACTTGCTCAGCCACCAAGCTTGAATTGAGCCTCTTGCCCGCTCTCTGAAAGTGTTACAAATAAAACCTTATTGATAACTGGAACATAAATGGAAGTGTGGGTTTCAGCCTGCCATGAGCAACAAAGCGAGGGGACACATTAGAGAAGCCCCAAAGACATATGGCAAAACTTGCGTTTAAATGCCTTATTGTTGCACATGTACATTCATAAAACACACCTGTAATACATGTGTGGCTCTCTGCATTTCATCAACTTAACAAGCCAGTGACCATCAGCCTGATTAAGTAACTGAACATCACCAGCACCCCAGATTTCATCATCACCTCTGCTTTAGAATGCTCATAGCTATACTCCTAGTTATACTGACTCACATTCCTGCTTGTATTTCAAACGAATAGTCAAACACTTTTGTGGCTAGCATTATTCAATCAGCATTCTGTTTTCTAGATTTGTCTACATCATTCTCTCTCTCTCTCTCTCTCTCTCTCTCTCTCTCTCTCTCTCTCTGTGTGTGTGTGTGTGTGTGTGTGTGTGTGTGTGTGTGTGTGTGTTTCATTTTATAAGCCATGTCTCAGTGATTATACCCATTAACTCAAAGAAGGAAGGGATATTTGCATAAGATTTATACAAGAATGTACAGGGATCATCAATGTTCCGTCAAGTATGGGGAAGGGATCATAAGGCCCCACCTCTTCCAGAAGACTTGCAGACACTTAACAGTTGCTGAAAAGGAGTCATATTCCTTAGTGATATAGCCGCTGGTAAATTGCCTTTGCTTAAGTAAATAATGTCTCCTAATCCGAACTTATACAAGCAACAACCCTAATTAAATGCAGTTGGCCACAAATAAAAATCATGAAGGTAGAAGGGAGATTTGTTGTGAAGAAAGGGGTTTGATAGAAGGACAAGAGAGGATAATTAGGGGATATGGTCAGTGTAAATTATCTGTATACCTGTAATTGCTAAAAAAATAGACAAATAAAAGAATTTTAGGAATGGCATACTGGTTAGTTTTTGTCAACTTGACATAAACTAGAATCAGCTGGGAAGAGGGAACCACAATTGAGAAAATGCTTGCATCAGATTGGCCTACAGGTAAGTCTGTGGGCATTTCCTTGATTAATGATTGACATGGAAGGGTCCAGTACACTATACACCTGGGCAGAAGGTCCTGGGTTGCATAAAAAGCAGGCTGAACAAACCATGTGCAACAAGCCAGAAAGCGGCGTTCCTCTGTAGTCTCAGTGGAAGTTCCCACTTGCAGGTTCTTGCTGTGAGTTCCTACCTCAGCTTCCTTTGGTGATGGACTTTAACTTAGAATCCAAACAAACCCTTTCCTCCCAAACAGCTTTTGTTAAGAATGTTTTATCACAGCAACAAAGGCCAAACTGGAAGAGATGGGGAAGAGGGGGGTCCCAAAGTTGTTTCCTCTCATGACTATTTTAAACAACTTTAGTTAACTGCAGTTACACAGAAGAGCACTATAGAATGCCACACTTATGATTTAAAGGTATATGATTACAACACTTACTTTTAAAGGACTGACAGTTCTGTGTGCGAAATATTCATGAAGATTATGGGGCTAAGAGAGGGAAAAAAGGAAAGCAACTCAGAACTGTTAGATGAACAAACATTTGGGCCAACTCTGGCTTTTCCTGTGATGGAGTAAACAGCAGTTCAGGAGTGTGAGTGATTGACACAGCCAGACAGGATGCACTTCAGGACATTATGTTTAGCAAAGATTGTGATGAAAGCTTACATATTGTATGATTCCATTCCTGTAACATTCTCAATATGACACAGGCATAGAGATGAAGAACAAATGAGTGGATGTTGGGAGACAGGGATGGATGAGGGGCAGGGAGTGGTGAGCTGAGTACTAGGTCAATAGATGTGTCTGCAGGTTATCTGAAGTTCAAATGGAGCTGAATGCTCTCCAATTTGTGTAGCCCCTCTGAATACAAGCCTCCCTTCCTCAGATGGCCTCACTGTTTCCAGCTCCAGCCCTTGGCACTCACTCTTGGATGGTAACAACATTTCCAGTGTTACTCAACCTGTTCTAGATTACTAATACCTTGTACTGGAAACTGAAAGCAGACTTTCTCCAGGGTGCCTTCCCACTGTTTGTTTCCTCCCCACTCCTTGTAAACCTCCAGGCTGAGTGTCAAGCAGATATCTCTGCAATCACATCACCTTACCCACCTCTGTTCCCTAGATATCAGTTTACACTAGCCTTTCTCCTCTCCTCTGAAGCATCTATGGCCATCTTTGCCTAATTCTTTAAACATTTCTTTCCCGACATGGTCTTTTCTTCAAAGCTATTTCTATCATAATTCTTAGTGATTTCAATGTCCAGGAAGAGAAGAATTTCAAATTTCTGTGTTCATATTTCTCCAAACTCTTTGCAGTATTTCTGACATTCTCTCCCTCCAACTGAAACCTCCACTTAAATTCACCCTGTCCACTCTCCGTCTTCAGTCTTCCTAGCTGACACACCATCATACCAGAGTTCAGCACTGGCATCCATACCCATCATTCTAGTTCATGAACTGCCTTTGGCTCCTCAAATCTTCATGCCACTTCTATGCTACCAAGGTTCTGGGACCACTCAGGATCTCTTCTTTGCGCATGCCCCGTCCCCTCTGTCTCTTGGGCCCGTTCACTTAAAAATGCAACTCTGGCTCGAGTCAACCCTCCTCCTGTCCTCACCTGCACCAGGGAAACTAAATGAAGCTGGAAATAAACACAGGACTGCTGACTGACCTCACTTTAAATTCCAGCTCAGTCTCCACAAGAGAGCCCTTCATGTGGCCAGACAATCACCAGTAGCTCCCCAGTCTACTCACTGCCCTGCTTTCTGAGGTCACTACTTAAAAGTTTTACTCTATTGAAATATTTAAGTTTCATTTTTGTCTCAAGCATTTTGCTGAAAAAAATAGAGTCAATCAAACGAGAGACTCTGGGAGTGTCCCCCAACACACACACACACACACACACACACACACACACACACACACACACACCTCCACCTGCATTGGGCCACATGGATCTACCTTCCTTCTTACTGAGTGGAAGACATTTCTTTACTGCACTTAAAAATTCTTTTAAAGTTTCTAGAATTTTCTTCTGTCTCTTCTACAATAACTCTTGCCTCCGAATCTTCCTCATGAGTATACAGATATTTAAAGTGAAAGAATTTTAAGCCAATACTCCTTGCCAGGTAATACTATCCTTCCCCGCTCCTCTTCACAACTTAACCATAGGCAGTCCTCTTCATCCCGAATACCGCTTCCTCTCATGTGTTCTTTGGACTTCCTCTAGTCAGGGTTTGTTCTAGTACTTGATACAAGTTCTTGTCAAAGGTACAAATGATATCCATGTCCTAAACCCAATGCCTACATCTCATCCCTTGCCTACCTGATCAATTGGCAGTAGCCTTTGTACATTTGGTCTTGCTGTGCAGTCAGTGCTGACTAACTTGAGACCTCCCTGCCTCACCGACACCCCCACCCCCAGTGCTGGGAGTATAGGTGCTCACAACGCTGCCCACCTTTCTCTTCTTCAAATATCTTTTTCCTTTGGCTTCTCCCTGCTTTTCCTTGTCTCACTAGTCACAGGCTTTACATATCCTCTGATGAATTCTCCTTACAATTCAACTTCTCTGTCTCTAACCTGGGAAAGCTATAGTGCCTCAAAGGTTTCCTCTGGTGAGTCTGGCAATTTCTAAGCCATTCAGACCATGTCGGCTATAACCAGATGCATGACACCCACAGAACTTTACAGCACTTCACTTGGCTGGCAGAAAGCCATCTCCACTTCACAGTGGAAAATGGAACTCTTGGTCAGATCATCTCCCACTCTTCTGCAATGGACAACTCAGCCAGTCCAAACTCACAACTGCCCAGTGCAGAGAGTCAATGTCTGTGGTGTGCTCAATTACAAGCTTGGCATCTGTATCACACCCCTTCCCTAAGACTCATGGACCATGCTCAAAAAAAGAGAGGAGTGTGTATCCGAGGTTAGTGAGGACTAGACCAAAACATTGTCTTGTGGGCATGAGAGGACCACTGCACTCAGCAGCTCACAGCAGCTGTGGTCACCTGAGCAAGACCTGCTCAAGACCAAACCAGGCAACATTCTAGTGTAGAAGGGGATTGTGAGTCCCCAGCCCCAGCTGTGGTGCTATTGACAGTTGATGGACACTGGGAGGAGAGTCAGTTTTCTTTAAGGATGTGGCCATTGGTGGGTCAATCACAATCTGGTGGATGGTCCCATACTTGTGAGAACATGGGCAGCACAAACTGGATCCAGAGTTTATAACAAGCATCCAGAGGACATGAAGTTAGGGAGGGTGGAGTGGCCAGGGGTGGGTCTTTGACCAAAATACATCGTGTGCATGTATAAAACTTTCAAAGAATTCATCAAAATACTATATTTAAATTAAAAATTCTACCCCTCCAATTTGTCTCTATCCATGTTTGCTAAGGCACTGCGCCCTGCCGATGAACTTGGTGGTCTCCTCCTTTCTGCCACACATGTGACCAACGAGCAGATGTCCACCCTTTTCTCAGATATCTGCAATCACACTGTAACAGTTTCCTGCTAATAATTTAGTCCCGCTATCTCTCGCCTTGATTGTCTGCCACCTAACCTACTCTCATCTGTGCTTGTCTCCTGTGTTCTCTCCCCAGGCCAGCAGCTAGAATGGGACAGAACATGTCTATGCGGTCAGCTTTCTTCTCCAAAGCTTCTGATGGAAGACTTTTCTCCTTAGGATTGAGCACCATTTAATACACAGCATGTTTAGCTCATGGAGATTCCTTCTGTCTCTGTCTCTCCCTCTGTCTCTGCTCTGTCTCCCCTTCCTCTTTACCCCTCTTCCCTCCATCCCTTCCTCATTTGCACACAGTGGAAAGCCTGCCTTCCCCCATTACATCACAGATCTAACATCCTAGCTACCTACCACCCAGCCGCTCTCTTCACCAGCCGCGCTGGGCTCCTTCTAACACCCCAGCGAGGCTCTGCTCCAGACCCTTAGACTTGTCATGTCTTCTGCTCGAAATCCACTCCCTCCCTCACCTCCTTCACATCTTTTTCTAAATGACCCATCTGTTTTATATAAACAGAACTGACTCTCACAACGCTGTCTCACCAGGTGACTTGCTTTTCTCCTTAGGACCGTGGCACCATTTACTATCCCACGAATTTTAACTTGTCCATTTCACTCACTGTCTATTTCTTGCCCTTAAACGCAGGATTTTTGTCTGAACTAGTTATCTGTTTCAGAATCTGTATATCCTCAAGTCGAGAATATCATCACTAATCTCCAAACATAGTATCTGTGTTTGTTTCTTGGTCAGATTGTGGTCATGTGACTGATTTCTGATCAGTGGAATGCAGACCAAACAGCTGTAAACTTCCTCCAGGCTAGTCAATTAAAAGAATTTCATGGATTGTCCCTCTCTTTCTTCCTGCTCAATAACCTATAGTCTACTTGTTAAAGATGCAACCTTAGGCCAAAAGGAACATTGTCCCCAAATGACCAGCAAGGCTGACTACAAGAAACATACCTGAACGAAGATAGTGTACTGATATGTAAGAATTGTTTAAGGACTTGTTATACCCTAAACAAAACAACACACAATAAATACTTGAGGGCAAATAAATAGTATTATGTTATTTAATTGAACTCTCCTTAAAATGTTTAACACTGTTCTTCAACATAGTAAACAAAATACAAAGAACACAGTTTAACTATTTATATAACAGGATCAAGCTCCTAGCACTGTGTCGTTTTGCAGAGCTAGTCTCCTAAAATGCTCCCCCCTCTCTCCTCTCTTCTCTGCCCACTCTGCACTGACTTCTTGCAGCTTTTCTATTGTTCCCTATCTGATCTTAGATAGGACAATCTTTGCTTCTGGGTCTTTCTTTCTTTTTCTTTCTTTCTCCCTTCTTTCCTTCCTTCTTTCTTTCCTTCCTTCTTTCTTTCTTTCTATTTTTCTTCCTTCCTTCCTTCCTTCCTTCCTTCCTTCCTTCCTTCCTTTCTCATTTTTCCTACTGTCTCTCTATGGTCTCCACTTCATAGCTGACAATGGTAAAGCTTTGGTTTCTTATTTTAACTGTCACCATTTGAAGAGAACATTTTCTGGTTTGGATGCCATTTATTATACAATGTCTTCTTTGTAAACTTGAATACTCACAATGAAAAGCTTTTCCAAATCTTTTGCTATATAATTACTAAGTGCAAGTAATGAGATAACATAAAAATTGTACATAATTCTTTCTTCTTCGAGTACTCTGTGGACTCACCTTACCTGGCACTGTACTTTCTTCAAGTCTCCTGGTGACTGGTAGATTAGAGGAAACAATACTCTTTGCGGTAACCCTGCAGCTTATTTTCAAACATGGGCTTTTAAAAACAATTTTAATCTAATCAAAATGTAGTGATAGCCTGGAATTAAAATATGCTAGGAGAGGATTTCCTAATGGTTTATTTCAATGGGATGTGAAGTTAGAATTGTTAAGAAATTCAGAATGCTAATTAAGTAGAGTTAGAAAGCTAGGAATGAGAGAAAATAACCTGATGTGAACTTGACATCAACTTTCCTCATTAAAAGTTCACAGATGCCAGTGACCAGATGGCACAAGGTTGTAAGGTCATGACCATGAGGACTCCTCAGGGGCTGTTCGCTTTAGTCATTCCATCAACCAGCAGGGGGAGACACAGAATGCTTCTTGCTACCCTAGAAACAACTCCCTGAACATGGGGACTTCATCAGACCTTTCTTTGTCCCTAACAAGTAGAACAAGTTGGTCCAGGCTGACTAAACACTGCCCTTCTAAGTGCTTTTGGTTTCCTGGTTAGAGTTGAATTTTCATTCAAGTGACTACTTCTAAGGAGGAACTTGAGTATGTTTGATGGTTTGACTATACTAAATTATAGCATATATGGTGTTCATACATATTCATGTATCATATACACATAAATAAATTTAGTATAAGGTTATAAAACATTTGTGGGTATGATTGGAGCTCTGCCAATTAAAAAGTGAACTTTCCTCTATGTACTAATCATCACTTGTAATTAATTGTAGCCCAGGAGTCTGTGGATATTAAAACAAAACAAAACAAAACAAACAACAACAACAAAAAAAAAAACCAGAATTCTTTATAGACCTGGGGACAAAGTGTACTGAGTTTTTAAAATGTCTCTGGTGGTACCAGAGGGGCTAGAGGTCCCAGACTTTGTGTTTGATCCCTTCAGAACCAGATAACTTTGTTTTCATCTCCTCAGCGATTCAGTTTCACACCTGCCCAAGATCTCTACTGCACACCAACTCCTAAGTTAAGTGACAGAGACAAAGGAGTGTCATGATATCGTGTATTCTGGCAAATGGGTGATGAGGTCCCTTGGATGAAGAATAATTAACATTGTCTAAAGCAGGCTCATAGAGAGGGATAATACCCAGTGTGGCTTCAAGGACTAACAGAAAGAGTGAGAGAAAAGACTGGAAGTGACTGTGGAAAGGCACACAGAGAACAATATAACAGCGTGGTTCTCCTTCATTGGAATCCAGAAGGGGAATCGTGTGAGGATGGTAAAGGATGGATGGGTTGGGCAGGACTGGAGATTAGCAGGCCAGGAACAGAGCAGACTCAAGAGTAAATTAAGAAAATTCAGCTCTGATCAAGCATGTGACTATTCAAAATCATGTAGTTTTTTAGGCTCCTCACTAGACACACCTGCTGAGAGGCACACCCTGAAGAAAATTCAAAGACTATGGGAACAAATCCAAAATCTTAGCACAATGGGCATAATATATGGCCTCCTCCTTCAGGAAGGTTACCTCCATGCCCACAGAAGAGTACCACAGGTTCTCTAAAGGGAAATGGTAAACTTAAGGACAATTACAACTTCAAATTTATTTTCCTACTCAATAATATTTCCTTCTCCAGGCTTTAATTTTAAATATTTAATATTACTCATGGAAAAACTTCCAAAAGAGTTTCTTGACAAGCAGTCTCTGAGACTGTCACATAGTTACAAACGCAAAATAACTCCAAACAAATCTCTATTTTCTTTTCATTTGATTTCCTCAATTAATAATTTTATTTAATATTACAAATATCTCATTTTTTCCTTGAGAATTTCATGCAATATATTTTGATCTGACTCATTCCCTCCTCTTACCCCTTACTTGTTTTGGATTCTACCCTACCTCACTATCCCTCCCGCAATTTCATGCCATTTTTTTATTTTTAATAATTCATCATGTGCAGTTTGTAGCACCTATATACTGCTGGGTGTGGAGTCATCTTCTGGAACATGGTTGACCTGCTAGGTGCTACACTGTTAAAGAAAACTGACTTTCCCACTTTCAGATGCCATCAACTGTCTCTAGCTCCTCAGTTGTGCATAGGGACTCATGAACCACTTCCTCCTCCATACTAGAAGGCTAATGGGCTTGATCTTGAATAGGTCTTGTATAGCAACTACAGTTGCTATGACTTTATGACTGCAGCGGTCTTTCCATGTCAAGAATACACCATTTTGTTTTGGTCGTTCTGACTTCTGACTCCTACTATCTTTTCTTCTCCTCTCCTTTGATGGTTCTTAAGCCTTGTTGGGGAAGAGATGTCAACCTTGCCAGAAGGGAGTTGATATAGATGTTCCATTTCTGGCTAAGCACCCCACTGACAATTTTTTTTCTACACTTTGACCAGTTGTGAGTTTCTGCACTAACCATTATCTACCCTCTACAAAGAATTCTCTGATGAGGTCTCACATAGTCTATGGATGTAGAGATATGAATTTAGAAGGCAGTTTGATACTATGTTCACTTCACAGAATAATAGTAGTTAGTTCTTCCCTGGAGCCTGTGAGCTCCCCAACTGTTAGTTCTTGTTTTATAGTATCAAGAAGGTGTTTCCTCCTATGGAGCAGGCCTTAATCCAGTTGAAAGTGGTTGGTTTCCTCATAACATTCACACCATTATTGCACTCATGGGCATATCTTACCACACTGGTCATTATTATAGTTCACAGTTCACAGCTGGATGAGACTCTTGATGACTTTTTTCTCCCTAGCAGCCTGCATTGCCCCTTCCAGTACAATGAGAGCCAACAGATAGGGAGGGAGCTTGCCAGTCAGTACCCACGTGATTTATCCATGTCCTGTGACCAATATGTGTGGTGTTTTCAATTATTTAATCTTTTAATTTTGTAAAACATTGGGTAGGGATAACACTTTTGGAGAACTAAATTCCTAGTAGTGTTATATAAAATGAATGTGGGCTGTTGCTTTTTAATAAGTGATTTGCAAAAAATGAAGATTGGGTCTGCCAAAAATCCCCACCCAAATCTCATTTACAGCACTTTCAAAAAGGAAAATAAAAGCCCTAAATGTTTGCACAAAACCTAATTATGAGTTTGCAAGTATTTTAGGCAGCTGAAGATGCACAGCCTTGACAGGGGAGAATCGGAATGAGCAGACACACTATTTCCAGGAAGTAAAGCAAGGACAGCAACTTCTGGGGCCAAACTCAGGAGACAGGATGCATATGACTCTTTCAATGGTGTTGGGTTTTGCCAATACAAAAGAGAGAGAAATAGAGTGTGGAGAAAAGAGAGCAAAGGCTAAGAAATGGGTTCTTTGGGCAGAAGCAGAGGGCAGTCCATGAGCTTGGATGAGCAAAAGGAAGGCAAAGAGGCTGGAGCACCTGGGTGCCTTCTGCGAAGCTAAGAATGGAGCCACCTAGTTCTTTCTGTTTGCTTGGCCATTTCTTTCTTCACCAAGTGACTTTCAATATAAGAAGCAGTACCAAGATAGTAGTTTCTCTTTTTGCCTTGGAGGGATTCTAACCCTAGCTCACACTTTAATTCCTACCTGGTTTGAAGAGATATAAGAATTGCCAAGTAAGGCATCTCTAGATGTCCACTGTCCTAGACTCCAGGCCCAGACATTCAAGGGGAACACTAATAATGCCCCAGATGGGAGTTATATGCTTACCTGGCTCGGAGCAAAGGTCATCCTCTCTCCTTACTTCACTAGTTCTCCACCGCTCATCCTATATATGACACATGTGACAGGAAGCAGCCCACATTTTCAGACAGACTGGAACTACTGAGAAGATGTAATATTGTTCACCCTCAGCTAAATGACCATCAGGGAGGCATTTTGCAATGAGAAGAAGAGGATGCAGATAGCTCTCTGTACTTAATTCCTTGAAGGGTGCCCAGTCTTTTGACATTGTGACATCACATTATCATCTACAAAGTTTATTCTAAAAAAATCACACAATCAAGTCCCAAAAGGGATTCACAGAAGAGTGTCATAATGTAATAAATAAGTTAACAGCTTTGTGTTGAGTCGCATTCATAGCTATCCTGGAACACATGAGGCAGAGTACAGATTGGACCTGCCTGCAAGAACCCTTTTTTGTTCTTCCATACTTTCTCCTTCCTTCTGAATCTACAGTTAAAGCTACCATCTCATTTCCAATGTGTTCAATTTCTCCTCTATGGTCTGTGGAGCCCACTGTCCTGATAAACTGTAACCAGCCACTGATGGAAAAGGAAAATGTTCCCACATGTGTTGGTCTGCTGACCTTGTTGAGTGAATCCTGACACAACTGATCCATACCTACAGTCAGAAAAAGAATGAATCATTTATCAAGTCTACCTCACATTTCTTGCCTATGGTTCTCATACTTGAAAAGTAGAGCATGGAGAGATAAAACAAAAGGAATGTGGTACAAATGACTATTAAATTTTAAATCTTAAGGTAAGGTTCTATAAGTTGAGGAGTGGGAAACTTATCTCTATAAAGTGTTGGTAACATGGTAAATATGTTCATTTTTTCAGGACATACATCTCTTTTGCTATACTCCATCTGCCCGTAAAGCATCAGCCAGCCATAAGAGATGAATGAATGGATGAATGAATGTTGTTATTCTGAAAAATATTAATCAAAAATTTACAAAAATTTACAGACTTGCTTTGCTTCCTGGTTTGTAGTTTACTGACTTTAACTAAAATGCAAGGTACTAGTACAATAAATAGTTCAACTTGAGATGTAACTAGTTCTTAGAAACTCTGTCCACCATCAGCAGAGACACTTTCTGTGGCTTGTTTATAAAACATGCTTTCTGAGTTAAGGGAAACCAGTCCATAGGTGGGTTTATCACAGAGAACAATATTTATGAGTCAGATCATCATACATATCTACCTTTCCCAATAAGACAATAGTAACTACAATTTTTAACTCTAGCTCTAAATTCAGCCTCCTTAATCCCCATCACCTGTAATAATACCGAGGTCATATGTCACTTATCCAATCACTTTAAAGAAACAGCTATGCCTTTGCATGAAGCTCTTATAAGCGTGTGGACCCTTGGCCTGCTGGAAATGTATGTGGCTATCAGTTCAGCCCTTTGCTGTGGGGATGGCAGCACAATAAACCACTTAACCTGCTTCCTTTTGAAGTCTCATTAGAAAGCAGTTCCTGAACACACACACACCAATTTTAACCATAGGTAGCTTGACCATTTTGATGTTTTTCTTTTGTCAAGATGCCAAAAGTGTTCAGAGCACTTTCCCAACACCCTACTGGCCAAATTTCCATTTTAACATCAAACCTGTTGGAATCCAGAGACAAAGCACAAAGCCCCTTTAGCCAGTCAACTCCTATTGTTCTGTTTTACGCCGGTTAAAAAGATAAATGAATGAATGGCAAAACAGATTGTTTTTGAAACTGATAACACAATTTGTTCTCTTGCTTCATATGTTAGATTTCTGCCTGCAGCAAATATTTACAGCAGAGTTTTAACGCTCTCAAAATCAGCTCCATTGCATAAGGGCTGTGACTGTCTCTCAAACAATCCACTTGACAATGTGGCTTTAAAAAAGAAATAATAGTGGCCTCAGACAATGCCCTGTGTACAGGGACAATGTTTAGTTACAAGGAGACACACAGATAGAAAATATAGTTAGAAAAAAAACTAGTTGTCAATTATTTAACACTCCCATAAACCATTAGATGGTCAAAAATATCTTTAATTGATTCCATAGCTACCTATGCTACTTATTATTTATTACTATAACAAACTTCTCCATGGGAACAGCTAATTGTACCTCCCTGGTGGCCACTTCAAGTGGAATAAGCCCTGCACAGTACAGTCTAAGATATGCTGAAAGGTCTTCAGCTTTGGGGATTTGATTAAAACTGTGTTACATGAGCACATCAGCAACCATTGCCAAAACCAAACACTGAGTTAAACCCCGTCTGCTTTACTGCTCAACACAAGCAGAAGGGGCTTTGTGTGCATACATTTGTATGTATGTTCGTGTGTGTGTGTGTGTGTGTGTGTGTGTGTGTCTGTGCACGTGAGGGGTGGAAGCATAAGGAAGGGTTGCATGTGTTTTCTCTCTTGCAAACAATGATTGTGGCAAGAAACAATGACATTCTGTAACATAATAAGGTACAAGAAAAGGGCAATCTTGCTAGCCACATTATGGGTACAAGCAAAATCTCAGACTTGGTGATAGGAATGTAAGAATGCAAATTATTATGTTGCCTAGCTCCTCCTCAGTGCACACATGCAAGCGTGCACACACACACACACACAAACACACACACACACACACCTTTAAAAGAAGCATAATTGTTAATCTGCTCTTTAGTAGAAAAGACAGATGTTATGGAAATAGTAAGCCACACTCTGCTCAGAGTGTTCTGTGGAAAGAGATTCCATAGACAGCTCTCTACACAGGAAGATTTAGACAATTAAGCAACCGTTGTGAGGCATGCAGATGAATAACACATGCTAAATTAAATCAATACCAAACACTGTGTAAGAAATAGGTTAATTGTTTATTTTAAACTTCATGGAAGAAAAAGTAAGTAAGCAGCAGTGGAATTTGTCAACTACTGGGAGCAGTATACTGGCCTAGATTTACCACAGCAGCCCCTACACAGCATGCTCCATGATGCCCCATCCCTGGGCTTTCAAAAACAGTGTTTTCCACTTAAACAGTCATTCCAGATTCATTTTAAAGAAGGTAATGGAAAAAATAGAATTTGCCAAATTTTTAATATCAAGATGTTGAATACTTGCTCAACAATACAGATACTTGGGCCGAGCAGATCCCTAAAAGATACCTATGTCTCAGTTTACCAAATTTATTCATACAGAGCAAAAGCATAGAGAGCATCCCCTGTTTCTTTAATGAACTGGTTGATAAGCCAAGTCCCTATGGCATTTCCTGAATGAATAAAGAGGGACAATTGTCAAAAGATATATATGTGTGGCACTCCAAAGAGTTGGAATCTCTGAATGTTGCTATACTACAAAAGGCCAGTAGCTGAGGCATTTCTTCAATAGAATACTCATGTGCACAGCAACAGAGAGAACAAGATGAAGGTAGCTGTGTGTTTGTGGATGTGCTCAGAGACCGCAGGTGCTAACTTTACCATATGGAAAAAGCAAGAAAGAGAAAGGAGATCTTTTCTTGGGTGTTTTATTGTCACACTAGACACTTGTATGTAGCTCTCTGTCTTTCACTCCTCCATTCTGTGATGGATGAGCAATCAGGTCCATCTTTATAAGTGAGGAAACCCAGGCTTCCAAAAAGCTAGAATTGAAACGGTATGTCTAAGATTACAGACTGTTCATTGAGGTGAGCGCTGAAATCAGTGTCTAGATGAATCCAAAGTCTGGAATTTCTTTCATTCCCATAGAAGGTTGCTGAGAACAGTATCGAAGGGTAGCTGTCTGGAATTGCACCCACGATCCACCACGGATCTGTACACTGCGTAACCATTATGCTTGCTGCAGGAAGAGAGCACTACTCCAGGAAACCCCAAGAGGAGTGAGCACATGTCTCCAACACCCGTCTCATCACATCATTACCGATGCAACATGACCAAACTGAAATCATGTATATATTACTTTTATTCCTTTATATGTTTTGAAATTTACATCTCTCCCATTCACAGATTGATACTTGCACTACATGTGTTTTTATCCAACATAATTATAGTTAGCTAGTTGAAAAATTCACATGAAGAAAATTGTAGATAAATTTACACTTTACCTTAAACAAACGTGTTCATTTATTAACACTGGGATCTGATGAGAATCTCTTGGTGGCCACACTCACGATCTAGTGTCATTGCAATGTCGACCTTGAGTTGTCTTCAAATGAAGGGCGAAGTTAGCTTTTCAAACCACCCAGAACATGGTTTCCTTGCAGCTAAGTCCCATTCCCTGGGCATTTCTACTTGTCCATCACATGCCTAATTCCACGTCTTTATTTTTAGTGATTTCACATCATTGAATCATTCCAAAGCACACTTTTTTCTTCACAGAAATCATCCTATTTCCTTTTTTGCATTAATATTTCAATTTTACAGAATATTTCACTAGATTTATGCAACCAACACAAACTAGCCCAAGACAAAATACAACTGCCTCCCACAAAATATTCTTTTCAATTAGTTTAAACAAAAAAAAGCAGGCCTGTCACAAAAGATATGATTCGGTATTTTCTTCAGGAAGGAGAGCACTATTTAATATAGTAGACTCATAAAGACATTGTTACCATCAATAGCAGGATAACTGTAAATAAAATATGATTAAGAGGACTAAGTGTGTGTTACCAGGTATCTGGCACACCTGCTTGTAAGTCTTGAGTGCCCTGGCAGCAAAGGGAAAGAAGGAAATCTGCTGCATCACATCTGGAGTTCCATTCCATTAACCCTGGATCAAAAGGATCTGTGTGCAAGCTCAGGCCCACCATATCCTGGCTCTTGGCCAATGAGACCCGAGACCCAGGACAAGGTATATATGTATATACATACACAGCTTTAAGCCCGCCAGGGCTGAGGAGAGAGGGTTCTGTGGAGATATCATTATGCCATCCTTCAGACCTCTCATTAATACAATAAATTATTGAATTAATCTGATGGGAAGCCATTCCTAGACACAAAAGTATATTCAAGAGTGCCATTTGTCATGTGTTAGCCTTTGTTCTTGCTGAAAGTGGATATGGGGTGGGTGCCCAGCTAGAACTAGTGGGGGTTGTGAGTACCTGGCCCAGTTTCTGTCTGCTGTCTTCACTATTGATGGTCTTCTCAGTATGGCTAGCTCCTAGTTTGACCCTGGCACCTGTAGTAGGTAGGGAAAGTAGAGATTTACCTAAGGAGATGAACCTTTCATAAGTCTTAGATAGAGCACACTGATTTCTGAAAAAAAATGAACATTTCTTATAATAATAATAGAAACTGTATTCAATCTGGCTGTTGGGCAAAATAGTTTAAAATAGTACAAAAAATAGCAATTATATTCTTTTAAAAAAATTAAAGATTCCACTCATTGTCATAAGCTTTAATACAAATCCTGAGCAAAGGAAATGTGGGTTTCAGTCATTCTGGTCCTTCACAGACTTATTCACTCTTAGTTTGTGCATTGTCCTTTGACTATTTTAAAGTAAAAATGCAAATTCTGGGCTGAAAAAATTTAGAGACAGAAGGAAAGTCTGAGGTTTCCTCATCAAACCTTGCCACCGACCAATGAAAAAGTTACAGGGTGGAGAGATAATCCCCCTTATCCAGTCTCTAAGACTCTCAGGACATTGTGGTTTCCTGCCAGTTCAGCTGGGAGCTCTTGGCTTTGGAGGAGGTCCCATGAATTAAATTAATGATGGATACAATGGGAAGCACACTTCTGGATATCAGAAGAAACACTGGAGAAGTAGGTCTTGGTTTTGTGAACCCCTCCCAGAAGCTCAAGACATAAACATACGAGTCAGATGTTCTGTACCTTCGGTAACTGTGACTGTTTATGTGCTTCCTCGATGGGGTGAAGACAGCATCAGATGAGGATGTGGAATTGATACTGGTCAACTGAGCTATTCTGTGATGATGTCACCCAGAGTACTAAAACCTTCACTGATGTTATGCAGAAGAATGAGATCAGAATATTCTTCTGAGACCTTCCTTCCCACAGTGTGTGTGTGTGTGTGTGTGTGTGTGTGTGTGTGTGTGTGTGTGTGTGTGTGTGTGTGTTATAATGAATATGAGGGATGCTCTATAGGTATTTTCTTCCTTTGTATTCAGTTTTTGTTTCCTTTCCCACCACCTGCTTACCATATTAAGGATTCCCGTTCCAATCAAAGACAATAAACTGGAGCTTTGACGCTTGTTCTGGATTGCTACTTTTACCTGCCTGCCATTCTCAGCCTGTGTGTAAGCCTAACTGGTTCAACCTGCAGTATCTATCTCTCATCTCCCAGCTCTGGTTCCTCTGCACTGCCACCATATAACCCTACACAAACAGGCTCTTAACTGTGCAGTAGTTTTCACATTTTAATTCTTACACCTCTCCAGCCCATTCTACAACAGCAGCCAAACTGTTCTAAAAGGCAAACCAGATTGTGTCTCTTTTCTGCTTAGAAAATCTTCCAGCTGCCTCTAGCCTAAGCTATGAGATGAAACCCTGAATAAGTACGTCTTGGTTTTGTGAACCCTTCACAAAAGTTCTAGATATTATATATATATATATATATATATATATATATATATATATATATATATGGGTCTTTGCTTCCCTGTGTGAGAAATAAATTGACTTCGTCATCTCTTCTTGTAATGGCCAGTTGAGACCTCAGAAAGGGTCCCTCTATACCACAGGAATAAATGAGTCAACCTTCTGAACAAAGAGAACTTAGTGCTGAATGGAAGACACAAACCTTGCCATTTGGATGAGCAGCTATGTGCAAACACAGGGAAGTTGTTTTGGCAATTAACTCTATTGTTGAGACTGTCATTGTGAAGGTAATGATTAAAAGAACCTTTATTAGGGTTCACCGTTTACAATGGAAAAGGTGGGAGTCAGGAATCTGCTCATGAGTCTTTAACCTGGCTATGTCAGTGTCTTGTCCCATTGCCAGCAGTTTATTTGACTCTCTTACTTTTTAAAAGCCTTTGGTCGTTAGCGGTACAGTGATCAACAGCACTGAGCACTGAGGGATGGCCAGTGCTAACATCAGCACACTCACACCAAATGCACCTAACATTCATCAATGGAGAAGGTTTCTGATGTATTGTGATATTTAATTATCCTTACAATTGTTGAAATGAGATTGTGACTCAGAAACATGGAGATTTTTATTTATAGGAACCACTAATCTAAAAAAAATAAATAAGATAGACCATAAAGCAGTTGGCAAAATTTGGGGGGATTCTCCTGTATAAGGGGCAAAATTGAGATTTTGCAAAAATGGCATTTTCAGGATTTTTTTCAGAGCTCCATGAGAATAGGGACTTTGAGTTGATGATGCTAAACCATGAGAAGAAATTATTTTATATTTTGAATGAAAGACCATCTTTTCACAGAGTGAACTACACCTGAAGAGGAGATTGAGGTCGACATTTATGAAGAAACAAAGCACACCTATCATCCATGTACTTGAGAGGCTGAGGCAGGAAGATCTCATGTTCTAGCTCAGGTTTTAAACAAAACATTCTCGTTAGTTGAGTTTTTACTATTCTAAATGCTAAATGTGTGGTGTTGGTTTTAATTCGTTTATTCACTCTCAACCCCAGTCCCCTAGTCATGAAAAAAGAGATTGACAATCTCCCTTTCAGATGAAGAAAACAGAAAGGAGGACACAATAAACACAACTCTAAAAGCCTTGCCACTAGCAAGGGTCTGAATGAAGCAGTTGTCTACAAGACAGCACAATTACCCAGCAGCGGTTGATATTCTGTGAAGTCAACAAAGCCGTTTTCAGATCTCTGCTCCTTGCCCTAAAGCCATAATCTGGACACATTCTTTTTCTTACCAACCTGATAGCTCAGATTTGCATATGAAAGTGGGAGCCTGACAGTATCTCCCTTGAGATTTAGATGAGGATTAAAAGCCCTAATCCATGCAGAATGTGCAGGGCCTCTGAACACTCAATGAAATGTTTGCTATGATCATTGACAGAGTTTCTTCTAACACTGGCCTGACTCACAACCCAAGCTGTCAACCACAAAGAATTGCTGGGCAAGTTCCAGAAGAAAACAATTGCCTGGGAAATCCAGAGCTATCCCCACTCACCAGCGACTCTCTTTTAGGCATTCATTATGATCATGTCCTGCCCATAGGTCTGTTAATGGCTCCCTAGACTACCCAGACATGAATAAAGGGTAGTACGGTGTGCTACCTTTTACCTAGTAAGAAGACTTACGAATGTGGCCCAACACATAACATACTTAAACCTACTTAAAACATTATCGTATTTTTTGAGATTTTAAAAAATATTTATTTTTTTATTATTTTTATAAGCTTTATTATAAAAAATTGCAAATAAGTAAAAACATGCCAAAATTAATCAGACCCAGAAGATATATAATTTAATGAACTTCTATACAGTTGGAGCTGGCATTCAAAATGGAAGCTGTAATGCTTCACATTAAATTTTACACTTCAAGTATCAAATATATTCTATGCACTTATCCACTGTCAAAAACAAAATAAGACAAAATATCCATGACAAAATTAGAGCTAGAAAAACAACTTTATCTTCTCTTTCATATTCCATGTCTATAAGCTGTATTCAGTCCTTCCTCATCTCCTTATATTTAATCTTCTGTAGTCTCTTTTCTCACATTCTTCTGTGCCCACATATCCATTTGTTTACATATGTACATAAATTATTGACTAGATTCCATCCACATATGACGGAGAACATGCAGTTTACTTCTTTTTGAGAGTACAGGATCACCCTTAGTATTATAATTTCTAAATCCATTTTTGTGCAAATGTTTAACCTTCATTTTTTTCTAGATCCTTTTTTCACCAACGTGGAAGGGGAGAAATCACTCTTGAAAGTTGCCGTCAGATCTCTACATCTTTGCCGTGGTGTGAGTACATCTGCATTTGTACACACAAGCATGCATGCACACATGCACAAATTGAATAAATTAATTGTAAATAATAATGGAAGTCCTTTCATTGGAAGATTTGATCTAATATATATTTGGTCATTGAAAGTAAAACCTATAGAGATCACAACATGACCACAGGTATCCTACAGAACCAGGGTATACCAGGGTGTAGAATCCCTGGGTGGCTCATATGGGCTCAGGTGCTTCTACAGCAGATGTATCCATCTAAGGATCCATTCTTATGTTTAAGGTGGCATGTTGCATAATCAGAGTATTATAGAATACAGTTCAGTACCACTGTGGTATAAAGTATGTGCATTCATGAAAGTCTGGGACATTCAGGACAGTGTGAAGAATGTTCTAGGAGTAGGAAATTGTCCACTTCATTGTGTCTGTTTGCTTACTTGACTGTTTCCTACACAAGACTGTAAACTATTGGTGGTACGAAATCACATTTTCATTCCCTGTGTAGCTTAGAATCTCACATGTAGTAGACCCTCAAAAATGGTTGAAGGAATAAACTATGACAAAACAAAGCATGTAAAAATGATTGAAGGAATGAAATGCAAACAGCTGTAAGAGCAGAGTATGATCAAAGATAAAGCTTCACTTGCTCCGTGTATGTGTGTGTGTGTGTGTGTGTGTGTGTGTGCATATGTGTGTGTATGTGTGTGTGTGCATATGTGTGTCTGTATGTGTGTGTCTGTATGTGTGTGTATGTGTGTGTGTATGTCTGTGTGTGTATGAATGTGTGTGTGTGTGTGTGTGTGTGTGTGTGTGTATGTGTGTGTGTGTTTTGGGGTGGAATCCTGGAAATATTCCTTATTTCACTCTTTTAAAAACAATTACCTCCAATGTAATATGCTTAGTGTCATCCCTCAGGTCCGGCTGGTCTGGAGACGTCTGCAAAACAGGGCACAGAAAGGAGTCACATGACCAAAAGCCAACCTCCTTGCTGACAGACCATGCATTGCTCTTCACAATGGGACTGGCACCCCAGAAATATGGATGTCACTTTTCTTTTAGAGATTACAGTCTGGGGGCCACCCATATCGTGCTGAGCCAGGCTGAGCACAGGAGCACAATTCTTGGGTGCCTCATCTATGCTCAGAAGTTCTGAGGAATACCTGCCCACTTCAGGATCTACCCAGACAGACATTCAGAATGATGTCACAAAAGAGTGAGGCCAGACAATGCTGTGATATCAAGTCCGATGACTACACAAGTGACGGCTGCATTAGCCAAAATAGGGAAGAATGGAGGAGGAACTGGCTAGAGGTTGCGTGTGGGAGGGGCAGACAGTGTCACTGGGGGTTGGAAAAGCAGAACTGGGCTGCTCATCCTTCTAACCACCCAATGCCAGAAGTCCACAAGCGCAGGAAACACTAAGTTGTGGGGGAGGGGGAAGACAGTTACTTAAGGTTGAATGCGTGTAAAAGGAAGTAACTTACCAAGGAAAGCTATTTAAACTCCTGAAAGCTAGAAAGGAAGCTACAGGTCCACCCTCTCCATCTCCCTCTGATAATGGACCATTTTCCCCCAGAATTCTTTGAGCCAACTCTCTAGCGTTTTTTATGCTTGCTCTCTGAGTATATAACACCTAGAAAAACTGTCCCCATAAAATCCTATAAACCCCATTTTGGATATCCACCCTTGCAAAATGTGTGTTAAAAAGCTTTTTAGCACATTGTTTCAAATGACACTGCTGGTGTATTTTTCCTCATTTTTATAATCATTGTATACTATGGAATTATCCTTCTGTATACTGTGAATATATATTATTCTCATTGGATAATAAAGAACTGACTAGCCAGGCAGGAATTTTATAGGCAGGACAGCCAAACTGAGAATGCTGGGAAAAAAGGTAGAGTCAGTGGGTTCACCAGGAGACACAAAGGGAACAAAACATGCTGAAGGACAGGTAAAGCCACAAGGCACATGGCAATACATAGAGGGATAGAAATTGGTTAATTTAAGTTGTAAGAGCTAGTTAGTAATAAGCCTGAGCTATCAGCTGAGCATTTGTAATTAATAATAAGTCTCAGTGTGCTTATCTGGGAGTTGCTGGTGGGACAGAAACTTCTGCCAACAATTGTAACCTACTGCTCCTTACAATAACCCACATGAAACCAGGCATGAAGTCTGTTTTTCTATAACATTTCAAAATCTTAGCCTTTATTCTATGTCTTTGTTACTCTTCTTCCTCTCTTTTTTTAATTTTGTCATGTTCCTGAAAATAAATTGCCAGGAGCATTAGGTTTTCTTAAAAAAAAAAAAAATGCCCTGGAATCATTGATATGATGGCGTAAACAGATACATATGATAGGGTGTAGACTATCAGGTGTAGTGGGGCCAAGAGCAGAAACAAACACTGCTTGTTAGGGCACTTCTGTTGTTTCCAGACCCCTGTGCCTCACAGACATGAGCCATCATATCACTTTCCTGGGAAAGAGGTTAGTCTGAAGACATTTTACAGGGAAGAGCTGAAAATGTCTGGCAAAGTGATCTAAGCAAAGCTACAGTGAAGGCTGCCATGAGTGAGGCCAGACTTGGTGTCCTGATACTGACTGTTCACATTCCTTGTCATGGGTAACTTGTGCCAATGTGGCTCAGCGGGGGAAATCACTTGCTGCCATGCCTGAGGACTTGAGTTCTATCTCCAGGTATCATCAAAAGGAAGGAGAGGACAGATAACTCCAGCAAATTCCCCCTGATCTCCACATGCATGTCCACACATGTATGTATGCATATTTACACATATCAGATAAACAAATGCATTATTTTTTTTTTCCGAAGAGTGGTGCTTATGGCCTGTTACCATGACATGGGGTTACACATTACAAAGTCTATTTCCCCACTGTTCTTCCCACAGCCCTAACTCTATTAGCTTCTTCTAACATGGCTCCTATGCTAGTCACCTGCCCCCCACCCTCTCACCCCAACTCCCCAACTCCATCTTAAAACACAGCAAATAAACAGAGACTCATGTGAGCCAAGATGGAATAAATATCAAACCTGTTGGTGTTTGTGCATGTGTGTGTGTGTGTGTGTGTGTGTGTGTGCATTTGTGTGTGTTCATAAAAGGAAAAGGAGAGCCAACACATCATTTTCCTGAGAAGGAGGTTAGTCTGAACACAATACTTAAAAGGATAAATGACATTTCTAAAGTTTTCAAAACAACAGGACACTTTGGGATTATTTTTATCATTGGGCTAAACAGCAGTAGAAAGACAGGAAGTGTCTCCAATTTTATTAAGGGCCAAAGGAAAAACCCAAGCATAATTTTAAAGTTTTAAATGCTGGAATTCCTTAAAGTTTTCAGTGCTGGAAGGACAGGGACCATCTGAGCCCTGGCTGGCAGTCAGTGCCCAGCACACCCTCCAGAGACTTTGCCTTCCTGGAGAGCAGCTCAGCTTTGCTTCACTGTGCACTGCGTCCTAGCTAGACTGGCCCTGTCACATCCTCCAGGCTCTAGGAGATCCACACGTAGGATAATGCTGCTTTTCGCTGGGTTTTAAGGCAGGAATGGGAAGCAGAGGCACCAGTGGGTAAGGTTTATTTCCTTAAAGATCCTAGTGAATGCTCAGAAGCTGAGCAGAAGCTCACCCAGCCACTGCAGGAGACGCTTTGTCTTGCTTTAGAGATTCTTTGTCCTCTTACCTAGTTTAAGCCTGCCGTCGGCCTGTCTGTGATGACCTTTCAAGGACTATTGGAGTCTACCCTGGTCTTCTGCCTCCTAGTGACAGTATGTCCACACTCAAGGTGTCTCTGTCCAAGTCACTGAAAGCCCAGGCCTAGCAGTTCCTTCTCTGCTGGGCCTAGTGACACAGAACTGTAATACCCTGTAATAGGGAAAATGTGTTAAGAGGATTGCAGGTTCAAAGACTGCCTGGGTTACAGAGGGAGTTTGAGTCCATACTGGGCAACTTAGCAAGAGACCCTATCTCAAACTTTAAAAATTGTAAAAAAAAAAAAAGTCTGGGGATATTACACAGTGGTAGAACACAGGCCCAGCCTGCAAAATGCTGTAAATTCAGTCCCAGGAATGCCTGCCCCACCAATTCCATGCCCTGGTGGTGTCTAGAATGCCTGCCCCCCAATTCCATGTACAGAAAGTCACATGCACTATAATAATGTTCACACTGCCATAGATTCAGTCCAATCTGTGTTGTCTGCCCTGCATTGTTGATAGTAATGGCTATCATTACTGCTGATTGTAACAGTAACTTTCTGAACAAAGCAAGATTCTTGCTAATGATGATTATGAGAATACTAAGAATTCTAAACTAAAATAACAATGTAATTTCAGGTTTTAATCCTAAATTAAAATGTGGGCGAAGAAGTCAAGGGAATTGATGCACAGTCACCATAACAGCCTCTAAGTTATTATTTCTCCTTCATGACAGAAATTAAGTTGGGAGAAGATTCAAAATTGCATTGTTATTAGAATTAAGGGACAGTGAAAGTTTTATTTATTTTATTAGAAGCAATTTACAGACTACCAATCCATTAAAATGTTAATAAAAAGTATCCTGCATTTCCTTATGGTGGCATAAAATGTTCTTAAATCAAGGAAGGGCAGTGAGTCTATGGTAGATATTTACATTAGATCTTTCTCCTCTCGTGTTTGAGTCATATGATTTGTATATGCTTTTCCTTAAAAATGTAAATAATAACAAATAAAATTAACTAAACAAGTGAAGAGTGTAAGTTGAAGTCTGAAAAACAATTCTATTTATTTTTCTACTTTCTAACATGATAAAATAGAAAATACAAACTGGATAGTGCCTAGAAGCATTAAAAGGTCAAGATGAATGACATTTTAAAATGTTACATTTTGGAAGGTCTTTCTTTTTTACTTTTTATTTATGTGCATGTTTGAGGTGTATGCATGTGCACACAGTACATGAGGAGGTGTGCCCACCTGTGCCCGTACTTATGGAAGCCTCATCTGGTATCTTCTTCCATTGCTTTTCACTTTATTTTTTGATACAGAGTCTCTCGATGAATCTGGAGCTAGCTTGTCGTTTCAGTTAGACTGCCTGGCCAATGAATCCAGGGTTGCCCCTTGGCTTAGCTCTCTGTTCCAGCTAGAAGGACAGAGGATTGCCTCCATGCCTGGCTGTCCTCACGCTGGCATGGAGAACACTTTACTACTCCTGCTCCCAGGATGCTAGGTGGCTTTAAGAGCATATCCCAAGTTTGTGTTTTACACTTTAGCTTCCTTTCTCTCCTCTGGCAGAGCTTTTAAACTACACTAAATGGAAACAGTAAAAGAAATCTAGGAATAGGGAGAAATTAGCCAAGTGATGAGAAAGTAGATAAAGAGTAAAATGTAGAGATGACAAGTATGTACAAAATCATCTTTTCAGTATAATTTTTTCTTCTTCCAAAAGACTTCTATTATCTAAATTGTGTGCCTATGCCAACTTAGTTATTTTTCTCTGTTATTTAATTTATACAATGAGCATTAGTCTTTTTTTCTTTTAGTATTTTACACTTGCACCTGGACAAGTCACTGGAACAGCACCTTAGTATGTAGCTCTCAGTGTTCCACTTTGCAAGAGATTTGATTGCAAAACTCTAAAAATGGGCACAGAATAAAACAATTTTTAAAACATTTTACTAATCTCATTTATTTAGTATGTATGGACTCACACCACAGCACACACACACGGAGGTCAGAGACAAGCAGAGTGGACCAATCAGTTCCCTTCTTCCACCATGTGGGTCTGAGGATCAAGTTCGGGTTGTTGGGTTTGCTGACAAGTTCCTTTACCTACAGGGCATCTTCCTGGCCCAGAATATCTGGGTTTTTGTTTTTGTTTTGGGAGGGTTGGAGGATTTTTTTGTTTTGTTTTGTTTTGTTTTGTTTTGTTTTGTTTTGTTTTGAGACAAGGTTTCTCTGTGTAAAGCCCTGGTGTCCTGGAACTCACTCTGTAGACCAGGCTTGTCTCAAACTTACAGATCTGCTTGCCTCTGCCTCTGGAGCACTGAGATAAGTATGTGGTTGTTAACAAACCCATCTGAGGCCTGTAAGACAGGAGGCTGTGGAACAGGAGATCCAAGCCCAGTCAACCCACTACCCCTAAAGACAGTGCGAAGACTCTTCCAATCTTCAGCAGGTCATCTACTCCAGGTCCTGTAAAGAGATGCTGAGAGATGGGTGTACTAATCAGCAACTCACGGGATATCACCTGGACATATATGTCACATCATGACATCTGTATGTCAATGTTTGTGTAGCCTCAACCCAAACTCAGCATACTGCTGCAAACAGAAGAGCAAATGGCTGAGGAATGAGCAGGAAGGCTTAAGGCTATTTCATTTTACATCATCTTTCATAGTCTGGAATTTGTGAATCCTTAAATATTTCTCATCAATTATTTTTGGTCAACTTGGATATGGAATGATTTCAAGTGTCCAGTAAACACACCTGGGAAGAGCTGCAGAATGGCCAAGATTATGAGAGGCCATGCAGAAACAGGAAGCCGAACTTCAGTTCAAAGAGTTCATGCATTTTCTCTCAATTCAAATCTCATACTAAATTTGGCAAGACGTGGTGCCCATAGAAGGGAAGGAAATGCATAATGCAGAAACTCATCTTTAATGACTTTTGGAAATTATTTGACAAATACATAGTCATATTATTCTTTAAGAGCTCTTTAATGAGGCATTTCCCAAGAAATTCTGATGATGTCTGTGGTGGACTGATGGGTCATGTTTACGTACTTCTGAGAGACCACAAGTCTACATGTGTGTGAACGAGCTCCTTCCTATTAAATAAATGACTCCTCTTTCATGTGTTTAATAACACTTCACTTTTTCTTTTTTCCCTTATCCTCTCCCAAAGAAGTATCGGTCTCCCCCGTCATTTGTTGTTGTGGCAGTGAGGTTATTTTTCTTGATGAGTCGCACCCACTCACAGTCAACTCGAAGGTCTTTTCCACTGTAGACAGGCTGTGAATGCGCAAAAGGAAGCTGGTTATCTCCAGATCAGCAACTCACATCGCAGCGTGATCAGAAGTGACATCACTGTGTGGTTTCACTAATGATATTTAGAGGAGAACACTATTTTCAGTTGCTTTTTTAGTGTCAGAAACCTCTGCATCTCCTTCCACTTTGCTGCCCATCAGTCACCCCTCCTCTGTCCCACCAGATTCCTTCTCAGCACTGATTTCTGCTTCATTTCCAGTCTGTTATGACACTGTGTCCCCCTCATGTTTTGCTGCTGCAAGACAGCAAAAACAAAACAAAGCAAAGCCCATTAACACTATTGACCTGATAACTTTCTTTTCCCAGAATAAGATCTAAAGAGAATTCAAGAAAACCACAGATACTAGAACTGATGAAGTCTGTTTCCTGTGAATTTGTGTGGCTTGCTCACCAAGACACCCGCTGCTATTCTTATTCTTCATTCTGTAGCCACACTGCTTCTGCCATTGCCCCTAGATCCGGTCTAGCACAAAGACACGATTCTTACAGGTGAGCACTTCAGTCCAGCTCTAGTCCTATCGTGATAGAACCCTGCACAGGGAAGCCTCTTCACACAGGCTTCTGTTTAACAATGGTAGTGAAATTACCTGGTTTGGAATAGTTTGGTCGAGGAGAAAGTTCTTGCCTTTGCTTGTGTGGTAGAAACCCTCTGTTTTATTTTTGCAGTGGTAAAAAAAAAATCATGTATGTGCATGTATGCAAGCACAGGTACATATGTGTGTTTGGGTGAATCAGTGTGAATGGGCTAAAAACTGATGTGTAGGGGGAAATAGGAGTTATATAAATTAACATTCCAACAGAGGAGTTGTAGTGAGCACACAAATAGCAGCAATTTATTCTTGTCTTATGGAATCTGGAATTCATGAACCCTTAAGTAATAATACCTAGTCTGATTTTTCCCTTTATTCTTCCAAAGTACTGAGAAGGGGGACCCTAAGATTCAACATGGAGCTATCTCATGCCTCCTGGAATCAAATAGGTACCCATGCTACAGCACCATGAAATGCCATCAGTTTCCACAGCATCATCTTTACAACAAATGAGGCCACAAGAGTCTACAGCTGTAGCCACTGAGCCTCTCTGGCTCTGTCTTCAGTCTAAAAGAGTTTCTTAACCCCGTCACGAGTGGCTTGGGAACATGGATGATTCTTGTGGTACGGTGGTACTTTGCACTTAGCAGAATTCCTGACCTCTACTCTTCAAACACCAGTACTGCATACTATCAATTTTAACAGTTGACAGACATTACCAGATGTTTCCTAAGGAAGCTGAAAATACAAAACCCTCTATAACTGAGAACCAATAAAGAGAAACAAAGTTTATTATAATAGCTTTTCATTATAAAACTCTGTGAGAAGAGCACCTAAGATACTTCATTAGAATATTTTTACTTATCTTTCAACAATTTCACACATACATAATAAAATATTTTGATCTTATTTAATTATCTAGCACCTATTCTCCTCCCCCTCTCAGTTCTGCTAAACCCCACGGCCAATTTATTGCTATAAGGGACTTAAAAAACTCTTAATTCATGCTAGTTGAGATACAAGAGAAAGAAGCAACCAAGTCATTTTTTGGATTTGCGAGTGAAACTGAAGAGCTAATGGCAAAGGCATTTCCATCATTAATCAAGCAAACATTTAGCCCCAAATATCTACTTAGAACCACACTTAAAAAATAATGAGAGAGATAGAGAGAATTTGCTCACAATGTACTATAATAAATGCTTCCAGTAGCACATCTCACTTGGTAGATATAAAGTGGTACAAAGCATAATTAGCTACAGCTTTCAGAAGAGTAGGCTACCAGCTTAGGAACAACCGCCAAGGAGCACACTGCCAGGGAACAGGGAGCACAGACTTGAAGTACAATGTGCTTTTCCTCAAAGGGCTGCATGCAATTGCTTTTGTACTACTCTCTGGGGTATTAGGATAGGTTGCCATTTCAACTTTTAATATTTAAAATTCACCCCTTGTCTCTCAGTATCAATGTTGAGGACATTCATCAACTTTGTTTTTCAGATGAGGCAAATTGGTGCAGACTGGGTATATACTACTTGCTGAATGTCATGTGCTTTTGGTGGAAAGCTGAGACTCAGCTCAGGCCAAGATCCTAGTCATGACACTGTTATCTTTTTTCTTTTTTTTAATTTTTCGAGACAGGCTTTCTCTGTGTAGCTTTGCACCTTTCCTGGAATTCACTTTGGAGACCAGGCTAGCCTAGAACTCAACAGAGATCTGCCTGCCTCTGCCTCCCGAGTGCTGGGATTAAAGTTGTGTGCCACCACCGCCTGGCTGACACTGTTATCTTTCAACACAGAAAAAATCCATTGTCGTCCACGAGTCAATGCAAATGAGAATTCCTTTGGGTTTATTCCATGTTCAGTGACATGTTTTAGATGGCCAGGGTGTCATGAACCTCTTTTTTATGAAGACATTGGCACAATGAAGTAAGAATAATACTAACATCGTAGTTACAATATATAAGAGGTCCTTTGTAGAAAAAGAGATCTGACTTGTATTTCTCCTATGCAATAGAACAGTGAGACATTTGAAATACCCTCACAGGCAAGAAGAGCTACCCAAGGTATGACTATAAATACCCAAATTATAGCTTTTACTTCCAAAACAGTCCCTTTGAGTTAGACACTAGGCCAGCTACTTAGAACAGCCATGAAGAAGCCAGAACCCTACAAAGCTCAAACCCTAGGGTTAAGATAAACCTACACTAAGGCATATGAAGAAGGGGCAAGGAAGTACAGATGAGAGAGCAAATGTTTCTAACTTGAGCAAAGCCTGCCCAAGCCAGTGTCGAAAGGAAGCCTCTTGAATGACTACAGTGATCAGCAGATATGCATAGGCAAATGTGGAGTATGAAAGGAGGAAGAGTTTACAGAGACATCACTCTCTGGCTACAGAAAAGAGATTGCAGAGAGCTAAGAGGCTAGAAGAATAGACCAGAGTAACAAAGGGGAGAGACTTGAACTCCACGGTAATAAATCTAGGGGATTTGGAGATAAGAAGGATGTGGTATATATTGGAGTCACTGGAGAATTTTAAGCAAGAGAATGCAGAATAATACTATGTTTTAGAAAGACTGCTCTTCACTTCTAGGGACAATGGAGTTGGCTTGCTCAGTTTGGTTATTTCTGGCATTCCTATGTGTCAGGCAAACATAATGTGCTAATACAGAGCAGCTACCAGTAGGACCCAATATTCCTGCCATTTCTGTACCAGGGACTAGTTGAACTTCCCATTAGGAATCTTCCTAGACAACTCTTCGTGAGTAGTGGGTGTACAACATTTAGCTAGTTTGTACTTGGTTTTTCTTGTTTGTTTTTCCCATTGGGGGCATGGGTAAAAGCAAGCAATTCTGACATCTTTAATATTTTATGTCTACAAAGCACTTTGTAATCAAGGTCTCTCAAAGCATTATCAAACATGCATTTTCAAAATCCTTCATTCTATGTGGTGAACACACACACACACACACACACACACACACACACACACACACACACGCACCAAAAAAAAAAAAAAAAAAAAAAAAAAACACCAACTAAATAAATAAAGGGATTAAACTGGCTATGGTTTCCCAGTCATGAACAGAGCCTGCAACTAAAGTCTTTGTCTTTAGATGTCTTGGATAATGAGTCCACACTAGGCAGGGCTAGCCATCTCACTGATGTTGTTGGGTGTTTTGAAGGAGATATCTAAACACTTAGGTCTTTGTGCTCTCAAAAGTAGTTAAGTACTATGCTGTGGCATAATGCTTTTGTACACTGGTTTAATAAAACTCTGATTGGCCAGTAGCCAGGCAGGAAGTATAAGCAGGGTAAACAGACAACGAGAATTCAGGAAAGAGGAAGGCTTATTGGGAGATGCCAGCCTGCCTTCCAGGGAGCAGCATGTAATGGCACACAGGTAAAGCAACAAAACACATGGCAACATATAGATTAACAGAAATGGGCATCAGAGACACCCCATATGGAGTTTATCTTCTTCTTGGCAAAAATAGCCATTTGGATAAGGAACTGTTCTTGCCTGGACTGCTTGACAAAATGTTGTGTCAACTAGACATGCAGGACCCATAGGAAGGTAACCAATGAACTTTGCAAGTCTAGATGGTCCTTCAGGTTCCTGCTTCACAGAGGAAACTGTCAGACATTCTACAGGACACAGAGAGAAATAACTGAGAGACTAGTCCTATGGGCTGAAGATGGATGCCCCAATGTTACATAAGAACTGTGGATGGCTGTTCAGGCAGGCAGCTGTCTCTGTCAGTTCCAGAATTTTTGGAAGTTGCTTACAATGCATTTTCTGTTTACTTAGGTAATATTATATCCTTCTGAAGTCTTTGATATAGTTGAAGACTAGATAGTTATAATTATAATTTTCCTTGGTTATCACAAAAGATAAATTAGATATGAAACTTTAGACTCAGAAATTCGGTATAGATAGAATATTTTCTTTAATTTTACAAAATACAAATAGACTAGATATTGTAACTGTAATTCCTGTTTGTTATATGTAATCTTACTATGTTAAAGTTAAAACCTCCATTTTTAATTAAACAGAAAAGGGGAAATGCTGTGGGATAAGACTTTTGTACATTGGTTTAATAAAATGCTGATTGGCCAGTAGCCAGGCAGGAAGTATAGGCGGGGTAAACAGACAAGGAGAATTCGGGGAAAGGAAGGCTTGTTGGGAGATGCCAGCCGGTCGTCCACGGAGCAGCATGTAATGGCACACAGGTAAAGCCACGGAACATGTGGCGACATATAAATTAACAAAAATGGGCTGAGTTTAAGTTTAAGAGATAGTCCATAGTAAGCCTGAGTTAATGGCCAAGCAGTTTTAATTAATATAAGCCTCTGTGTGTTTACTTGCATCTGAGCTGCTGCAGACCAGGCAGAACCAGGTGGGACACAGAAAAACTATCAGTCACAGTACTAGATGTCTATAACAAAGAGAAAATTAATGAAGCTAGTCCAAAATATGAACTGTATGAAAAGAACCTCTATGAAACTCTCCTGTGGGTGTGTTCCATTTTACATACACCACGAGAGGCTACACTAGCACACTCTTGGTTCCTAATAGTCACATGAATCCTCCATAAAATGATATACAGTACCCATGAATCATCTATGCTTGAAGGATGAGCACATCCTTGTATTGGGAAGATCTTCCACTATCAATCTCACAGGTCAGCCACAAGAAACTCCCCCAAACTCTTCCAAAATGTAACTCACAACAAAGCTAGTGCCCTATTCCATCCATGCCCATGGCTTACTAAATTTAGATATGACTTTCCCCCATTCCTGTATATGCAACACCGTTCCTATGAAAAACACCCTATAACTATGTGAGAGAGCCCAGGCATTTCAGCCATAACCTATAATGCATTTTGTTGAGCCTGACTTATGCCATCCTACTTCCGTGGTGCTATGAATGTGCATTCTCCTTCCCCGTATCTTGTCTGTTTCTCTTGAGGTCCATAGCATCCTCCTTTGTTGTCTGACTTAACATGTTAAATGTCTACAAAGTATATTAATATTATGAATCATTTTTCAATCAACAAAACAAATGCCCTACATTGGGAGAGAGACAAAAAAGATAGTAAGACATGGATGTTTCATGCTTCAGCTATCCCTACCTCTGGATCTGTAGAGAAATGTCTGGCTTTATTCCAAAATTCCTTCAAGATTAGGTCACTGAGGTCACTATCCTTCATTTCCACATCCCTTAGACAAGTAAGCAAGCCCATCTCCAACGTACATTCTTGCTGGGGAAAGATGAGGTACAGATTGGGGAAACTATGGAGAAAGGCATGCTTCCTATTAAGGTAAAAGCCCTGCATAGCTGGAGCTTCAATTCCATTCTGTCTTAGGATAGTCACATAACAATGAGACATGTGGATGATTTTTTTTAGCAGAGCTACCCAAGAGGCACAAAGACTCATTGCAACTTAAGTGGAGCTCTACCAGATATCGGATGAATGATTTTTGTAGAGTCATTTTTTTCTGGGCTTGGCTTTTCTCCTTGAAAAATGAAGGGGTTATGGGAGAAAATCAAGGCTTTGGGTAGAGTCATGATCATTTCTGTCCCTGATGCTTTATTGTGTGTAACATTTTGGATGTTACTAGGTTTTTTTGAGAAACTGGCAAAGTTATGGATAAAATTATATTATTTTGGAAATTTAAGAATCCAAGAGATTCACAGACAGTTTCTTCTCCTGCCATTGATCCCTATGCCCACTCTAGAAATCCCTTCCCTTTTATTCTATAAGAAATGGAAAAGTCTTCATCATATCTGGATTGGGCATACAATAACCCAAACTTTTTTAAATTTGCACATGAATTAAATCGGTCACATGATCTAAATAGGCCCTATGTTTACAAACTCAGTCATGTCATCATCTTCATCAATAATTTATTAAAAATCCACCTGCATTTATTTTTGAGTTATCAGTAAATAGTAAAGTGTGATAAATTCTAAGGCGCTCTGGAGAGGTAGATGAAGGTTGCAAAGACGTTAAGGAGAAGCGGAAGCCTGTCAGTCACTCTGTTGCCACCCTGACATCCTCAG
The DNA here is from genome assembly GCF_004664715.2 of Peromyscus leucopus. Lineage (NCBI taxonomy): Eukaryota > Metazoa > Chordata > Mammalia > Rodentia > Cricetidae > Peromyscus > Peromyscus leucopus. Next base: position 70,871,864 of record NC_051084.1, read on the forward strand.
CCATTGCAGTTGACACGTACTTGCATTAAGTTCTGGATTAGTCACAGAGGGTAGATTTCCTTAGAAGAAATGGATTTCTGATTCATGAATTTATGAGCAGATGCCCACAATACCCCAAATGAAGCTCCAGTAGTTTAGGAGACTTTGTATTGCTATCTAACTCATTCAAATAACTTCATCTTTTGAAGAAATAATGCTATTATATTTACTTTCTTGTTTCATATTGTTTTATCACCCAAATAAATATAACCTTAATAGTATTCAGTGTCATTTGAGAAAAAACAAAACACTCTTAAAATATTCAATATAAGTGTTAAGGAATCGGGGACTTTGGTTGTGGGTTAAAAACCTGCTGTCTCTATGGCATTGGTCATCCTCTTTATTGGCAGGTGCTTTGCATAAGAAGCATTTTGAGTTTTTAAAGTTGCATCAATAATACAAGGCAAATTCTACTTTGATTTCTCTCCACTAGACTGGCATTTTTACTCATTTCAGAAAATTTTGGCATAATTTGTGTATGGTATGACTGCACTTCACACTCTGGCTGCCTCGTGTACACTAATCCAAAACATCTGCCCTGTCTTTTGTGCTCAAAAGCTCTAAAATAGGATATAGAATAATGGAAGAAGGAAGATCTGCTTTTGTAGACAAATTTCTAAATATTCTTAATAAATAAAAAACATGGAGCCAGACATTTGAGTTAAAGCCTGAGAGAAAGATCAGAGGAATAGGACAGACCATGAGCTAATCTCACCTCACCGACTCCGCAACTTCCAAAGAGCAACTTCCTATCTTCTCAGGCTTATATGCCTTGCTGTTCTGTCATCTGATTTGCTCTCTATCTAGCTACATCACTTCCTCTTCCTGGCCAGCTCTGTCATTTCCTGTCTGTACAGGCCTCCAGAACTCTATGGTTGGTACTGGGATTAAAGGCATGTGCAGCCACACGTGGCTTTGTTCCGTAGTGTGGCCTTGAACACACAGAGATCCTGCCTGCTAAGTGATAGGATTAAGGGTGTGTGCTACCACTGCCTGATTTCTTTGTTTACTTAAAATGGCTTGCTATTTCCTCTGATCTCCAGACAAACTTTATTTATTAAAGCACAAACAAAATTTGTTTCTCCTTTTTTGTCTAATAAAAGTAAAAAATAAAAAAGTTGTAACTAATATAAGAAAAACTATATACAATAAGTACAATAACTATATACCGTATATACAAGCAATAAATACATCAACAATGTCTAATCCATTTGCATTTGACAAATTCAAAGAAAATATTTCACTGTCTATCCTATTTTAGTGAGTTCAAAATGTACATAATTCACTTTCTATTCTAACTTATATTACCAACAGAAAACTATCTTATGATGTCTTTCAAACTTATACACTTAATGCCTCTTAGTGAGTTTCTTTTCTGAATTTCTTAACAAGGAAAACTGTAACTATAACTATCTAATCTTGGGTCCCTCAGAGACCCAAGAAGGAAATAATATTATCTAGTAAAACAGTAAGTGCAAATAAGTGACTTCCAAAAAATGAATTATGATAGAAACAACCAGCTTTCTGGACAGTCACCTGAGGTTTCTCTGCATGTTGGAGCATCATCTTTGGCCTACAGGCTTAGTATGTCTGACAGACTCATTTGTGAAGTAGGATGTTCAAACAAGGCCCACAGCTCGACCTCACATTCGGTGAGAGTATTCCATGTGCCAGATAAACTTGAATTCCACCAGTGTCCTGCCATGATTCAGGATTTTAAATTCTGGAAATTGCTGGTGTTTTTGGAATTCAGCTTCCCATTCTTCTCGGCTTGTGGGTGGCTTCAACTCCTTCATTAAATGCCAGTCTACCACTGAGAGATTAGATTCCGTCAGTGTAGTTACTCCTTCAAGAATTACTGTTTCAGCTACTGTTCCACTGCACACCAGGAGCCATCGGTCCACTGCCTGTTCAGCTGCCATAGGAGAAGGGGGCACTGTACCTTTTCCAGATTGCAAAGCCACTTCAGTGATGGTGCCATATTGTCCTGACCTCAGAGGATGCCTGCTGCCAAAGCTGCAACCACACTTGTCTTGGCAAGGATTGGTAGTCATTTGTTTTATGTCCCATTTATCCATTTTGGATAGCATTTCCTGCCTGGCTACCGGACAATCAGTGTTTTATTAAACCAGTGTACAAAAGCATTATCCCACAGCATGCTTCCTGTGCTTTGTTATTCAAAACATAGTTTCTTAAATATCAAGAAATTGTTTTCTATAACCAGTCACAAGCACATACTAAGATAAATAAATGTGAGTAGCCTTTTTTTCCAATGCCCAGCAGAGGAAGCCATCTAGTCAGTCAGTGTGCCTTTAGAGTCAAAAAGTCCCCATAACTCAGAAGTTTTGGTTGACTGGAATTACATGCCTCAGCAAACACACCCCCCGGACTCCTGGACTTGTAGATGAACACTCCTCACATAATAACTCTAGATTTGCACATGTGAATTTTTTGTCCAATGGTGCCTCTGCAATTCTGAGGTAAACAGAAGCTTTCCCTGTAGAATATTCCCTCTTAGAAGCCAATTATGTTAATCCATATCTAATCTGACTGCTGAGTGAGAGAATTCTAGTAATAATTCTCCCATCTAAATACAATAGCACCAGTGATCTCAGATAGATCATACAGAAAAGAAAACCACCCAGGTATGCCTGCTAACATCAGAATCATGGCAACATTAAAGTACTCTTTTAAATTTCTAAAGTAACAGGAAACTAAAATTAATCGTATGGGTTTAACTTATTTCAGATTATATAAAGTATGTATGCAATGTATATACAATCTATATCAAAAAAGTAATAGAATGTTTACAGACATTGTGGTAAGAAAATTATTTCTGTTATTAACAATGAGTGTCAACTATAATGTCCCAACTCCACAGTATAACTAATATTTGTTAACATTTTTTTCCAAAAGTATTTTCCTAAATATTTGTAGTTAAAATAAATAAAACTTTCAATTAAATAGTTTTAAAATTTAGAAGTATTGAGAGATAGGGACCTAAGGGATGGCCCAATGGTAAGAAAATTTGCTGATCTTATAAAGGACTCAAGTTCAGCCCCTAGCACCCATATCAGATGGTCACAACCATTTGTAAATACAGCTCCAGAGGATCCAAGGCTCTCTTCCTGCCTCAGTATATACACCCACACATAAATAAAAATAAATCCAAGAAATCCTTTAAAATACTATATGAAAGAGATGAAAGCATAGGTAGCAGGGTTTTGTTGAAGCCTGTTAAGGTAAGGCTGTTTCCTCTTAATAAAGCCTGTTTTTACAAATTTATTTAATTCTACTTTTCCTTAATCCTGTATAATATACATTCTTAAATGATTTTTGGTCAGTGGGTCAACAGAATGAAATCTAAGCTATATCTCTACTTTGGGTAGAAACATGACTTTCTGGTAAAGAACAAAGGCACACTGTTGTCTCCTCCCTTAATAGTTAATCCATATGGGCCTGTCAATCATCTGGGAAGGAAATATTCCTTAGAAAAATGTCTGTTCCAGAGGCTTTAGAAAATATATATCCTGCCTAAACTTGTAGGTCAACAATGGTCTCTCTGATCATGGCTCCTCTACACTGTTAGACTGTGCTCCTTCACAAGGGTCCCTTTTACCATCTTCCCACTTCCATCCCTTAAGGATACTTCACTATTTAATCAACTCTATTTCTATACTGTGCTCTGTGGGTCTCTTCTGAATTGTTTCAACAAACAATACAAGGAATCAACAGGAGGCCAGGGCAAGAGCCCAGTAACAAAAGTAATGGCTTTAGTTAATGAATCAGGTATTGTGTTCTACTCAAGTATAAACTAACACTTTATCTAATATTGTTTTAATGATAACATCTACATATTGAGAGTTATGTAAATTGTAGGAATTCTACTCATAGATTTTTATATACTAACTTATCATTATAACTTAACCAGTGAGTCAAATTACTTTCTCCATTTGTAGGGGAAAAAAAAACTAAAGACCAGAAGAAATTTTATATGACTCAAAGCATGCAGGTGACAAGAATACTTCCAAGTCCCTGTTCACAAAATTCTCTAAGCTGAGATATTTTCCATAAAGAGTGAGTGCTAGTAAATATTTTTAGCTTTTTGGCCTTGAAGTCTTTGTTGCAGAAATTAAATTGCATCACAAAAACAGGCTCAAACAATAAGATGCATGTGGGTGGATGTGACAGTATTTCACTAAGACTTCTATAAAAATGGTGGTGAGCTGCATTTGGTTCACAGTTAAAGTTTGCTAACTGATCCATGACTACCAAATGTCAGCATGAATTAGTCACCTGGAGGGCTTGTTAACACATTGCTGCATCCCTTACCTAGACACAAAGTTTTTGCTTGGTAGGTCTTAGCTGGACCATGACTTGGAATCTTCACATGTTCCTAAAAGATACAGATATTGTTGGTGTTACTGGAAATTGGGGGGGGGGGGGCTGCCAAAAATTGGAGTCCCCTTTAAGAGATCTTAATCTTACTAATAAAAGAAATAAGAATTCCCGGGCCCTCTGTGTTGTTAGGATGTTCAGCAATGGTGGTCAACCATGTGGCAGACAAGCAGCTATGTAGGAAAAGAAGGGAATTTGGGGCTTTAGAGAAAAAGTAAGAAGCCCAAAGTGTCATGGGAAATATGATTAGGAAAGAAATAGAAAGGAAAGGAAAAGTTACGTTTTCATTTTTTTCTTCCCCTTTTTATTATTCAGAAAATGTTTTTATTCATTTTATATGCCAAAGATTCCCCTTTCCCCTCCTCCCATCCCCTTCAGCCTCCCCTCCCAACCCAGCCCCTTCTTCCACCCACAAGAAGGCAAGGTGTCCCATGGGGAGGCACATCCAGTAGAGGCAAGTCCAAGCCCTTCCCCCTGCCTCAAGACTGCACAAGGTGTCTCATCATAGGTAGTAAGCTCCAAAAAGCCCCCTCATGCACCAGAGATGGATTCTGATTCTACTGTCAGCCCCCACACCCCACCCCCCGCCAAGCAAATCAAGCTACACAACTGCCTCGCCACGCAGAGGGCCTAGTCCAGTCCCATGCAGGCTCCACAACCATTGATCCAACTTTCATGAGTTCCCATTAGTTTGGTTTGGTTTGGTTGTCTCTGCAGGTTTCCCCATCATGATCCTGATGCACTTGCTTATAGAATCCCTCTTCCCTCTCTTTGACTGGACTCCTGGAGCTCTGTCTGGTGTTTGGTTGTGGATCTCTGCATCTGCTTCCATTAGTCATTGGAGAAAAGTTCTGTGATGACAGTTAGGGTGTTCACCGGTCTGATCACTGGGGTAAGCCAGTTCAGTTCAGGCACCCTCTCCACTATTGTTAGTAGTCCAGGCTTGGGGATTTCTGGGAACTTCCCTAGCATCAGGTTTCTCTCTAGCCCTATGATCTCTCTCTCTCTCTATCATGGTATCTCTTTCATTGTTTTCCCATTCTATCCCTGTTCAAGGTCAACCATCCCCTATCCCCTACCCTCCATTGCCCACCCTTCATCCCCAGTTTACTCATGGAGATCTCATCTATTTCCTCTTTCCAGGGCAGTCCATGCATCCCTCTTTGGGTCTTCCCTGTTAGTTAGCTTCTCTGGAGTTGTGGGTTGTTGCCTGATCACCCTTTGCTTTATATCTAGTATCCACTTATGAGTGGGTACATACCATGTTTGTCCTTTTGAGTCTGGTTTACCTCACTCAGGATGATATTTTCTAGTTCTATCCATTTGCCTGCAAATTTCGTGATGTCATTGTTTTTCTCTGCTGAGTAGTACTCCATTGTGTGTGTGTGTGTGTATATATATATATATATATATATATATATATATATATATATATATCACATTTTCTTAACCCATTCTTCAGTTGAGGGGCATCTAGGATGTTTCCAGGTTCTGACTATTATGAATTATGCTGCTATGAATACAGTTGAACATGTGTCCTTGTAATAATAACATAAATAAGGACTCAGGAAGGCAGGCAAGCTTAGGGCAGCCACTTGGCTCCATAAATGACTGCAGTGGGGCTGGATTTCAGTGAAGGAAAAGTACATTATCTTGTTAAAGGCTTAATTATTCCTCCCCTCTCTTTAGCAGTGCATTAGGTAAATCCACTTTCCTGATGGGTAGTTCCCTAGCTAGTCTGCCTGACTAGATCAAATCTTAAGTTTTGTTGTTGTTGTTGTTTTTGTTTTTTTGGGTTTTTTTTTTTTTTTTTTTTTTTTTTTTTTTGGTTTTTCGAGACAGGGTTTCTCTGTGTAGCTTTGTGCCTTTCCTGGAACTCACTCTGTAGACCAGGCTGGCCTCGAACTCACAGAGATCCACCTGGCTCTGCCTCCCGAGTGCTGGGATTAAAGGCGTGCGCCACAACCGCCCGGCCTAGATCAAATCTTAAGTTTTGAATAGTTTAGATTGTTAGGTCTTTACCCAAGTCAGAAATGCCTTTCTCTTGACCAGAATAAAATAGATTTCCCTTAAGGGCTATCTAATGCCACTGTAACCTTCAAACCAGGAGTGGAAGTTTGAGAACCATTGCTTTGAGGATAAAAGATTTCATGTGTATATTAGGTAGATGGAATAGCATACTGAAAACCTAAATCCACCATGTATTTTTACTGAAGCAAAGTACCCTGCCCTGGGACTTTTTATGGGATTCTTATCTCCCTCCTTTCTCTGGGATGCTGAGGTGAGGTAGAAGGATCAGGGTCAATGGAGAAAGATAGGAAGTGAGCAGGAGGGTCCCTGTGAATGCTGATCAGATCCAGCACTTCTCTCTGGGCTGCCTTCCACCAGCCTTTCATGTATGTCTGTCCATGCTCCATCTTTTGAAGATAAACTACTTGGGGCAACTTATTATCTCATATTAGACCAGACTCACACATGTTCTTACATAACCGCCTATTGTACATAATAGTTAATGTGAACTTTGAAAGTTATGAATTTAAGATAATATAACTTTAAAGAATAAGCTTTCCATATAGACAACAGAATGCTGCGAATCTCAATGTTGGCATGAACCAAGAAACAGAAAACCTAAATGTACAGAAGGGAGAAAGACATAGCATCTTAGAGCCAAAGCCCAGATAATAGTATGCATCTTAAAAAAAAAAAAAAACAGACAAACAACAACAACAAAAAAAAAACCTCTTCACACTGTCCCTGTGTTTAATACCTCACAAGTATTCAAAAGCTGGCTTCTGAGGGCTGGAGAGGTGGCTCAGTAGTTAAGAGCACTGGCTGCTCTTCCAGAGACTCCAGGTTCAATTCCTAGCACCCAATATGGTGACTCAAACTGTTTATAATTCCAGTTCCAGGGGATGTGGCATACTCTTTTGAACTCTTCAGGCATCAGGCATACATGTGGTACACAGACATACATGCATACAAAACACTCATACATAAAATAAATGACAGACTCCTGAGTCATGACATGAAGGAATGATTGCTGGCTCACCCTTATCATGTCTGTGTCCTGGCCATGAATATCACTTTATCTTCTCTTCATCCATAAAGTAGGATTTTGAAGTTATACGGTGACTAAATGAATTCATACGTGGATGAGACTGAGCTTGTGGAAAATATTAAGATGGCATACAGTGTTAAATCTATTTAATATTTGAGGTTGAACATGAGAGACATTAAATGATTTATTCAGAGCTACTTTCTATCTGTAGTAATCAACTGGGCACAATATGGCTCTGGCTGATTCACAGGCTTTAACACTTAAGTGACAGGAAACATGGGAAGTAGGGGGGGAGAACCCAGTCCTACCAAGACAACAGGCTTAAGAACACACACTGAATGGGTAATTTGTGTGCCGACATTAAAGAGTCCAGCACAGCCTTGTCAGTATGTGGAGAAGAGTGGGCACTGTGGCATTGTTGCCCTGAGCATGGCCTAGGTCACCTACCTTCGATAACTTCTGATTGACCTACTCCTCTAGGTGAGACCAGAGAGCACCACAGACGCCTGTCCCTGTGGGTCCAGGGAACAGTTCAGAGTCAGGGTTTTTGCCTTCATGGCTCAACAGGTCAGTATGGGATGGGGTTCTGATTTCTAAGATCCCAGTGGTCATTGTAGGACCTAATGTTTATACTTCAGTGGCCCTAGAGGTCACCTTGGGTCCAGGGTTCGGACTACAGCCTCCAGCCTATTCACAAACCTTCAAGCCAGAAGCTTATCATCAGATGGGCTAGCTGAAATCTGCTGGTTCCACAATGGTAGCTGGAGAGTGACCAGAAGATAACTTCTAACTCTATTATTATACCATATAGCATTCTGTATGGCACACCCCCAACACCATGATAGTTGACAATTGCCATAGCAACAACTGGATAAAACCTAAAAAGGAGGAAAGAGCTGGCATTTAAATTCCTGGAAATTCTCTACTCATTCCCAGAAAAGATAGGAACTCCCCACCTCCCGACCATTTCTTACACTCTAGTCTATAAGCGCCAGGCCTCCATGGGTAGAAATGGATTTCCAGGTTTTCCTCCAGCTTCCCCCATGTTGGGCCAGTCTCCTTCTTCACCACTCAGTTGGTTCTGTTTGTTTTGTTTTGTTGCTTCCACAGTTCCAAGAAGGACAAAGGACCCAGTTTGGAGGTAAAAACTGGTAACAGCACAATGCAATATTAAAAGGCAGCCTTGATATAAGCATGCACACAATGTCTCCAAAACAAGAGACTAGTACTGTGACATGATTAAGACCACATTGCCACACAATTATCCCCCACACAAATATAACAAATAAAATTTCAGAAAGGAAGAAAATGCCTAAATTTTAAAGAGAATCCTTGAAAGTGAGTTATGAAGAAAAGAATAGAAGATATTTTAAGAATAACTTAGCATTTATCAGTAACAATAAATCAATAACTAATAGAGAAAAATCATTATTTTACCACCATTACTCCCCTCAGATTCCAGTTATTTAGCTAAGTAGGGCAGAGGCAGAGGGGTGCCTGAGGTAGCTGAGAAAATATTAAAGAAAATTTTTTTTGCAAAAATAATTTCACAAGCCCTTCTGTTTTCCAACAAGGGGCATATGTGTCCCATGAGCCTTTGAGCTGTGCCTCAGACAGAGCACGCTATTAGGTTTACAGTTCCCAGAAAATAGTTTCACACAGTTCTGATTGCACAGGGCCCTCAGATCTCTTGCTGCAGGTTTGGTTTGGTTTCATGGTGATTTTATATTTCCTGTTAAAATTTTTATTAGTTTTATAGAGACACATAAGCATGAAGGGTCAAGGTAAGGGGAAGCAGAAGATGGAGTGAAGTTAGCAGCAGGAACTTAGAGAAATGGGATGTTGTTCAGTTTGAGGTAGCTTGGACAACCAGCAAAGCCCAGAGTCAAGAACTGGTGGTCCAGGTCAGTGCATCTCCAGACTTTCACTCCCTTCCCTCTGTGCATAAAGACACACCTTTCATTGTGTGAATGTTTAGGACCCGGAGCAAAATACCCTTGAAGACAAAGGCAATCCTAAGTCTATCTTAGCTATGGATCACAGCACAAGCTCAGAAGACATGTCTGGGTGTGAAGCCTGAACTCTCCATTTTCCATCTACACAGCCTGGGACATCAGAGTCTATGACCCTTATAGTGACAGTAAAGACAGAGCTCACCTCAGTGGCTGTGTGAGCACCCATCTCATTTCCTACAGATGAGAACTAGAGAAAACCACCATCAGCGAGGGTCTGCATATGCGTGTAGAGCACAGACACACAGACAAAGTTAAACGGTGGAAAGCATATAGTCAACAGCCTGCTTCAACACAAACTGCTTCCTGTTTTAAGAAGGCTTCCTTTTCTCTTCTGGATACAATGCCTTTTAAGTTTGTGCCTCATCATTTCCACTGCAGATCCAGCACTGCCTTGAGACATTGCAGGAACTACAAAGAAGCCGGACAGCACTGTCTGGCTCCACTCGCCATTCTGCCTTCCAGGTTCTATCCAAACACAGGCCCTGTGAACACACTCATTCCCATCTTAGTTTCTGTTTCTGGAAACACTCTGGGCCCATTCTAAGGGTCCTGCTTGCCAATCCAGGCAAACTGACTGCTCTTTATCCCACGAACAGACCACAGCCTCTCATTTCCATGTTCCTGCACTGCGCTCTTTGTCTGCTGAACGCTCCCACACTTCATTCCCAGACAGTATTAACACACTGTGGTTGGTGTTGGCCAGATATGTATCCTTGTGTGAAAAAAGACCTAATCCTCCCTATCCTTCTTGCAACCTCATCTTCCTGAGCCAGCCCCACCTGCCCCTTCCTCCACAGAGCACTTTCAGCTCCTCTCTCTCATGTTTCCTTTCCTGGGAAACTATCAAGGCCTTTGCTCTGGTGGAGTTTTTGGAGCCATTTATTACATCTGCTAACTAACCTGTTCCAAGCTTAAGAAAACCCTGTCCTTTTGAACACTTGGATGCTGTTACTCCTGTTTACTCAGCAAACAAGAAAAGCTAAGTATCAAAAGTTAGTCTTAGCTCAGTGTTCTCCTAATATATACATTAATTAAAAATATGGAATCTTACTGGGTATGGTGGTGCTGCCTTTAATCCCAGTACTCCAGAAGCAGAGTAAGGCAGAGCTCTGAGTTCAAGGCCAGCATTGTCTACAAAGTAAGTGCCAGGACAGTCGGGGCTACATAAAACAAACAAATTTGGAATCCCTGCTGACCCTTTGAAAAATCCAGAGTGAGCCTGTCTTTACTACAGTTAAAGACTATTGAGGACTCAGGTCTGCTGCTCTTCCTACTGAGACCCATAGAGTTGGTCACGTTTTTGATCACTTCTACTTAAAGTTCAGTTTTGTTAAAAGTACACCAACCAATCCTGCCTATACTCCTGTTCTACTTAGCCTTCTATTTCTGTCATAAACACCATGACCAAGGGCAGCTTAGAAAGAAAGGGGCTTATTTGGCTTAACTGTGCCAGGTCACAATTCACCGTTAAGAGAAGTCAAGACAAGTGCTCAAGCAGGGCCCGAAGCAGAAGTCATGGAGGAATGTTGCTTACTGGCTTGATCTCTAGCTTCTGCTCAGCCATTTTTGTTCTACGGCCCAGCACCCCCTGCCTAGGGATGGCACTGTCTACAGCAGGAATGGGTCCTCCTATATCAGTTAGCAATCAAGAAATGTTCCACATCTGGTTGAGGTTTCCCCTGATGGAGATTCCCTCTGGTGACTCAGCTGTATCAAGTAGGAGAGTTCCTGCTGTACATGACACTGTGATATACAAAAGTCCTGTGGGCTGACGGAGTATGAGATCTAGAGGTGGGTCCCCTCCCATTCACTGAAGACATAACTTTAAACAAACTATTTCCTTCAGAACACCCAAGTGTCCTCCCATGACAGATGGGAGCAACGATCAGCTTTATCTTTGGAAGTTGACGTGAGAGTCAGATGAGCAAATGCAGAGTGTTTAAAACTGAACTGAACACACAGAAAACAATCTCCATGAATCTGGTTATTTCTAGTACTGTTACGATTAGTGTGCCACACATTGTGATGCTTGCCTGAAGTCCCAGCAGTGGGGGTGCTGAAGCCCTAAGTTCCTGGCCAGCCTGAACTATGGAGCAAGATCTTGTCTCAAAAAAACAAAATTACTTTATTTTATTACTGTTTTAGGAAACTGCCTTCTAGAAACACATATAACTATAAAGGGGCTGTCTCTTAATTGACAACATTTAAAAGTTATATAGAAGAATGTCTAACAAAATTCCCAGTTTGGGGACACTTAGCCGGTACATGCACCATCCCTCATTATCAGTTGCTTCTCTGTGATGCCTTGCTCCCTGGAGCCCAGAGAGTTTTGTCTCACATTTTGTTGTCTCAGCAGAGCTTTTCAAGTTTAAATAAATACGCTCTACAGTTCAATATTCTAGAAAAGGCTTGAGTGAAGGATGTTTTTATATTTCAGAGATGGAGATTGGAAATTGCACAATTCTTCAGGTCCCTAGAATTTTGACCAAGAGTGGCCTGTTTTCTGCAGACAGCCTTGAACACAGACAGTAGTTATCAATATGTCACCAGCTTAAGGATCCTGGCAGAAAACTGGGAACATTACATACTTGTAATTTGGTTTTCTCATTACAGGGCCCTTGACCAGTTTGGGTGCTGTTGAGTAATGTCATTGACACTCAACAAAGTACAGCTGGACTGAAGAATTTGATGACAAAACTGAACAGTCCTTCCCTTCTGTCCACCCCATCAACCCCCCACCCTGGCAGGAAGTTTTACCCAAACCACAGAAAACACTGCAAATGCTCTGTATATAATTAAGTTGATCAGCTTAAATAAAAAGGTCATGGCCTGTTTCCTACTTTGCTTAAATAAGTATAATAATGCATTTTGCTTATCTCTCAAACTGTTCATCCACCTGAAGGTAACAGAAAATCTAGATTTCACAGGATTAATTTAGAGTCACCTTGAAGAAAGCTTTTCACATAAAAACTAGGCAAAAAAACCATATGAATCTGCTATTCTGCTCCTCAGAGCTCTAAGTTTTGGTAGAGAGGGTGCAGGGCATGCTGCTTATACATGATCAGACTCTATGATAGATTTGAAAATCTATCTTCTAGAAGATAAACTCAATTTGGATCATTCACAGGGCAGAGTGATGGCAGATGGATAGAAATATATAAAGAGAGAGACTTAGAATCAGCACATATTTATGACATAAAATGTCATTATGTATTAATAGTTTGGCACCCTATTAAATCCAAGGAAAGGAACAATTTTTACTTAAAGATACACACTAAAAGTACCTAGGAAAAGCCAAGTGTTACAGAGAACAGAAGTACACAGAATGTCACTCTACATGTAGTGACCTCTCCTTTTGTCATGCAAATATTCAACCAGACAAGTAGACCATTATAAAGCTAATTTCTAAATCTTTGACCAAAACTGGCACAGCTGAGAGGTGCTTCTGGGACAAAGTCAGATGGAAACAAGTACTAACACATCAGAGCTAGGTGGGTGTTACTGGACAGATGTGTGAGGAAGGAAGCTGCAAGCAACTTGCAGACGTATTGCAGAATGCTTGGAACTTCAGAGATGCTCACAGTGAGTTGGCTTTGCCTAGGAAGAGAAGCTCTTACTGTCAGTTTAGATGAGAAAGATTATGCTCCTCACTCTCCTAGGTCATAAAAAGACTTGAGTTATCCTCATAGTAAGCACCTCCATGTTTTCCTATCAGGGACTGACTTGGTCAAGGAGGGAGCAAATAAACGAGGAGACTGATAATTCAGGGTCATGATGTTGCCCACCATGATCTTGGGGCTAAGTGCCAGAGAAGGAGCCCAAATTCTACCTTGGAAGAAGACATTGTCAGAGAAGATTTCCCAGGAGGGGAGAACTGAGCAGTGAGGCTATGGGAAACTCTGAACAAATAATGTGTTCAGAAGATTGTTGAGTACTTCAAAAGAATAGAAAACCACCAAGCAAGGCTATTTCTAATATCGCTAACATAGGAAATCAGCCTTGCCGAAAATAAGCCAAGGAAGATAGCTGGGTAAGAAAGAGTTTTCACCAAGAAAGAGTTTCTTCCATCAATTTACAGAGTAATTATGAGGGTGGGGTTCAAGTGCATTAAGGCCTCAAGTATAATAAGCACATACACCACGTGGAACTTCATCCAGGCCCTGGACTCTATCTCAAAGACAATGGGAACCTACTGGAAGTTCTTAAGCTGGAGTTGATGTGATTACAATTGAGAATCAAATGAAACACCACAAGGGTCTCTAGGCAGCTATTACTCTGCAAGTTTAGGCATCGAACTGTCCAAACATCATCCTTCTAGACTGAGGACCCATACGTACTTCAAAACCACCTCCCAGTGAAATACTTTCTCATAGAGCAACTATGTGGAAAGTTCAGGAGGGCGCTTTTGTGAATCCACAGCTTAAAATCATCCCTACAAGATGCTCAGTCCCCACATGACCTTCCCAAGGTCAATAGGTCTTTTGTTGTTGTTTGTTTGTTTGTTTGTTTGTTTTCCACATAGTTGATCTAAAAAACATACAAGGTCCTTGATATATCTCTGTTTTTAAAACACTAATTTAAAAGAAATATTACTATATTTGAGTGGCAATTAAAGCCACTAGAAATCTCCACTGATTAACCATGTAACATTCGTATGTTTTACCACAAAGAACTGTACACTAATAAAATGCCACTTTTTTTTCTGTTTTACATATTGGCGTTCTGTGTCAGCTTTTGTTTGCATAATGTGCTCTACTCTATGAGAAAGTTGGAAAGCCTCTTCCCTAATGTGCAGCATCTTTCTCAGCCAGGCCCCCTTATCCCACTTAATTACACGTGTCTGCTGTCTGAGCAGCCAGCAAAGGTCAACTAGCATTGTAATACATCATAGGGTCTAAGACATTTAAGATGTACTATGATTTGATGTACCACACAAAGAGAAAAACATTCCTAATGAAAATGTAGCACACCGTCAAAATTCAAAGATCTTAAGTTTAAAAAAAAAAAGAATACAACATTTAATCAGAAGAGTAGAGTACTTAAGAACTTGAACTTTAAAAATTTTTATATTACGTGTGTGCGCACGCAAGTGTGTGCATTGGTCTTTTCCTCCCACCACCCTGTGGGGTCTAGGGATCAAACTCATGTCGCCAGGCTTGACAGCACTTTACCTGCTGATCCATTCCCTAGCCCAAGCTTGAATTTTAATTCAGATTGTGTATGTTTGACTTCTGGTACATCCAAGGTTCTGTAATTCAGTAATTTACAAACCTCTCTTTTCAGTTGCAAACTTGTACTATCATTACTATCCACTTCAAAAGACTATATGAGAACGAAATAAGAGATTAAGTGTACTTGCAGAAGGTTGGGGTATGGTAAGTTCTTCATCAATACTGTTCATTATCATTGCTATGAGTCTCACAGTGTCTGAACTACAGACCGAAGATACGTGGTTTCCCCAAGTTCACGGGGTGCAGACTCATCTCCTCCCATTTGGTGGCATCTTCTGGGGGGCTTTTGGGAGCTGGTTAGGTCATGAGGGAAAACTTCTCATGAGCAGGATTAATGCTGTTTTAAAAGAAACCTCAGGGAATTGTCTCACTCCTTCTACCATGAGGTCACAAGGAGAATGTACCATCGGTGAAGCATAATGCACACACTCACCAGACATGAGATGGTCCTGATCTTAAACATCCCAGCCTTCAGAATCATAAGAAATCAGCTTTGTTGTTTCTATGCCACCCATTTCTTCCGGTTTTTGTCACAGCATCCTGAACCCATTGAGACAAACTTTGACATTATGACCTAATTCTTTAAACTTGTCTTATTAGGAAAAAGGCAGAAAGGCCTTATTTGTGTGACACCCAAATAAATATCTCTAGGGATCAGTGTTTCCCCTTGTTCACCTCCTTTCAGCTATTCTCTCCCAGGCATGAACACTGATTGAATGGGCTTTTATCCCTAAAGGAGGAGGTTTGCCCAATCATATAAACTGTGTTCAGATGCCAATTTAATCTCTTCTGATGGAGAAGTTTTAGAAGCTTGCAGGCCTCCTTGCTGACCTCCACATCACACAAATAGATTTCTCCTGCACTTGTGTCCTACAGCCCCAAATTTGGAATGATGCTGTAGCTTTTTTATCTACACTTTTGGTGGTGAGTAGTTAGCAATGAGGAAATAGTGGGTATGTCAACTGGCTTGATTGTGGAAGTTTTTTCAAAGTATGTAACTGTATCAAAATACCACACTGTATACCTTAAAATATACATTTTTATTTACCAAGTATGTGTCAAACATTCAAGGTTTTCAGAATTTTTTTTTTAAGAATTTGAATTTTATAGCTAATTTTAGCTGGAGTTTCTGTGTTCAGTGTAAAAAAAAACCAAAATTGTTAAGCCCTATAAAATTGCATGAGCTATTTCATATGCAGAATTTGAATTTGTATGTGGATAAACAGGAAAGCGACCACTGTAGTTTTAGTAACTTCTTGAACTCCAAACATGCCTACCCAACCGCCTGATGGAGGCTGCTGTGCATGAATGTAGCCTCTCTAGCTTGTTGCCAAAATCAGGGACTTCTCCCAAAACACCTGTTTGGGTCAGCGCTACTCTTCAGTAGCAAAGAGCCTGAACCTCATGTCACTGTGCAGTGGAGGTGAGGTAGTTTACTCAGCATCTTGGGCCAAAGTTTCTGTGCTCCTTCCATTGTGTGACTCTCCATGTGGCACCTTTCTCTACTCGGTTCAGAGAGAGAAATGATAGGGAAACCCAAGCTTACCAGTTTATCTCATTTCTACCCATCTACCTCTTACAAGGACTAGGCTCACAGGGCTCCTGAAACCTCTTGATGCTGTCTCAGTGGCATTTGAATGTTTTCCTTCTTCACCCCACGAACACTTCTCTTTTAAGGATCTGTTAGCCTTTCATTTGTTATCTTCAAATCAGGAGGTCTCCAAGCCTCCTGTCTCTCTTCTCTCCCATCCCTGATCATACACCCCGCACATTGCTACCTGTTTTAGTCTTTAGTCTAACTTCTTTGATTGAGAACAGTGTCCTTAGCCAGCCTGGAGAGGACTGTGTCCCCTGATGGTTGGGTGTCAGTGTACCTGTGCCAGCCACCTCCAAGCTGGCTCCTCATGCATGAGTCTGACTATCTTGAATCTATTATCTTCCTAGTAAATTCCTTGTTCCATAAGTTCTGATGGTAGCCAGTTATATTCTGTCTTTTGAAAAATCCCCATCATTTAAAACCCATTCCAGACATGTATGTTCCTGTATATTTCAAACATATGCTGACTCATTTTATTGAAAAGAAACAGTCATTCCAGAGGACTTCTAAACCATGTTTTAAGAATATATTTTGTGGGGCAGTGGTGGCACATGCCTTTAAACCTAGCACTCAGGAGAGAACTAGATCTCTATGAGTTCGAGGCCAGCCTGGGCTACAGAGTGAATTCCAGGACAGGCGCAAAGCTACACAGAGAGAACCTGTCTCTCTCTATATATAGTCAGATTTTTCAAAATTCTCCTCTTTTGGATACTTAAAGGTAATTATGTGAACCAGCTATCTCCCTAATCGTGTTCCTATGACCTCATATTCATTGTGTCAACCTCAATGTGAGGAATCCCATGGACACCCAGTGCATGTATTGATTTTTAAAACTTTTAGCAGTTTCTAGGATTAAAAGACTATGAAATATGATTATTCAATATACTATATTGGACAATTATCATCAAGTAGCCATTAGGCCAGTTTATTCATTAGGTTTTCTTCTCTGATCATCCATCTAAGCACATTATTCAACAGATCATATTCTCTAACATGAAAAAAAGTCTTGAAGAAAGACCTCTGCCATACTAAATACTGAAATTACCTTTATTTCAGTGACTTGGGGAAGTATAATCAAGTGGTAAAGCAGCTCTTTAAAGTTAAAATGCTCCACCCCTGAGGAATAAGAGCACTGAGTAAGGAAACATGGCAACAGCATCCGCCTTACTTGATCCTGGCCCACTCTGCCATCAGCTGTGTCCAGTACCTTCTCTCTTTTATATTTCTTCCAAAGACCTCTGGCTTTCAGATCCTTTGCCTACACTCCCTTGTGCTAGTCTTCCAAGCCCACAGCCTTGCCCTTGATCTCATAGCAAGATTCCTTCTTGTAGGATTTTCTGACAGCAGAGCTTTATTGCCTCACTATTACACTTTCTGTTTTGTTGCAGGTGTGCTTCTGGAATAAAAGGAAGGAAATAAAGGAACAAAGGTGTGTTAGTATAAAACAGCCTCACACTCAGGATCCCACAGTTAGCCCTGATTAAACGAAACAGAACAAAAAGACACGGTTAACAGAAAGGGACTCGTAGGTGATAAGAGGAGCTGGGGAGGGAGATTCACAGAGGGTCAGTAGTAATCAGAAAGCATTATATATGCATAAGAAATTGTCAAAGAAAAATTCTAATAAACATTATTTTAAAATAAGGATAGGATGTTTGAATCTACAACCAATAGCAAGTTGAGTCTGCAACTCAAATTCAAGTGATAGAAACATGAGGATGTACTAACATTCATAATGAAGCCAAAAGCTGGGATGCTGCTCTGCACCTACCTTCTATAGTTCTCCTGACTTAGTCCTTCTCTCTGATTGCTTCATCCTCAAGACAGTTAGAACATGGTTATGGTAAATATGGGTGCTATCTTGAATATGTCAGTATTAAGACAAGAAAGGAAGCTATTTGTCCCATATAAAGACCATGTAAACCATGACAAGTTAGAAACAGGGGAGAGAAACAGATAGAAACACAGGATAGCCTCGGGAGGGCCTGGCTCCCTCGTTACTATTATCCACGGGCCCCTCTTGTTTCTTCTAAAGGGCCATTTATAGGAATGCCAAGGGGTGGAGCAGAAGACCTCCCCCTAGTTCAGCTAAGTATAGACCCTTCTAATCACCTAGTAACCATGCACATGGTCAAGCAATTCTCTAATGCAACTTCTACTGGGTAAAGCAAGCTCAGATCTCACTAGGAAACCTTTGTGGGCCTCCACACCTCCCTCTTCTTGATATAATAAAGGCCCCCTGCCCAGGCTCCTCAGATAGATTGTGACTGTTTTAGGTCATTCTTCTTGATTAATTTTACATGCATAGATTCAGGAAGCTATCAAGAAGAAAGTTGCCTGTCTTTAGCCTCCAGCCTCTGGCAAGAAGGGGTACAGAGACTAACTCAGCTCTGACTCAGGTCCCTACTGAACTTGCAAATAATCCACAGTGATCTCCATAGCTGCCACACCTCCCAGTAAAGGTGTAGAGGATAATAAAGATGGAATATCCTTTTTGAAATGGGTCTAAGGTGACTATAGCAGTTTCAGCTACACCAAGTCTGTTTCTAAGATCAAAACTCTCTCTTAACAGATGTCCAATAAAATTTTCAAGAGATTATTTTGATTCCCAGGAGAAAACAGTCATTTCAAATCACTTCAAAGTATCCACTCAAGTAAACAAAAACCCATGCTAATTATAAAAACAATTTTACAAACTAACTCAATTGTGGGAGGCTTACTCCTTTGTGAGAGGCCGATCCCTTTCTAAATAGAAACAGAAGGAGTGGAAAGTTCTAGGAAGAAGAAAATCCCCCCCAATTATGACACCTTCATTTAAGTTTTCCAGGGGCCACTGAGATCATAAAATTATATTTAAGCTATCATAAAAAAGTATTCAAAAATATCTGAACATAAAAGAGTAATAAAAACTTCAAGATGATTCTAATTTGATTGACTTGGTTTACCTTTAAAAATTAATGTTATCTAATTTGTCATGGAGTAATAAAAACAATTTATATTACATTCAACATTTATACTTTTTACAAACTTACATTCAACATTTACACTTTTTACAGACTTACATTCAAAAGGAAACTCTATAGGACTATTTTACAAACTTATATTCAAAAAAACTTTACATAACTTCTTTATAAACTTTAGCACATATCTAGAAGAATCTCTTAACAGAACTAACTTTAAATTCAAAATCAAACTCTATTAGCAAACATCTAGAAGAGATTTCTTAACAGAACTATCAACAAGACAGGGAGTACACAAATCATTTCTGAAGTTCGGAGTTTATAGTCAGCTTTGATATCATTCTGAAAGTTTTCCTGACAGTTTTAAATCAGAGCCTAATTCATCAGTGGCCCTAAGCTTGACTGAGGGTAAAATTCCCTGTTCTTAATTTTTTAAAGCTGCTTTTTAAGATTATCATGAGTGTTTCAATGATGCCAATGTTTCTCTCTTGCATTTCAAGCACCACCCAAGTTTGTTATTTTATTTACCCATAAGTTTTTCCTGTTTTCATACTCAAAGCAATTTCTCAATGTATGGACCTCTTTCCCTAGTTTTCTAAAGGGTTTCAAAGTGACTTGTTGAGAAACAGTATTAGCATTTTAATTGCCTCCTGATAGGCAAGCTGTTCACCTGTTTCTAGTTCTCAAGAGGCAAGCTAACAAAGCTTATAGAAAAAAATAGCATTTTGAGCTGAAAAAAAAAAACACTGGAAAAAAAAACAGAGTTTAGGGGTAGTGTAGTACTGGCATCTCTGTTACATACTTCATTTCCCAAACTGCCTTTCACTATACCATCATGTTGTTATTAACTACACTATGGACTACATTTCCCAAACTGCCTTTCTCTATATTGTCACACTATTATGAATGAACTACATTTACCATGCTGCCTTTCTGGTCCACCACACTTCTGTTTCCATTTACACAGTTTGTGTTCATACTGAAAATCAAGATCAAGCAAGCTTTTTTCCTCATGGGAAGTTTCTCTTCTCCCTGAGCTGTCATTGATAGGTGTATTTCCTTCACCCGGCACTTTTCCCAGAGTGGGCCACATCTGTCTGCCTGCATGCACTCAGACAGGAGTTTGGTAACTCTTTGCTCCCCCACCTTACTGGGTCAGTGAAAAAAATAAAGGGAGTACTTGAAAAATGAGTTTTTTAGAAAGTTTTTTTCCCCCAGTATATCTCCTGCTTGTCCCTGCTTATTCTTTCCTGCTTGCCGAGGATCAATTTCTCTGCTAACTGCTTTCTGTTCTGGGGGTAAGGGCTTGAGTCTTCAAAGCCTCCATTGCTGCCTTCATGCCAGGAACCCCTCTCCAGGTCCCACACAGCCTCTGCTGCTCCACCCTGGAGGAAGCTGTCCCTGCACAGCTTTCTGCCTGCACTTTTTCAGGCATAGGCTCTGGCTGCAGGGGATTCTGGCTGCTGTTTTCTAATACTGGCTTGAAGGAGAGACAGGACCCAGCAGAGAGGATTTGCCATACTCCAAAAGGTTTTGTGATTCTCTAGGGCAATTACAGGTGATTTTCTTATTCTAATAAATTTTCCAGGTGAGTTTAATTTTGCCCTTGCAAGAAGAAACGAGATCTGAGGAGAGATCTGAAAAGCTTTCAATTTTTTAGGGAGATATTGCTAAGTTTTTTACAAGAAAGCTTTCAGTTTTTGAGAGAAAGATTACTAAGCTTTTCCCAAGACTTCTGTTCCCTATTCTTGGCTTCATGACCAAGCAAATTAATTCTGATGGTACAATGTTTTCATACAGGAACAATGTCAATGGAGTGAAGAGTTTTATTTCACCTGCATCTGTCTCAGGGAAAATTCTTTCCTCTGCTGCTCAGGACTTAAATCTAAGCTGTTCACAGGCCAAAAGCTTCCACAGGAATCTTTTTCTGGCCCATTTTCTTTCATAGTATTTTTTTATGACTGTGATTCTTCTCCAGGAGTTTGCGTGCAGAGTCCCAAGAGCACAGCTTGCTGCTTTTCTTACCCTAAGTTTTTTCTACACTATATTCCTACAGTCTACCTTTCATTTTTTCCTTAATTTTTATAGATAGAAATTAAGAGAGAGAGAGAGAAACCTAGATAGGAAGATATATGCTGCAGCCTCACTGTTGAACTTCAGCATTCAGCCGCATTACTTTCACTCCCGAGAATAAAATACCATTGCCTTTTATTTTTAATTCCTTATTGGGCATGCCTCCTTATACCAGTGATGCCCCCTTTCTCCTTTCACCAAGTCCTCTGTCTCTGTTCAGGTGCCATCTGTGGGAGACCAGCTGGGAGACCAGCTCTCACATTTTACAACAGGGTACTCTTGAGGAGAGAAGGATAAAAGATATTAGATAGAAGGCTAGAGGGGAGAGAAACAGACAGAAACACAGGATAGCCTGGGGAGGGCCTGGATCATTATCCACTGGCTCCTCCTGTCTCTTCTAAAGGGGTCTTTATAGGAATGCCAAGGGGTGGAGCAAAGACCTGTCCCTAGCTCAGCCAAGTATAGACCCATCCAATCACCTAGTACCCATGCACATGGTCAAGCAATCCTCTAATGAAGCTCTGCTGGGTAAAGCAAGCTCAGATCTCACTAGGAAACCTTTGTGGGTCTCCAGAGATATGTTTATATGCTATAGAGGAAAGATTAGGTTTTTCTTTGTCTGGATATACTGCCATTCCCACCCACTGCTGTCCCATTCTTGGAACAAGAGGTAATTAAAACTTTATTCTATCAGACATTGATCTAGAAGGCTATAAATAGGGCAATGACTAAGACAGACCCATTTTTTTAACCTTTATCAAGCATAAATTCTACTTGATAAACATGCAACATCATAGTGATAGCTTCTAGAGTAAAGAATTTAGTAGGCCAGATAGTCAGCAAGTGTAATGGAAGAGCTACTTAAGTACCCAGTGAAAGTGACATTTAAGTAGAAATGGAGTAAAGTCATGGATAACCAGAGAAAGAATTTCCAGGTCCAAAATTCAGAAAAGTGAAAGCCCTATGACCCACATGCTCTGGATTATTGAGAAACAGCAAGAGGAGTCTGCAGTGTGCACAGGTCGGGGGAGGAGAGCAGAAAGACATGAGACTGGAAGAAATGCAGGGAGCCAAGGCTTGGTACAGCATGTGTCAGGATCTCTTGGCTTCTGTGATGAAGACAGATGGAAAGGGCAAAGCCAGGAGTCTAATATGAATGACTAAATGGTCTTATAATTTTAAAAAACCCGGAGCCAGATATTGGGGTGAAAGCTGAAAGACAAGAGGGATAAAACAAGGCATCCACAAGTTCTAACCACTAGGAAATCCTCAGCCCAAGAGAGAGCTACTTCCTGTATACTCATGCCTATATAACTTTCTTTGCCCTGCCATCTTACTTCCTCTCTCCACCCAGCTATATCACTTCCTGTCTATCTGTACAGACCTCCAGATCTCTATGATTAACTAATGCTGAAATTAAAGGCATGTGCCACTATGCCTGGCTCTGTTCCCAGTGTGGCCTTGAACTCACAGAGATCAGGATGAATCTCTGCCTTCTGAGTGCTAGGATTAAAGGCATGTGCTGCCACTGCCTGACCTCCATGTTTAATATAGTGACTGGTTTTTTCCTCTGATCCCCAGATAAGCTTTATTAGGGTGCACAAATAAAATATCACCATAAAGGAGGAAGGAGACCAGTTAGCAAACTACTGTAGAAATCTAGGTGACAAATAGTCACTTGGCCCAGAGTGGTAATTTCCACATCCTCAAGTACAGGCCCAGTAGAGGAGGAAGGGGAAGTTGCTACTTGGTGGTGGGAAGTTAAGGCAGAAAATTTTTATGGAACTAGGGCTATCTTCATCTCATAGAAATATCCTATGGGTATGGAACAGTGCCACTAGTTGATTCGCTCTCTCTTTGGTCACCTTTGTGTGGTTTCCAAGACCGATGCTGGCAATTGCATACCTGCATTTCGCTGGACAGAGTCAATGCCCTCTACATGACCCTTTGTGGCCTTTTCCACCCCCCATGCTTCTAGTATTCTATGTGTTGGCTTGGACTGCAGGACAGAATTTAGAGACTAGCTCCACTTTCAAAGTACAACTGTCCTGCCAAATTCAGGAAGTTCTGGTTACTTTCAGTGGTACCTAGTCTACCCCACCATCTGATAGTCAGGAGCCAACCACAGATTGAGAGAACCACTGTTGGGCTTGAGTGAAAGTCTGATGTTCTGTCTCTCCAGAAGATAAACTGAGTCCCTGGAGTCTTTCTCACAAAGCTCCACTCTTTGAGAAGAGGAGGAAGCACAACCCTTCCTCTCTCATTAGCTGGGAGGAAAGCTTTTAAAACATTGGCAATTTTCAGAGATTTTCCTCCAAACATCTCTAACTCCTGGCTTATTTTTCCCTTTTGTTGCAGACCAGAAGGGAGTAATAAGCAAGTTTGTCTCTCTTGGACAGTCCTGCCAAATGTTCCACTGCTTAGCACTATGGTATGGGTCACTCAGAAGCCACAGGTCTTGATAAAACGGTTTTCAATCTTTTTGTCATTGAGTCTAGAGTAAAGCAAATAAGACATCTTGAGTCCAAAACTTCAGGAGGCAAGTGCTTCCAGGGTCATGCTAGTGCAAGATTGGTCCTTCCTGGCCAGACAGAACCTCCCTAAACGCTGTTACCTACATCCCTCACAGTCCTCATGATTTTCCACAAATTGGCAGTCAAACAAAAACAAATTAAAGCTAATTTAGACAAAAAGAGTATTTTTTAGAGGGCATTCTACTGAGTAACTCCCAGAATCAAGACTACTGAAGGAACAAGCTTGAGGAGTAGGCAATGTAATCATACCACAGGGCCAGAAGACAGCATACGTAGCCCCAGCTTCCTCTTTAGAGACACATCTGAGCTTGCACTGGCCCTGCATGAGGGGTGTATGATAAATCAGTTCTTCTGTAACTAAGGCCCTGGAGCGTCTGGGGAAAGGTTTATCACTTATCTGCAGCCACTGCAACTTTGACCGTTCAACCCATCACCTTGCAGGCCAGGTTAAGTCAGGGACACATGATATGAACGGCACAATCCAGGCCATGTGTCCACAAAATAGGGAACTTTAACAAAATGTTGACCATTTTGAATGTTTTTTTGAGAGTGGGCATTGCTTTAGTCTGTTGGAGATTCCCCAAATACACAGGGCCTTAGACTCCGGGAAGCTGAAAACCACTGAGATATGAAAACCAAGCTGTCCATCTGGACAGTAAAATACCTGTAAGTTGCAGTAAGTTCTGTGAAAAAAGCAAAAATAGGAGTTGACAAGGAATATAGAAATGAAACCACCTTAAATTACAGTCTAAAGCAGTGGTTCTCAACTTTCCTAATGCTATGACCCTTTAATACAGCTCCTCATGCTGTGGTGACCCCCAGATATAAAATTATTTCATTGCCACTTCATAACTGTAATTTTCCTACTGTGATGAATCGTCATGTAAATATCTGACATGTAGGATTCTCATATGGGACTCGTGAAAAAGGGTCATTTGATGCCCTTCAACCTGTCATGGCCCACAGGTTGAGAACTTTTGGTAAAGGGGAAGAGCATGAACTGTGACCTAAAAAAGGGAAGAAGCCAGCTCCACAAACGTGGTCACAGGCAGAGGGAGAGTATGGAGTATGCCAAAACTAAAGGTAGCTGGGACACAGAAGAGATGTGGAAATAGGAGCAGACTCATAGGCCATGCTTAGAGGTTTATATTTTATTCCAAGCATAATGGAAAACCATTGCAAGTTTGGGGCAGGTAAATAAAGGGATTTAATTTCAGTGTGTTTTGTTTTGTTTTTGTTTTTTGTTTTTATTTTTGATGAAATCACTTTTGCGATTACTAGAGCAGTAGCTGTTGGAAGTGCTGTCAGGGGGTTGGTAGCTAATAGAGGTCACAGCAGTGGGAGGGAAAAAGCTGTACCTGATGTATTCATTTGGTGATACAGTCAATGGCTTGAATTTAATTCCTTGGGGGTGAACAGAGATTTCTGAATCAAATCCCTGAAAGAGTAGTTGCAACTCCACTGAAACATGGAAACCCAGGTTGGTAATCAAAGGTTGAGGGTTCTGTTCCATTGGCAAGGTCATGAAATGGGCAAGGCTTCAATGAAAATGGAAAAGTGACCTCAAGAATCTGAACAAACCTATTTGGGAGGCACTGCAAATGAAGTCAATATTGAGCACCCTGGGGTTCTTGGGGTCCAGGAACACTTTGCTGGCTTTTATCTTTGTCCTCACTACTTCATCCCCACACCTTTATTACTTTTTGTTATTGCCAAATGTTCAAACACGCATAAAAGTACGTGAATAAAAATTTACAAGACACCTGTATATTCTCCATCCAGATTTAACAAATGTTAACATTTGACGATATTTGCTTCAGATCTTCTTAAAAGTATCACAACACACACAGCTCTACTCACTCATCCCATTCCTCTAACCGTATGATGCCATTTATACAAAATCTGAAAACACTCAACAGTCTACATGTACGTGGAGGAAAGTTACAAACACAAGCATTCAGAGCAGCCAAGAGCGGAATTTATTTTTTTACTTTCTAATTTACATTAAATGTAGTATGATACCAGTATATTAGAGGTACCTTGGTCGTTTTGGAGAGTGGCTTTTCCCCTTACTTGAAATCTTCCAAGAAATCTACAGCTGTATAACTCGGATACACTGAGGTAAACCTTAGTTTTCAGCTTCTGGAGTCACAACTGGCATGCCTCTGCTGGAATCTACACCATCAACGCAGGCAAGCTGAACCTTTGCAACCTACTCTCTTTTGCAGAACAAGCATCTAGAAACCCTATTATGAGCCACAGGACCATCAATACTTTTGTTAAAGTCCAGGATCCACAGACTCTCCCCTCAGAGATCCCAGACTCTAACACAATTTCCTGTGCATAAAACAAAAGGCCTATCTCTCACCCCAGCCTCCTGCTTCTAGGAAATTTTGGTTCCTCCAAAGTTAAACATCCCTTGTGTTCCTTTCACACTAAACCTCCTGCTTTGGACAAGCCCATCTCCATCTGCTTTGTATGTTAAAGGCTCCCCACACTTTCCCGTAAGTCGGAGTAAAGGAAGCTGATGTTCAGCACAAGAAGCACTGACTACACAAATATGTCTTTCTTGTTTTCCCAGTGAACTAAGAGACAGGTGAGTAACATCTGGTTGCCTTCTCACTTCTAAAATGGGGTTTGCTGACTGTGCTCTGCAAAGCATGCCTGCGTCCGTCAGCCACTCACAGTCGGTTCTTTCTATTCCACCAGCACCTGATACTTTAATTCCCTTAATGGAATCAAGTGGCAAATGATGGGCTCCTGGCCATTCGGGATTTTCACTCATTACTTTCACTTTCTTGCATCTTGGCATCTTAATTCCAATATTGTTCTATTTGTTTCAGAAATGTTCATTTCATTTTCTTGCTCTATATTTCATTGGTGAATTCAAAATAGTACTAGGGGAATGAAAAAGTATTTTGATCAATATAGTGGAATAATTATTTTTACATTTATTCAGTGTGTGTATACACAAAGACACCTGAACATGGGCGCTGATCACATGTGTCTTGGTGTATGTGTGAAGGTCACAGAATGACCCGCAGGTGTTGTTTTGTTCTGTCTCTTTATGTTGGTTCCAGAGATTAAACTCTGATTGTTAGGCTTGGCAGAAAGTGTCTTTGAGTCATCTTGCAGACCTCAATAAGACAGAATAAAGAAGAAGAAAACAAAATACATTTTAATTACCAATAAAAAAAATTTTGCCTCTCTAAAGAAAATACAAAATGATAGCCCTGAAAAGTCATCTCCATACTTCACCTGAGTCTACCTATATCCATGTCCTCATAGCCTTCCTAAATCAAATGTATTTCTTAAGTAACAGCCAAGCAAGCTAGGCAGAGTGGTTTCACATCTGCAATCCCAGCTATGTGAGAGGCTGAAGCAGGGAGCTCTCGAGGTCAAGGCCACTGTGCACGACCTAGTAACAATTCCTCAAAATAAAACGTGAAAGGTGCTGAGGATCAGCTTGGTAGAAGAGAACTTGCCTGGAATGAACTGGGCCCAACGTTCAGTTCCTGGTACTGAAGAGAAAAAGGGAGGAGGTAGTCAAATAGAAACCAAACACAGGAATACACATTATTACTTACTAACACTATCCATGTATGCCTCCAAACTTGTATGTAAGCTACAGAAAGGCTGTATTAAGGGCTTTTGTGGTATAAAAGCTCACCTCCCACTACAACTCTGTTCCTCAGATACACTGAGTTCTTCATTCTGAGCGGAAACTCTAGCAAACTGACTCACAGACTGACCCTGCACACACCAGCAGGAAAAGCTCTTGATACCTCCTCTGTGAGAACATTTGCCAGCCATGTTTCATTTATTTCAGCATGTCTCTTCTTCAATTACTAGAGAATTACCTAAAGATTTGTACTTCTCATCGACTCTTCACTTACAGGGCAATAGCTTACTAAGGACATTTAAAAGTATCCAGAACCAAGACAATATAGCCAAATTTTAGGTCATTGAAGACTACTTTTTTTCTTTCTTATTTTCACATCCAAGCTTGCCAAATATAAAAGTGGGACTTGCAGTTCACTTAGGCTAAGTTCAGACACAGACCTGAGAGCTGTCTGAAAACATGATCAATTCATTTTTGCATTTCCCATTCCTAGAATATGCATGGCGCCCAATAGGCGTACAATAAATATTTGAGAATGGAAAGTTTTGTGTCTGGACACTTTCAGACACAGCGGAGCACACAGTGGAGCAGAGGTGCCTCTCGCTCTCCTCCAGCCCTGAGATCTCATTCCCTCCGCAGCACTGGGCACTCCACCTCCCTCTTTCCCACATTCTCCCAAGCCCGAATCCCTAAAAGGTTGAATTCAAGAAGGCAGGACTGGACAACTCAAATGTCTCATTAAGAATGCCTAAAGAAATATGCCTAAAGATGAAATTATAGCTCTCAGGCCAGCACTCAAAACCCTGGAATCAAAAGAAAGAAAGGAGGAGGAGGTGGGGCAAAATTATGCGATTTGACCATGGTTACTTATCCAGCAAATGTTTCTGAAAGCTACTAACTACTAATTGTGGTAAAGGGTTTTAAGCCGGGAAATGGCGAGTCTCTCTCTTTTCCTGATGCTCTGTAATTCATGTGCAGCTTGGGATGGCACTCTGTCTTAAATACAATAATATTTTAGAGAAATTTGAACACTCTAAGTTAACAGGTATGCCAATTTGGAGCTAGAAGACATGCAACTCCAGAGATTTCAAATAATTTAATAAGGCGTTACCATTTTTCTGAGGTTCTGTGGATTTCTCTCTCCCCCACCCCAATCAGCCTAAAAAGCTCTACCATGTGGCCTAATTCAAGGCTTGCAGGCAGGAGAAATTACTGACTTCATTATGCCTGCCTGGTGCTCTCCAGTAAAAGCGTTGGGCACTAGGCGTTCTCATTCTGGGAGGCTCTGCAGAAAGCTTTGCGCTGACAGATCTCCACTGGCTCCTTATGAAAAGCAACAGAGAGAAGGAGGTTATGGTCTATTGTGTACCAAGCTCAGAGGTTGGTGTCCCCCAACCCCCAACCCTTTGCCTTAGAAAAGCCCACAGCAGGGTCTAGTCATGCCCGAGTCATAATGGTCCTTGGGCCACTGCATGCTATTCAAGGCCTGCTGAAGAAAGACGAATGTTGATTATTATTGCCATTAATGGTATTACTGTTATTGTTGTTATTATCCAATGCTTATGGAATAAGCATTCTGTGGTCGTTTGACACATTCCCCTGCTTTCCCTGTGGTGTTCAGCACAGCCGGTTACTTGTCTACAAGGGAACAAAGTAAAAGGAAAGCTGGAGACATTTCATGAACTTCTTTCTGGTTTGAGTAAATGCTTTGCTTTGCTGGGAAGGATAAGAAAACAGGGTAAGAATAGAGTTGAGCCAGCAAAGCTGGTGTCTGGGAGATAGCGATCCTGATTCTTGGTGGCTTAATATAATGAAAGTTCATTTCTCACCCACCTGAGGTTTAAGCTGGGGATGACCACTGAGCAGACAACATCCTTCAAGTCACCAACCACTGGCCACAAGTGTCTTCCACTTTACCAAGTTCATCTTAATTGTGATTCAATGTCTCGACAAAGACTACCAAGGGAGCTGCTGAGGCTGGATGAGGATAATGGGAATTCCAAGATGACAGTGTGATGGCCTTAAAGGCAAACATGTCTGTGTTGTGAAAGATGATGGAAAGTTCCAGAGGGAGCTTCTCTCTCTCTCTGTCTCTGTCTGTCTGTCTCTCTCTCTCTCTGTATGTGTGTGTGTGTGTGTGTGTGTGTGTGTGTGTGTGTTCAAGAATAAGGATTTTAAAATTGAAAGCAGATAAGAAATTATGTGATTCACTTGGCCCTAGGAAAAAAATATGAAGAGCAGTTGTGTACATTTCCATTAGGAGGTTGAAAAAGAATTACTGATAATTATGAAGCAAGAACATGAACATGACACAATTAGTCACTTAAGTAAAATAAGCCTTAGACAAGAAAATAAAATTATAGAGTGTACCTTTGACTTTATAGCAAAAAATATTTAGACATCAAAATGTAAACAGTCAACACTAATTTGATGTTTTGGTGAAGGAAAAGGACAGAGAGAGTAAGTCATCATTTGTTATAATAAATTCAAAGTCATGTCTGAAATAGAAAAATAAGGTAGTTGTTATTAGAACTACGGAATTATGAAAATGTCTTAATCATATGGAATTAGAATTGTCATTTGAAACTATGTAATTAAATGCAATGCAACTGAAAGTGAACAGGATGACCTCTGAAAGCAGTTGTATTGATGAGGATGGAATACAGGGCTACTGGCTTTTGTTGTTACCTATGAGTGTTAAATAAAAGATCTCACTGTACGTTCTAATTTGATAATGCAACAGTCTCTCAACGTCTGCTGAGAAGCCACACTAGGTAATTCTTTTACATTTGAGGTAAGAAGCAGTAGATAGGAAATGGGCTTTGGTGGCCAGTGAGAC
This sequence comes from Peromyscus leucopus, assembly GCF_004664715.2. Lineage (NCBI taxonomy): Eukaryota > Metazoa > Chordata > Mammalia > Rodentia > Cricetidae > Peromyscus > Peromyscus leucopus. Next base: position 70,902,230 of record NC_051084.1, read on the forward strand.
TGCCCAGTGGGCAAGGTGCTTGAAGACAAACTTAATGTCCTGAGTTTGATGATCTGGAGCCCATAGGATAGAGAGAGGAGAAGGAACTCTACACATCTGGCTGGCCTCCACACACATCCTGGTACACACACGTATACACACACACACACACACACACACACACACACACACACACACGCAATGTAAAAAAAAAAATTTTTTTTTTAAAGAAATAGTCCTTGGGTAAAATTGCCATAGTACAAAATGGTTAGTGAAGCTGGGAGTTAATGTAAGGACTTAGGAAAGAGTGCATCTTCTGCCCTGTACTAGCAGAGAGGCCAGGATAGCAAGCATCAGATGGGATGTTATGCTTACTGTAATGAAGACCTCATTTGTGACCATGTCAGGAGATTTCAGTGCAGAGACAGAAGTGAGAGCCGTCGGCTGTGGAGAAGCATGCAAACGAAAAGGGAGACTGAAGACAGAGTATATTCTAAAACAATTCATTGGAAAGAGAAGAAAAGATCAAGTGGGAAATGGGAGGGAATTTGAGGTCAAGTGACATAATTTTTGCTTGTTTGCTTGTATATTTTTAAGTTAGGAAAGGCTTTGTGTGTTTCTATGGTGAAAGCAAGGGGGAAAACACAGAATAGAAGATTCTAGAAAGAAAAATAACAGAAGGTGGTATTTGAGAAGACAGAAGGAGGTCTTAAGACTAGACTTCAGAGAACTGGTTGGTTTGAGTGCCTCATCCTTGGATGATTCTCGCCGCTCACACTCAGTTCTCAGCCTTATCCCCTCCATTTCCTGATCTCAGTTTGCTGATCAAACTCAGTGTAGCACTGAGTTTTCTGTGTGCAGTGATTCCAACTATGAAGACATGTTTCTGTCCCTCTACAGGAAGTATCTTCCTTTTATTCCTCTTCTTTTTAAAATTTATTTTATTTTATTAAAAATAGATTTTTCTTTCATGCAATGTATTCTTATGTTTTTTTGTTTTTGTTTTTTTGGTTTGTTGTTGTTTTTTGCTGATGGTGACCTGGGCCAAAATCCCTTCTTCCTTTGGCAAACCAACAGCATAAATCCTAAAATAACCCCAGATTCGTATTGGGCTCAGCCCTCCTTAGCTTTTCAGTTTCAGTTAGCCACCACCAACCAAAGCTTGGAGAAAACAAATGAAAAATTACTAAACTAGGCAATTCATAAATTTTAAATTGTTCATTGTTCTGAGTAGCATGGTGAAAACGTATGTGCTCTGATCCATCCCACCTAGAACATGAAGTATCTATGTGTCCCTGGTATCCACACTGTATATATTACCCTCTCATTGGTCACTTAGTACAGATCTCTGTTATAACACTGTCAGTGTTACAATGTTGTGCCTAGCAAGGATGATGATTGTTTGGACATGCCAAGAAGAAGCCACAGAGTGCATCTTTAGGGGAAATGTGGAATCTTTCAACCTAATAAAGAAAGAATAAAGTCATAGGCTGAAGCTGGTAAAAGCTATGGAAAAGTGATTATTTAATCTCTTATTGTGGCTAATTTTTAAGTTAAATTTTGGCACAGACATGCGTGTATAAGAGAAAAAGAGTACATATCAAGTTTATTCCATTCATTGGGCTCTGGAACAAATCCCATGAAAATAAGGGGGAATTACAGTTTTTATAACTGTTGTGAAATTGTGAGAAGGTTCTAATGACCAGCTAATTTTAAAAACAAACAAACACCAACCACCCTATCAAGGAACAGGACTAATCAACTTCTACTGAAATCTTAACATATTAGACTCATTTATTCTGAGATGCATTTAAAAATTGGTCACAGAGATAGTGAGGCATATATATTGATACTGAATATTAGCTTAAATAGGAAATAAAATTAAGAAATTCTGTCTAAGCCAGGTGGTGGTGGCTCACGCCTTTAATTCCAGCATTTAGGGGACAGAGATAGACAGAACTCTGAGTTCGAGGCCAGCATAGTCTACAGAGGAGTTACAGGACAGCCAGGATAATACAGAGAAACCATGCCTCAAAAACAAAAGTAAAAACAAAACAAAGGCTGGTGCTCGGCCTTTTCCGTCTGCGCTGGAGGCGGCGAGCGGGCGGCGTGCTCTGATCGCTCGGAGCTTAACCGCTGCTTGGCGGGCCTCGGCGGCCCGGCGCACGCCCCAGCTGAGCGAAGATGGTGGGCCGGAACAGTGCCATCGACGCGGGCGTGTGCGGTGCCCTCTTCATCGGGTACTGCATCTACTTTGACCGCAAAAGGCGGAGTGACCCCAACTTCAAGAACAGGCTTCGAGAACGAAGAAAGAAACAGAAGCTTGCTAAGGAGAGAGCTGGGCTTTCCAAGTTACCTGACTTAAAAGATGCTGAAGCTGTTCAGAAAGTCTTCCTTGAAGAGATACAGCTTGGTGAAGAGTTATTAGCACAAGGTGAATACGAGAAGGGTGTGGACCACCTGACAAATGCAATCGCTGTGTGTGGACAGCCTCAGCAGCTGCTGCAAGTGTTACAGCAAACTCTTCCACCACCAGGGTTCCAGATGCTTCTGACCAAGCTTCCCACCATTAGTCAGAGAATTGTAAGTGCTCAGAGCTTGGCTGAAGATGATGTGGAGTGAGCCAGATATCAACACGATAAAATCTCAGTTAAAAATGATTTAACCATTAGCTTGGAAGCTGATCGGCTCTGGGGAATAAGGGCAAATATGCTTGTCATGAACTGTCCTACACTGAAGTCTACCAAAGTGAATATGTACTTTGAGTAGATCCATTGTTCTATTTATTTTTTCCAGTGAAAATTATTTTGATAGAACTTTTCATTTTATAAATACACTGAGTTAACCAAAATATCATAGATTTCGTTTATTTTTAAGACATGCAATTCAAATGTAAATACAGTAGAGTCTTAGGTAAAAACTCACAGTGATGAATTTTAAAACATTGGAAGAGACTATGGAGGGGAGTTGAATAATGCCCATTTTTTAAAGGCTCTAGTACATTTTACTGTAAGTCATCAAATTGGATAGAAACTTGTGTTTGTGAAAACTGAGCATTAAAATCTTGCAGAGACTGAAAAAAAAAGAAAGAAGAAAAGGAAGAAGAGAAAAAAGAAAGAAAATCTGTCTAGAGTTCCAGAAAAAGAGATGGTCCACAAGAAATATCCAAAGAGATAACACCTGAAAATGTTCCAAAATTGTCACCTCATCAATAAACCCAAGAAGATCAAAACCCCACACTTGAACTACAGTGGTGTTTGGGAGGCCATGAAGAAGTTTTAAAAGGAAACCTCGTAAGAAGAGATGTCACCATCCAGAGACTTCTGAGATTAGCAGAAGCCAGAGAAACTTTACCTTAATCTGTTGAGAGAATGCAGCCGTTGAAGCAGAATGACGCGTACCACTCAAAAATATCCTTCAAAACTGAATGCAGAAAAGAAGGCATGGTGCTTCCCATCTACAATTCCACCACTGGAGAAGCTGAGACATGAGTATTATAAGTACAAGGCCAGCTTGGGTTACATAGTGAGACCTCATATTGTGTGTGTGTGTGTGTGTGTGTGTGTGTGTGTGTGTGTGTGTGTGTGTGTTTTCAGTCATATAAAAAATTTTCAAAATTTATATTTTGAAAGGAAAGAAAATCATGCCAAACTGAAAGTCAGGAGCAAAAAGAAATGAAGATCAAGTAAAATGGCATCAATGTGTAAAATCTAATGCAACACTGACTTATAAGAAAATATAGTGAGGCAGCATGGGCTCCCATGTCCATAATACAACGCTCTAAGAATTTCACTCTTCTGGAGGGTGAGAATAGTAACTTTGGAGTTCTAGAGGCTTAAATCTGTCTGTTACTGTTTTGTGATGCCTTTTGAAGAATACAGCTATCACTCCACATGGGGCTCCATGCTTAGAACCACACACTCATGAGGCAGAGGCAAGAGGACCTTCGCAAGACTGAGGTCAGCCTGGGTTTAACACATGACCTTGTCTTAAAAGTAAAAAATGAAAGTAAAAAAACAAAATTAAATACAACAAACCAAAAAGTATAATAAGTATAAATGGACTCCAGGCAATATTTACCACTTCAGCTTCTGGGGGCTGCAGAGTGAACAGAAAAATTGATTCTGTAATAGAATGGAAATCCCAGGAGCCCTTTGTAAATGTTAATAAAATGTAAAAAATCTCCATTCAATCTTATTAATAAAAGTCTCAACTAAATACTTTTAGAACTAGGAAAGCTTCAGCTACATAAATTACAAATATTAAGAAGACACTATAAATCAGGGAGGTTTAAGAGAGAAAGAAAGAGAAGCTAAGTGTGAGCGTGATGGCATTCTCCCTAATCCTAACTGGGGCAGGAGGCTCTGGGCTCAAGGGCAGGCTGAGTGTCTTAGTTTCCTTTCCCGTTGCTGAGATAAAATACTCTAATTAAAACAATTTAAAGGAAGAAGGGATTGTTCTGGATCACAGTTACAGGTTGCAGTCAATTATGGCAGGGAAGACACAGCAGCTGAAGACTGAGGAAGCTAACCACATCACATCCAAAGTCAAGAAGCAGAGAAGACAGAGTCAGACTCGTGCATGCACCCAGGCATGCTTGCACTCAGCTCACTCTGTGTTCAGCCCTGGTCCTGTAGATAATCAAAATGGGTCTTTCCACATCACCTAAATGCAATCAAGACAATCCCTGACAACCAGAGCCAGAGGTCCTTATCCCAGGTCATCCTAGCTTCTTCTGGGTTAACAAATAAATAGCAATCACCACATTGGGTTGCATAATGAAAGTCTGTCTCTAAAAACTGAGGGCTGCTCATATAATTCAATGGTAGAATATTTACCTAGCATGTTCAAAGGCCTGAGTTGATTCCCAGTTTCACAAAAAAAGTATAAAATATTTATTAGATCTGAATAGTCCCATAATTAGAGGAATAAATTTGTAGTTTAAAATGTCCTCACAAAGTTGCTTCAGTACTGATTTGTTTTTTATTGTGGCATAATTTTCATAGAGTAAAATTCTGCTTCTAAGAGTATATTCATCCCTGTCATGTGTCCACATCAAGATGGAGCATATAGAATACTTCCCTGAGCCCTGGGCTCCCTATGAATTTTTCTAGTTTATTCTCTCCATCCCACTCTACTCCTAGCAACTCTCAGAAATTTACCCAACCTACATTTTGCCTTTCCCAGACTGTCTTACAACATATGGCTATAATCTGAGTTTTTAGTATTCAGCATAAAGATTTGGAGGGTCTTCCATTCTATTGTGTATTTGCATGGTATTAAGATAAATCCACATGAAGCTATTTAATGGGTAATAGGGATTTATTAAGATATAAATTGAAGAAATACATTCACAAATATGGAATGGAGTAGACAGCTGAAGTTGTCCTCTGATCTGACTGGAAGCCAGTCCACCCAGCAGTTTGATCAGACCAGGAATCAGGCAGAAGGGGAAAGGGGCTTACCTCCCCCCCTTCTTATTATTAAGAAACTGTCTATTCATTTTACATACCAACCACAGATTCCCCCCTCCTTCCTCTTCCCACCCCCAGCCTTCTTTTTGGAGTCTAGTGCCTAAGGTGTGACCTTGAGCAGCCTTGGTGCAGTGGGTAGGGGCTTGCACTTCCCTTACCTTTTAAGAGGTCATGTACCTCTTAAATGGCAAGAAGCACTGCTTCCCTCAGGCCCTATAGCCCAAGATCATGGGCATAGCAAACATCACTATATTATGGTCTGTTTCTTTTCAATGCTGATTACCCTAGTTAGCTTTAACAGCCATTTGACACTCCCCTTGTTGTGGAATATTTGTTTAACTATGCAGAGATGTGTTGCATTTGTTTAGCTATGTAAAGATAGGTTACATTTGTTTAATTATGTAAAGAAGTGTTGCTATTTTACCTTGCTTGCCTAAGGCACCTGATTAGTCTAATAAAAAGCTGAATGGCAAGGGAGGAGGTTTGGGCAGAATTTCTGGGCAGGGGGAATAAGTAGGAGGAGGAATTTAGGCTTAGGGAAGAAGGAAAAAAGAAAAGGATGCAGACAGACAGACAGGGAGGAAGCAGGAAAGTAGGACATATAGAATGAAGGGAATGTAAAAAGCCCTAAGACAAAATGTAGATGAGTAGAAACAGGTGAAATTAAGTTTAAAAGGCTAGTGGGACGAGCCTAAGCTAAGACTGAACTCTCATAATTAATAAGTCTCTCTGTCTTTATTTGGGAGCTGGTTGATGGTCCAAAGAAAATGCCAACTACAATCACTGAGAATGGAGACTCAGGTGAGGCATAACTCGGATCTGACTGACCTGTGAGCATGTCTGTAGGAGATTGTCTTAATTGTTAATTTATGTAGGAGGACCCATCCCAATGTGAGCTACACCATCTCCAGTGCAGGTATCTTTAGCCTGTACAAGAAAGCTAGCCAAGCATGAGCCAGTAAGTATCATTCTTCTGCAGCTTCTGCTTCAAGCTCCTACTTCACTCAGTGATGGACTATGACTCATAAGCATAAACCAAACACATCTTTTCCTTCTTTCAGTTGCTTTTAGTCAGTGTTTTATGCCAGCAACAGAAAGGATACTAGAACACAAGTGTTGTGTTGTAGGAAAACACAATTTTCTTATCAATACAAAGAGGAAATTATGAGCTACAAAGAGGGAGCAGGAGGACTCTGTTGTCAGTGAGACCCAAAAAACCCATGAAATATAAGGCAGAATGTGCATTATATACTGTGGTTAAATACAATGTGTTGATATTCTGTGTTTATATGCTTGGAGTACTTTGCAATTCCTGGGATCCCAATACACACTAATTTCCAAGTCAGTCTGTAGTCTTCATAGGTCATCAGCAATTTAATAGGTCTCAAAACCATTCTTTGCCAAGCTACACAATTCGATAGTCAGGCTAAGATATCTCAATGAGTACCAATTTCTAGAATGATTATTGTCTCCAAGCAGAACCTTGGGTCCTAGGGTGTGACTCATGTAAATGTGCCACAAGGACAACTGACTCAGCAGCCTTTCAGAGTTCCTGCGTGCGTAGTTAGTCACTTAAAGACATTTTTCATTCAGTATCTAAAGTATTCATTTGTTTATTCAGTAAATATCAACTGAAAGCCTCCCGTGAATATAGGCATGAATCAAGCAGATGAAAGTTTCTTTCCTCACATACCTTGTTTTCTTAATTAGAAGGATAAAATAACAAAACAATAGGGTCTCTGCTAGTAATAAATTCTGTAAATGGAAGAATGGTCGAGGCGTCAGTATTGAGGAGCATCAAGCTTTGAAAGTGTTTTCAGGGAAAGCTTCACTTAAAAAATCAAGTTAGTGAAAAGACATATAGGAGCTGCAAACTTCAGAAAACAACAAATGTCAATGAAGATGTCAGAGAAACTAGATTCCAGTCAGCTGAGCTAAAGGAACGGGGTGGCAGCATCTCCCTACATTTGTGCCTCTGAAGGCTTGAAGCTGCAGTCTGTACTCCACCCTCTTAAATGGAAATCAGCTCAAAGTCAGTGGAAGACTTAGTGCTAGGGATGGGTGCAGCTGAGGGGTGTGAACCACAGGGTGTGCAAGACAACCAGTGTACTGGAGATGCTTACCTCCTCCAGCCCCTGACAGAAATACATAAAAGAGCCATTTATGTCACCCAAAGATAGAGCTGAGACTGAAGAGTTTAGTATTTACAAATGGAGACATGTATGCTGGAGTTCATGCACATTCTTTGTTTTCATTTGCATTTTCCCAGAAGCAGTTTTGAAACAGGGGTTCATGTACTTGTGAGTGAGCTGATTCCAGAAAGTTCTAGAAGAGGAATGGAACAAAGAGATAAAAGATAAGAAGTCACTAGAGAGTTGTAGGACAAGACTTACCAGGGTCAATAGGAGCTTGATTCTACTGGGGAATGCTGGGAACCTGAGTGGTATATAGCCTCAAAGTTACCACCAAGGAGCAAAGGACCTGGGGTTCTGATCTCCTGACCCCAGCAGTCAGTGATTGACCCTGTGGATAACTGAGGATGTTGAAGGTGATGTTAATTCCCAAGCACTTTTAACAGCTTTGAACCACCATGTGGGTGAGAGGAATATAACCCAGATCTTCTGAAAGAGCAACAAGTGCTCTTAACCAATAAGCCATCTCTCAGGGTCCTGTTAGATTTTAATCTCAAAGTAGCAATTCATTACAAATAAATGTAACTTCTAAGTCTTAAAAGTTAGTTATAAGCCGGGCGGTGGTGGTGCACGCCTTTAATCCCAGCACTTGGGAGGCAGAGCCAGGTGGATCTCTGTGAGTTCGAGGTCAGCCTGGGCTACCAAGTGAGCTCCAGGAGAGACGCAAAGCTACACAGAGAAACCCTGTCTCGAAAAACCAAAAAAAAAAAAAAAAAAAAAAAAAAAAAGTTAGTTATAATCTTTGAGGTACAATATAAAAGAAGTTGAAACTATTTAACCTTATAACTATTTTAACTGTTAATTTCATAGTTATTCACTGTTTGTGTTTTTGAGGCATACAAACAAAACTGACTCTCAAAAGTATTGTATACTTTACAACAAAATTATCACATCTGAAACCAAGCATGGTGGTGCACACCTGTAATCCCAGCCTTTGGGAAGTGGAGGGGGAAAGGTCAGAGGTTCAAGATCAGTCTCAACTGTTCAGTAAGTTCAAGGCTAGCCTAGGTTATGTGAGACCTTGTCTCAAAAGAAAAATTAACATACTCGATCTATATAAAGTGGAATATTGGTAAATCTGGAAATATCTGGATCGTGTATTGTTGTTTTTTTTTTTTTTCTTCAATCAAGGGGATTCAAGTGGAGTTGCAGAAGAAACAATGGAATATATAATCCAAACATTTTGGGCCCAGTCTTCTATACACCACACCTACTCAACTTTCTTAACATGAGCAAACTGTACTGAAAGAGGAGTCACTGAAGATCTTAGAGATTAATTGATCCAGTTCCCTCCATCCTATTACATGAAAAAGAAGTCCGCCACTTTGCCAACACCTGGAGCTTTGAAAGATCTGTGCATGGCAAAGCATTCTGCCTGCTCTGAGACCTTCCGTCAAAGCTTACTGGAACCCATATTCTCTGCCCTTCCCCTCTACTCTCCAGTCCCTTGTCCTCTGGTCTGTTCCAGGAAGCTGATTTGTACCCAATTAGTTCCCCTGTGCATTGCCTTCAAATTAATTTGACCAAGAAGAGGCACCACTGAGAAAGTGGAGGGCAAAAGAGGAAGCTGTGGTCCTTTGCTTTGCAGGACACCACACACTTTGCATTGCTTTTTTTTAAGTTCCTAGTTTCTCTAGTATAGAGTTCTCCACAGCTATGTGTGATCTCCTCTGACATTGCTGGCCCTTGGGTATTCCTACTGCTGTACCAGCTTCTCTTAGCCCCACCCATATCTCAGCAGAGTCCTGTCGTTAAATGCTTCTTAGTCACTGTGATCAAATCCGCTGTTTCCTTCAAATAGACTTTGACTGCAGCTCTGCTGCCTCTGTTGCCCACAGCCTCTGGAAAGTCCAGTGTGTGCACTGCTATAATCCACTACACAATGTTCCCACTCTGGAAAATACAGAACAAACAATCTAATTCTCATGTTATTTTAGAACTAGATCTATTGATCAATTAATATGCATATGCGTGTATGTGATTTCTAGAAGTTCTGACTGAAGTCATGGCTATAGGTTATAATTTTTATCAGGTCAACATGCCTCTTCACTTCTCTTTATGGCCTCTATGCTTGCAAATTTCTCTTGTGTTTGGCAAAGAAGCATCCCATTCACCCATGCCCATTTTCTCTGTTGAACTCACTGTTGTGTCCACCTCTCACCAAGGAGAAAACATGCTTTTCAAGGTAACATTGAGATCCCAAATGCAGAGATTGTCAGCAGCAAATTAATATTCACTGTCCATAATCAGTTCAGTTTCTTATAATAATTTAGCACACATATGGCAATTATGAATAAGCATTGATAACATTTCCCTAATCCTTTCCACATGGGCCAAAAGTGAAAGAGTTTTAAAACTTAAGTGAGCCAATCAAGATAAATATTAATAGTTTCAAACATGGGTTCCAGACTAGAACCAAAGAGAATTTGGAGCTGAGAATTAGCCTTGTTGCAGAGTTCAACAGACATAATTATTAATGCCATTGTCAGGAATTCTATATGATTGTACTGTCGCCAAGAATCCAAAGGTTTTTTGGTAAGGAGCAAAATGCATATGTCTGGTAACAAAAATCTCCCATGCTAAAAAAAAAAAATCACAACTCAGATAAGAAAAAATTATTTTTTCTCTGTTTGTTTTCTCGTTTCTCTTCATCCTTTCTTACTATGAAGAAAAAGGTACTGAGCAGGGAACTAATAACTTCCCTGTCCACATACAAACCCCAAATGTCTACAGCTGTTCTGTGTCTAGTAAGGCTTGCCCGTTATGAACATGATGCACTAGACTTGATGAAAACAGATAATACCCTGATCAGAAACATTTTTGAACTGGTAACTTAAAAATCTCAACAGAGAGTTTCATCAGAGAGATGTTGCTATAGCAATCATTGTTAACAACCAGAACATTCCTCTAGACTTTTGGCCAAATGATGTCCAAAGGGGAACAAGACTAAACCAGCTCTGTTTTTCTCCTTCCAACTTTCAGACTTCCTTCCTGAAAGATTTTAGATTCAGAACATTTTTTTAAACTTGTTTTGTTTTGTGCAATGCTCAGGCTCTGTAGGTTCAATGTAAGTGTAAGTAAACACTCCACCACAGAACCACATCCCCAGCCCAAATTCAGAACATATTTTTAACTACAAATTTCATAAATAAGAAACTCTTTACATACATGACAAACTTAGTCGCTATAGAATTAAATGCCCTGAGATTATAGGTTCTATGTGGGAACATGAATTAATTTTACTAGAAAATACGAGCACACAAACTAGAGCACAACTGATCTCTATGTAGTACAGGTGCTAGTGTTTGGAGGCACACAGCTAGCTGCAATATCCAGCTAGCTATATACCCCATGCTGCAAGAGCAGAGCAAGATGGCTGGTGAGCCACAGGAAGGAGCCAGAATATGGGCGGCAAAAAACATCATTTTCCTTTTTGCTTACTTTAAAAATAAGCCATAAGAAGGAATGTGGTGTCCTGTGAACAATTACCATCTCAGAGTAGGTTCTGGGTTTAGTTATAGATGTTCTAGGAGCTAATAGCAGGGCCCTCTTCTGGTCTTGTTCTCTTCTACTGGGGCTTGTGGGTAGTGAGGGGTGGGCCAGATGATCTCTAAGATTGCTTACTGTGCCAGAATCAAGTGCTTTCTAAATCCATCATAACTCCCATTTCACACACATATGACACACAAAGAGATAAAATGCCAGTTGTTATCTTTTTTCCTAAGGCTTTGCTTTTGTTTCAGATCTTATTTTGGAATGGGGGGGAATCACATATGAATCACTGCAAATTATGATACTAGTCATGGATCTTATCAAAGTTGACGACTCATCTATTTCCAGAAGTTTTGCTGGCCATGGGAAAATGTGATTTCTTTCTCTCCCTCCTCCGAAGGCCAAGGGGACATGATTGCATCTTTTTTAGAGAAAAAAAAAAGCCAAAAACAAAATAACAAACCCCTGACTTTCTTTCTTTGTTTTCTATATTTTTACTTTATTTTGTCTCTAGAATATTTTCTGTATTTTTGGTTCCTAATTCATAGAAAGAAAAATTGTCAGGGCTGGAGAGAAAGAAAAATTGTCAGGGCTGGAGAGATGGGTCAGAGGCTAAGAGCTCATTTGACCTTCCAGAGGTTCCAAGTTCAGTTTCAAGCACCCACATCAGGGATTTTAGGTTTTAGACATTTTCTGACCTGTACAAGCCAGATGTACTTACAAGTGCACACATACACACACACACACACACACACACACACACACACACACACACCACCACAGGATATACCACACATACACAAACACACACACACACACACACACACACACACACACAAGCACACGCACAGAATTTTTATAAATATATATTTTTATAAATCCTCTTTAGAATTGTCCAAATCCATTTTGAAGTCCTTTTTTTCAAAAGACTAATAGTCATGATATGATTTCCTGGCATTGGCTTAATAATGTTAAATATTGCTTTTATCAGTCTTTTCCAATATATTATTTATTTACTTAAAATCTAGTTTTATTTTAATTCATAAAATGGCGATTTTAGGCAAAAATCAGAACATTGATTTTTGACTCAAGAACACGAATATTTGTTCTATCTTTGCCACTAGGAGTTGGGAAGCCTAAGCTTGCTGTTTAATCTCATTTGGTGTTAATTTTTATCAGTATATTATACTGATAAAACCTTAAGACACATCAAATTGAATTTTCAGGACTTTTGTGAAAATAAAATAAAGAAGCTGTGCAAAATGATTTGAGGGGTAGGAGAGATGGCTCTGCAGTTAAGAGCCTTTGATGCTCCTGCAGAGGACCCAAGTTCAGTTCCCAGTGCCTGTATTGGGGGGCTCACAGTGCCAGCAATTCCAGCTTCACTGACCCATCAGTCTCTTCTGTCTTCAATGAACACAAGCACACCCATGTCAGACACACACATACACACATAAAATAAAATAAATGTAAATACTAAATTCCATTTGAAAATGTAATTTGTGCTACAACTAATATATATCCTAATTTTTTCTGCTTATTTTTCTAAATGATTTTATATTATATAAAGAATTAGAATTCTATATATACTCAAGTTGCTATTCATTTTATATTTTCATTTAATTTGACTTTGTGGTTCTCCATTTCTATAAATATAAATTTATTGTAGGACTGTATTCTGAGTTAACATGTATTTGTTGCATGTATTAATGGAATTCATGCTAATGTTTCAAAGCATGCCTACAGTATACACTGATAAAGTTTAGAATGCCTGTATCTCTTCGTTGCCATCTCAGACTCTAGCAACCATTATCTCATATGTACATTACCTCTTTGTTCATTTTTTAGATTCACTTGTGAGAGCTACATATGACATTTATCTTTCTGTGTCTATTGATTTCACTTAATAAAATATTTTCTAGTTATATCCATTTTTTTCTCCTAAAACAGGATTTCTTTCTTCCTTGTAGCTGAATGATTTTCCATTGTGCCCACACACAGCATTCTCTTCACCCACTGATAGACACCTAGGTTCATGCCATTCCTTGGTTACTATGAGTAGGTAACCATAGTATACATATGCACCTCCTAGGCATGCTAACTTCACTCCTTTGCATATTTGCCTGGAAGTTGGTGTGGGATCAGATGCTAATTTTATTTTTACTATTTTAAGGAACCTCTGTACTGGTTTCCATATTCGCTGTACCAATGCATGGTCTCACCCAATAGTATATAAGAGTTCTTTGATCTCCACATCTCACCAGCATTTTCTTTTTATAATAGTCATTCTCACTAGACAGCATCTCTGTAGATAGCATTGATTTAGACTTCTATGTTAGACACTAAAAATGAACATTTAAAAATATTTGTTGACCATTTGTAGTCTTTCCAGGAGCACGGATTTAGATCATTTGCCCAGTCGAATTGGATTACTTGATTCTGCTAATATTGTAGTTACATTATATATTTTGGACATTAGTCCTTTGTCAGATCAGTACTGGACAGGTGTTTTCTCCTATCTGTAGGTTATCTCTTTACTCTGTGTACATTTCCTTTACTGTGCAGAAGCTTTTTAGCATGGAATGGAATCCTATTTGTCGATTTTTGCTTGTGTTTCCTATATTTTCAGGTCCACATACAAGTAATCATTGAAGTGTTTTCCTCTAATATAACTTGGATCTTATCTTTAGGTCATTGTTTTATGTTGGCTTGATCTTTGTAGAAGATAAGAGAAAGATATCAACTTCCACTTTTCTTCCTATGGATAGTCAATTCGCCCAGCAACATTTATGAAGAAGTTGTCCTTTTTCTAACACATGGTTTCTGTTGTTGGCTTTGGTGCCTGTGTTTATTTCTGGGGTCTTTAGTTGCTCCTTTGGTCTATGTCATTTTTACTCCTGTCCAGGGTGCTTTGGTTACTAAGGCCCGGCAGTACGTCCTAAAGTCAGACACAGTGTGCTTCTAGCTGCGTTCTTCTCAGTCAGGATTTCAGGATTGCTGTGGCTGTTCACAGCCCTCTGCAGTGCTGTGTGCATTTCTCCATCATTGTGTCCACGTCTGTGAAGAACACCATTAGTTTTGTGATGGGCACTGTTTGAAATCTGTAAATCAGATTGCACAGTGTGGACATTTTAACCGAACTAATTCTTCCGAGCAACATAGGAAGTACACGCGCACTGTGTGTGTGTGTGTGTGTGTGTGTGTGTGTGTGTGTGCTCGCGCGCCCGCGCGCGCACGCGCGCGCAATTTCAATGTATTTCATTAGTTTTTTTTTTTTTTATAATTTTCATTATAGAGTTCTTTCCCTACCTTGATTTAATTTACTCTTGGAGATCCATTGCCTTTCTTTTTCCTTTTCTGTGGTATCAAACAGATATTTAACGTGGTATGTAAAGCAGGAGCTCACCTACTCAGGTAAAGGTGCTGACAGCTCCAATGCACTCGGCATAGCTACATGTCAGTGGCTAGTAGTCTAGTAGTCTAGTAGTCTAGTAGTCTAGTAGTCTAGCAGTCTAGTAGTCTGCTAAAACGCCCAATGGAAAGCGTCCCCGACTGCTGGAGTTTGCTCAGTTGGAAGCATGATTGTGGAAGCCTCAAATTAAAGACAGGATAAAATTTAAATCTATCTTTCAACCAAATTCTGGCCAAAGCTTAAATCTTTCTCCACTCAGCAAAATGACTGTTGTTGGAGTGTCCCTGAGCCTCTGCAATGGAGGGAGCTTCAGGTCACTGAGTTCAAGGCCAGGAAAGAGAGAGCTGTGGTTAGCTCAGATGGGTCTATGAAGAGAGTAACAGAGATGGTATGAAGAGAGTTTGCAGAGATGGTGGACATCATTCTAAGGTGTCAGTTCTTGCCATAGAAAAGCATGGCAAGAACACTTCTTTCAGATTTCTCAAAGACAGTATTGTAGCAAGCTGACATTTTAATAAAGTTCCCTGAATTTAAGCAGTCCGGGGAATTACTGCCTTTGAATTACTGGCAATAGTGAGCAGGGTTAAGAACAGTTTCAGAATGAAAACTGGTTTTATTTTGTCAGGAAGTGAGTGAGCAGAGAGGTGCAAAGAGGGGGGCAGGAGAGAGGGGGGAGAGAGAGAGGGAGGAAAGGAGGGAGAGATCAACAGGGCTAGTACCAAAATGTGGGACATAAAGTTAGATAGAACAGAGCAGGTGAGGCTTTTCGGTGTGGCCAGCTCAGCGTCACCTGTCACTGGGAAAGGAGCCAGAGACAAGGTAGGAGAGTGAGTGGCAAGCGTGAAGCAAACTTATTTACTTACTCTGTCGCTGGAAGCCCGAAGGAGAATTGATTCTTCCCTCCCACCCCTGTTAACTGTTAACTGTCTTATTTAAAACACCTGATTAAAAACTCCAAAATTCACCTTTCCCTCCTTCAGGCAGGGAATTTTGCTGTAGTTCCATTAAAAACAAACAAACAAACAAACAAACAAGTGTCCAGTGTCTCTGAACTGCCCTGCTGTCACAACTGAACTCAGCCCTCCAGCGGGCTGCTCTAGCACAGTCCTTCTAGCCTTTGTTTTCACCAAATCTATCTCCTCCCCAGCAGGCACCCACATTTCCCTGCACTCTTGGTAGAAGTCTCAGGAACAAGTATCTGAATTAGTTTTCACACTTTAGGATTCAGACATTCTGTCCCACAGTCTGAGATCATCCTATGAAGTTTGAAATCAAAACCTTGCATTCAAAATGCTTAATAGAGTAGTATTATCCAACCTTCTGGATTTGTTTTACATTTATTTACTTACATAATGTGTAGGGGAGTGAGGGACACATGCATGTGTAACAACTGCAGGAGCAGGGTCTCTTCTTCAATTGTGTAGCAAACACCTTTAACCTCGGAGCCATCTTGCCAGCCCTGGTATTTGTTTCTAAATTTTGAACATCAGATTTCTTAATTGCAAACAAATGAACTATGATGTAAAGAGTTAGTTTTGGAATCTGTGAGATAATTACATTTAAGAAAATACATTAGATCAAATACTGGTTCTCTTTACCCTCAACCCACCTGTCAGGAAACCAGAGAACAAAAGAAAATTTTCTGGGTTGAAAAAAAAAAAAACAAAACCTAAAGATAAAAGTTACAAGCACACACAATAAGCTTGAGTACCAGTAAGTGTTTTAATGGTAAATAAAACTGTTGAGAAGCCCAGTGACACAATTCCTAACTCTGTGAGCCTGCTGGATCCTTCACCATGCCCCACTCTACTCAAAAGGAACACAAAGCTGGTATCTGCTATTTCTTGGTGTTTAGGTGGTTTCATTTATTCAATGTATTGTTCCAGTCACTCAACAAAATATTTATTCACAGTTACTTGGGGATATATCAGTAAGCAAAACAAAAGCCTTTGGCCCATGAAAGTTTCAGACATTGAGTAATAACCGTAATCAATAATGTGCATAAAAGTCACAAATGCTATAGGAGAAAAGAGTGAGAGGTTTGAGGGGTTGGCAAGACATGTTGGGTATGAGGAAAAGAGAGAGCATGCTATGGCCTTAAGTCTGACGATCTACTGAGAAGGTTGGGTTTGGGCAAAAGCTTGAAGAGTGTCAGTGATTCAGTCAAGTGGCAACAGGTAGGAGAGTGTTGCAGGCAATGGCAGCAAAGTAGAGGTCCCCAAAACAGAAGGCCTGTGTTGCAGAGAAGTCAGGAATGAGGAAACCAGAAGAGAATTTAGGAGGCTAGAGGGATTGGATTTTAGTCTTCGTGAGGATGTTTTGGCTTTTTACACAGAAAGAAATAAGACCCTTCATAAAGTTTGAAAGAAGGCAATGTCACGGTTTGAGTCTTTCTGATGGGTTCTGTTCTTGCTGCGCTGAGATTGTTCATGTTCAGGTACAGGATAGAAATAAGAAAACCCAGAGCAGATGGAGAGGGAAAGCAGCTGATAACTGTGGGATGGCATGAGGCTATGAGAGGGTGCATCTAAATTCAAAGAAAAGATGTCTTGATGAATTGGATGTTGAGTAAGGTATGGGCAGGATTCAGAGGATGCCTTGAGATGGGGGTGGCAACCAGGGCACAGAGTGTCTATTGGTGAGGTGGAACAATTATGGGCTGAGCAAGTTTCAGGGCAGAGTTCAGGAGTTCCTTTTAGGAATGATGAGCTTCATGTTTCTATTAATCTTTCAACAAAGGGGTCAGGGAGCAGCTGGACCTCTGATCTTAGATATCCAAGGAGACACTTGAGTTGAGTGTTTCAGTTTAGAACCATCAGTGTTTGAGCCTAAACAAAATTAACAGGCAAGTGAGTTGAGCTGGAGAGGAAAAAGGACTCAGGATCAGTGAGGTGAGAGAAAGGCCAAGAAAACAGTAAACGCAGAGAGGGTATGTGAGAGGAGGTGGTAAGCAGTGGCTGCAGACTGCCTACAACATGTGACAACAGGGTAATCTGAAGATAATGGCTGGTGACGACAGGAGTGGTAATGGTGGGGGAGGAAGCTTTGTTGTATAGATCTTAAGAAACAAAAGGAGCAGACATTTGAAGAAAATGAGAACAAATGTCCCAAGAATTTTTGCTGGAAATGGTGGAAAAGCAATGGAATAGTAACTGTGACAGGAAATGCAATGAAATGAAGTCTTATTTAGTTTTTTTTTTTGTTTTTTGTTTGTTTGTTTGTTTTGTTTTGTAGTGGAGTCTTTCTGTGTAGTCCAGGCTAGCCTCGAACTCATGAGAACCAGTCTCATACCTCCACACATCAGGTGCTACAATTAAAGACACAAGCCACTACATTCAGATAAATGACAACAGTTTTGAAACAAAAAATCCTTGTGTATGTCATTTAGTAAAATAATAATAAATATTTCATGACAAAATGGTATCAAAACACCAACTATTTCTACTAGGATGATGTTCTGAGTTATCAGAGCAGATTTGTGCTATCAGGGGATCTCATGCAAAAATAATCCACACACATACAGATTTTCTATGTGATAGAATATAAAGAGAGAAATTACACATGTTTCAGGGTTGGATCATGTGTGTCAACACCATAACAAAAACCTTGCTATTTGGCAACTTGTCCTATCTATATTCAATATGATGAACCCATTTTCACAATCAGCAGTTTACAGCTGTCACAAATCTGTATGCATCTGTACTTCCCAACACACAAATACCTGTGGGTCTAAGTGAAGGGTCTTTCCCTGGTTTGAAATCTCCCTCTGTTCCACACACCCATAGTATTTCTTGAAGAATCACCATTTTCCCCTTGAGCCATTTTGCAGCCATGATATTTGTACCAAAAGGACACCGGGACTCCCTAAAGTGGCTCATTCTTGTCTTAATACAACAAACCTTTCCTTCAGAGAAACATCACTGAGATGTTTATATCTTAGCCTTAGACATTGCACACTCCTCAGGTATGTTGAATTCACACTACAGTGAAGCCATTGAAGGGGAGTCAAAAGACTAGAAGGACTAGGAGAGGAAAGAGTGTGATTACTTGAAGAGTTCACTCTGTTGATTCCTCTGAATTGGAGAGTCTAAGTGAATTCTGTTACAATTAGCACAGCAGGAGATGCTTGCATTATCTCCATCTTCTGGCATTAATACAATCTTCCCTTGGAAACTATCACTCCGCTATTGTCCCTGGGTGTGGTGGAATATAAAACTTGTTACTATAAGTGAAACAATGTCAGCTGTAATGATCAAGTCTTCCTGTAGAAAGTGAGGTGAAAGTATGGCCAGGGGTTTCTTTACTATAGGGATCTTCAAGACAGTCAACTGTCAGCTGCAGGGCCAAACTTCAGTTAGTAGCTTCTGACATCCCTGTACCAGTTGGTCACACAGGTATGTCTACCAATACTTTTGTTGTACCCACTCTTCAATATTTTCTGTATGACCTTTACATTGTTCTCGTCCTTGTCTGTTGTATCTTGATTTGTATATCTGAAAAATTAATTCCCAAGCCTTGTTTTTTCTTTTGCATAGTTGAGGGCATCTATTCACTATGCTTTTGCAAGCAAAGCATGTCATAAATACAGTGCCTACACCACAAATCCAACTTGTACTACAGACTTCTTAAGTGACAGGGTGGATCAAGCTTATAGCCCCAACTCCAGGAAGCCGAGGCAGGAACATAGCAAGTTCAACATCAGCCTGAGAAGTAGTTCAGCAGTTAAAGCATTTTCTGAATGACTGAGCAGGCAAGAGGATTGGAGTTCAGATCTCCAGAACCTGTATAAATTCTGGGTAGTGGGCACAGTGGCCCACCAATAATTTCAGCCTCAGAAACATGACAGGGGAGTCACAAGGCAAACCACTTAGTGAGGCTAAGCATGTCAGTAAGCTCTGGGTCTGATTCAGGAACTCCGCCTCAAAGAATAAGATAGAGAACAATCAAGAAGATTCTAAATATCAGTCTGTAGCCTCTACACGCATATACACATGTGCAGATGTAACTATATACCCTTGTGAACCTATGCGTGTGTGTGTGTGTGTGTGTGTGTGTGTTTGTGTGTGTGTGTGTACACTTGCATATACAACTACACATAGATACACATGGAAAGAGGAAAGAAAAAGAAAGAAGAGAGGAAGGGATTGAACAGGGAGAAGGAGAAAAGAGAAAGGAAGGAAAAGAAAGAAAAGTAGTCCTTCATGCCCTGTGTTGACTACAGCTTCTTGTCTGCCCCCACACACTGACTGATGCGATCTGTCACTCTTAGGTGCAACTGTCTTCCTCCTGCTCCCCAAGTTTTTGGTTGTATGTCAACAGACTAATGTTAAAAGGCTGTTCCTTTATTTTCTCCTGAATATAGTAACAATGATAAGACAAATAACACCAAAACGTCTACTGTAAACACTGACGAGTTCTTGAAGTCTTTTGTATATCTTAGACTGCCATTGTGGGAAGGAGGGGATGCTTTGTCTATTAAAAATTCTTTTTAATATCTACAATGGAAATTAGCTGTCTAGATGCCACTCTCCAGAGCCTTTGCTCTTGGCTATGAAACCTTCATTGAAAGCCTTTCCTTTGAATTCTCTGCTGCGGTTTTATGGAATGCTCAATGTAAACAGATGCCTCATATAAATTTCATTTTTATAGGTAGCTAATATACTAATATCCTACAGGGATAATTTAAGCTCCCAGGTGTCCAGGTTTTAACTAGGTTACAAAGAAAATTTAGCCAAGGACAACAGGACAAACCACCTAAGCTAGAAATGGCATGGCTCTTACAGAGAGTTTCAGCAAACTTCAGAACAATGTCATACAAAGAGCAATCTGGCAAGGGAAGAGACTCCATTAACTGGTGGTGGGAGATCAGATTAATAGGTTTTCTGGGGCTGTTTAGAAGTATGAAGTCCTTATATGTATTATTTATACATAGTTTCTCATCCAGACTTAGAACAGTAAAATGTCTCACAATGAGATGGAGTCAACATCAGCTCTTCCAACCCATGCTTACTGTTCTGCAATACTGAGCATGCTCTGTGCTATCAGCGGCCGTACAGTACAGAGGCAGATACACAGTGTGTATCACATTACATGCATGTCTCCACGTAGCAAAGCTCCTGGTGCAATGATGTTTAAACCTTTAGAGAAGAAGCTACCATACATATCTGTCTTAGACACTAGCCAGAAGCAGATCTCTGATGCTTCCCTAAATATGAACATGGTCTTGGTTAGTGACTCAAGCATAAAGTTTTGAGTCCTTCCTGCCATGGTATAACAGATTTCTGTACAACTGTGTCTCCAATAATACACAGGACATGAAGCTCAGAACCAGGAAGATATGGGTACAATGAACCTATGGACTAAAGGATGAAAAGGCTTTATGAAAGAAATAGTCTCTTCAAAGACAAGATATTCTAGGAACACAAGTGTTTAGCTTAGTAGTTGTGGGGCGTTTACCCACCACCCCCACAGCTTCCCAGAGTTTTCTTGAGTGCGAGCAGCAGGAAATATTAGATAGAAGGATTTATAGCGGAGAATCTTGTGGAGATAAACAGATAGAAAATAAAGGATAGCCTCGAGAGGGCCTGGAACCTATTCCAACGGGCCCGGACTGTCTCTGGTCCAGGGTTTTTATAGAGATGCCAAGGGGTGGAGCAAAAGACCTCCTCCCCCAGCACAGCCAAGTGCAGACCATCTCAGACACCTGCACTCAGGCCCGTGGTCCTGATCATCCTCTATTAAAGCCACGAGGAACCCCAGAATGGGCTCCCACAAATAGTCACTATGGTATAGAGAATAGAAAGCCATGGAAACAAGATGCTGGATTCAGGACAAATGCAATATCTTGGAGTCAATATCTCATGGAGTTTCATTTAGGATCTGTCTAGTACTAAAGGTTCATTAGGCATATAGGCAATGCCTTGGATTTACAGTTCCATATATGAGTGTGGCTCTAATATGCAAGCAGAAGAGAACTTTGAAGTTTGAGCAATGGCTCACGTCTTTACAGGGGTGTGTGGTGAAAGGGCCACTACCAGCTGACCACCCAGATGCTAGAGTAACAGCTGTATGAGAGGGAGACTAGAGAGTGGTCCAACAATTCCCTTCCCTGCTCCACAGGCTACAGAAATAAGGCCTAATGATCTAAGTTAAGTAAACCCCAGAAAATCATGACAATTTGGAAGTACTCTTGACCAGATTTAAGCACTGCTCAATATTCTAATATGGTGATTACATATTCAGTTGGTGAGATTATGATACCCTAACTTGGGAAACAAACACTATGTAGTTTACTACCAAAGCATTTTATAGATGTGACTAACAATTACTAACAATTGGTTAAGTAAAAGAGATTATCCTTAATAATATAAAAGAATATTTCTAAAAACGAATAAATTTTACCTAAAATTATGTCAATCTCTTTCCCCTTCTCCCTCTCTCCTCCCCCTTTCCACCTTGCCTCCTTCTCATCGTGAACAGAAGCATGTGTGTATTTATACCTATGTGCACTTATACATATATCTACATTCATACATATGTGTAGTATGTAGATATGCACTTAGTATGTATGTATAGCACACATACACACAAACATGGAGTTAACAAGATTCATTAGCTTCCTATCTGGGGATAGATGAGATAGTTAAGCAAGTAAACAGGCTTGCCACCAAATTTGACAACCTGAGCTCGATCCCTGGGGTCCACACAGAGAAAAGACAGAACCTATTCTCAAAAGCTGTCCTTGGCAGCTTCATGTGTGGGTATGTTTTATTTTGATCATATGAAGCCACAGGAGTCCCCTCCAATCCCTATGCCACCTTCACCCAATATATCTCTTTAAACTGCATTTAAATATCATTAACTTATCTACTAAAAATAAACATGAATGACTTTCCATTTAAAGAAAAAAACTATCCTCTGATCTCCATATATACTTATAAACATGCACACAAATCAATAAATAAAAATAAATAAATAAATGTGATTTTAATTTTTTTTAAAAAATTGCATATTTTGTGGTTAGAAGTATCATTCCTGATTTATAATTCAACATTCTTCACTTCTTTTTAAGATATACTTTCTGTAAATTGTCTTTCTAGCATTATATTCCGCTCAAAATGAAACTACCAGAAACGGGGAATCCCAGACAGCTCTTCTGGTACCACACATCCCGACAACTCTGGGGCTCTGGCCGAATTCCTGAGATCTAGTCAGGTTTCAGGCAGGAGCAGACAGGCAGGGGCCCAGGAAGTCTGTGATGAAGGGGGAACAGTTCAGAAACTGAGCACTCTTGGATCAAAGGAAAAAATGACAGATGACTATAAAACTGAAAAAAGAAAAAGGCCAACGTGGAAGAGCTCATGCCTGGGGAAGCTAAATGTAAGAACACTGAAGAGCCATGGCATTACGTAGTGTGGTCCTCAAGTCTGACAGTCTAACCGTCACTGCGGTTGAAGGAGGGAGCTATGCACTGTAGGAGGAAGGCGGTGGAGAGCACCTGTAAGAAGCAGCGATGAAGTGCCTTGGGGTCGGTCCCATGATGCAATGCTGCTTGGGAACAGAACTCGTAGGAAAGGGCCAGCTCATTATCTTTAGATGTCTTAATTCACAAAGAGATTTTTGGTGGTGCACACTTCCCTTTATCACTACCCCACATGATTCAAATCAAACTAGCACTTACTTGTTTTAAAATTAAACGAGGTCTCACCATGCCCTCCTGATGGTCATTTTACTGTATTTCTGGCACTAATGTGTTTTTTTCAAAAACAGTTTTAAAGCTGATCCTATTTTGTTGGCTCTTTGAACTCACTCTTGGTGTTTTTATACATACAAGCACAGTTTTGTCAGTCCGAAGATGTGGGTCGTCAATTGTTCTCTCGCTGACTACTCTCTTCCCATCTTCAGAATGCACTTTTTCTTTGGAAACCTTCATATGTGCAATAGGGCTGGAGTCCAGTTGTACAAGTCTGGTTCTCAGTCTGCATTTCTTGAGATTGAGGCTTGTTCTCTGTTGCTTTTCAATTTCCACGGGCAGCTCTCTGGAGTCTGTAAGTTCAGCTCCTGGGAATGCGTAGCATTTGCTGCTCTTCCTTCACACAAGACACAGTGAATTCACCAATTCTCATTGCTATGCACCTCACCACATGAGTAATTATTTCCCCAGGAACTTATTTGCTGCCACAAGCATGTGTTTACCTATTCAGGAGGTAGGCAAAGAACTCATTTACAGGCCCTAAACCCTTATCAAACTCTGATTTATACAGGCAACCACATCAATAAACACATCAAAATCATACTGGGCATGGGGTAGTTACTGAATAAACTCAGTGTGTCCTTCCTGGCCGGAGGGCTAGCGTGTCATGGTGCACTTCTTCTGAAGCAGTGAGATCTGTGGCATTTATCCTCTAGTGTGAACTTATCCCCCTGGCCACATGTGCTCTGTGGGGTGAGGTGTATGACACCAGGGCTATTCCACTTCTTCAGTCATTTTACTGTCTATGTGGTCAGTGATTTAGAAAGAAACAGAATTATCACTTATCCCTGGTTGCTTTTTATTATGTTAATGTAGAAAACTGTAGAATAGAATAAGAGTTGCTCTTTGAAAACAGGTTTACAAAGAAAAATAATAAGTCTTTGAAACATTTTGTGAAATGGAGGAAGGATAAAAAGAAATATCTATAAAATCAGTTAATTTGTTAGATACTTTCCACATGAAGTATTTATTTCAAACCTCAAAGGACATATCTATTTCATAAATGCAAGTTAAATTTAGGGTAAATGAATAATATGTCCAGGTTCTCGCAATCAATCCACAGTAATTCCAAGAATACAAAGCAAATATGCTAACTCTCCATTCTTCTCTTGTCCCTCCAATGTGGTGCCTATTTCCAACATCAATTATCCAGCAGACTGGCAGCCAGCGAAACCACTTATATATGACAATAAGAAGTATTGGGTTTAGAACTAACTGTTGATTTAGATGTTATAAATTCATTCACATGTCTCTAACTCTACCAGTTACTTGTGGAATAAGGTAGAGGACAACATCATAGGTGTCTCTAGTATTCTCATATAATACAAATCACTTAGTCACCAAGGTACACCAGCTTCCTCCAATCACCAAGTAACTAAGCAGATATTTTTATCTGTTATCAATGGAGGCTAGCCACCAAGATGAGATTTGTGAAGGAATTCCTGTTATGGGTGGTCCTGATGGCCAAGCACACCAGCCCAAGATAGACAAGGATCTCAAATTGGCAGAAAGGAACAGAGCTTTGAAGAGGTTGAATAAGAAACTTTTTTTTTTTTTTTACAATCACTGGCTTTTCTAATGTGTAGAAATAACAGCAGGGAACCAGTGTCTGATTAAAACTGTTAAGCGCACAGCAAATTTGCCTTTGCCTTTACTCAGTGTGGTTGACACCCAGTTGCTCATCTAAAAACTCCTGTGTAGAGAACAGATGAAGTCCTAAGTGAATTCATTCACCAAAAAATTGCCAGACACTGTAAACCAAGGACTGTGCCAGGCACTGAGAATTCAAGAGTAAGCTAAAAGGCAATGCCCATGTTCTTCTAGTTCTTTATTAGTTGTGGGACAGAGAGTGATTGAGTACATAGTCAAAGACTTTTGTCATATCTTATCAGCAATACTACAAAGTTTGGAGTGTTGTAAAGGTAAATAATAAAGATTTCCAGTGATAAACTGACTAATGCTCTCTCTTTCTTTCTTTCTTTCTCTCTCTCTCTCTCTCTCTCTCTCTCTCTCTCTCTCTCTCTCTCTCTCTCTCTCTCTCTCTCTCTCTCTCTCTCACACACACACACACACACACACAAATGCTCATGTCCTAAGCTCTAGAGCCTATGGATATGAAATCATACAAAAAAAAATTTAAAAAAAGTACCTTAGGATGTGGCTGAGTTAAAGACTGGAAATGGGACAGTAACACAAAATCATCCAAGTGGGCCGATCATAGGGATGCTTGAAGGTGGAAGAGGAACCAGAGGAGCCACAAAGGAAAGGGTCCAGGGATACAGTGATAGTACACAAGGAAGACTCAACTTCTCATCTTGCCACTGCTGGCTTTGAAGATGGGGGAGAGGGCCACAAGTCAAGAAATGGACAGAGATTACTGTCCCAGACATATCGGAAACTCTCCCAGACATATCAGAAAGGAAACCAAACAAGTGACGTTGGCTTGTACTCCTTGAGACCACGTTGGACTTGTACCTACAGAACTGTGAGACAATGGCTTTGTTATTTTAAGATGCTAAATCTGTGGTCACTTGTTTTAGCAGTCATGGAAAATCATGCAATCCTAAACCTAGCATGTAGTGAGAGAGGTCAGAAAAAGCAACATTGAGGAATTTAATTGAAATTTAATGAGAGTTTTACCCATAGATTCCTGTCTTTCCTCCCTCATTTTATTTTGCAAGTCTAGCTCATGCCAATGGCTTTGTCTGTCGTTTTTTCTGACAACTGGGCTAGGTCATATCCCCAACAAGCTCCCTAAAGCCAGTAGCTCTTGCCACCACTTATCCAGTGGTTCCCCTCCTTTAAATAAGTATTTCCACCGGGTGGCGGCACACGCCTTTAATCCCAGCACTCGGGAGGCAGAACCAGGCAGATCTCTGTGAGTTCGAGGCCAGCCTGGGCTACCAAGTGAGCTCCAGGAAAGGCGCAAAGCTACACAGAGAAACCCTGTCTCGAAAAACCAAAAAAAAAAAAAAAAAAATGTACAGCTATAGACAGAAGAACATGCAATGTCAGTACTGGTAGAGAGTTAATCTTCATGCAAAATATCAACTCTATTTGATCATAATCTCTTTTGAGGAGCAGAATCCTGAACTTGTTGTAATCTTAGAAACTACCAAGAAAGTAAGCGTTCATCCAACAGCAGCCTCATAAAAAGAAGGCAAGCACTGGGAGTTTAATCTAAATGGCCAGAGGAATCTGGAAACTTGACTGTCTCCTGTTCTGTGCTCGAATGTTAAAAAATGTTATCAGTAGTAGAAGATGGAGTCGTGAACCTGACTCCCAGAATTCTTAACATAAGATGAAGAATTGGCTTCTGGATTTTAGTACTAAGACTTCAAAATTAATTTTGCTTCAAAAGGGATGTGATAGTATTAATTGCCCATTGAGATAATCTAGAATCACCTGGTAAATGGGGTCCTGGACATGCCTATGGTAGATTATCTTGATTTCATCAATGGAGTTATAGATTGTAGGTGCCACCATTGCCTGGGCTGGGATGCTGGATTGTGAAGCCTGCAAGATCAACACTAGCATTCATCACTCCCTTCTTCCTGACTGTGGGTGCATTGGGAACAGCTGGTTTGAGTTCCTGCCGCCTTGACTCCCTCACCATGATGAATTGTACTTTGAACTGTGATCTTAAATCAACCCTCTTTTCTTGAGCTGCTTCTGTCGGGGGTATTTGATCACAGCAGCAGAAAAGTAACCGAGGTGCATAAATACAAGTAGAGACACAAGCAAAGAGAAACCCAAACAAAAGCATCGTGCCAAGGAGCTTAGTGGGCTGCTGCTGCTGAATGCCTGGACACTTACCAAAGTTTAAAAACCTGAAACGTTCAACCCCCATCAAGTTTTCAGGGTGGAGTAGTTTTGGTTTTTACTCATTCTGTCTTAAAGCAATCAGTGTAATTTGGGCCTAAATATATATGTATGCT
Organism: Peromyscus leucopus; assembly: GCF_004664715.2. Taxonomy (NCBI): domain Eukaryota; kingdom Metazoa; phylum Chordata; class Mammalia; order Rodentia; family Cricetidae; genus Peromyscus; species Peromyscus leucopus. The sequence continues at coordinate 70,929,469 of NC_051084.1, forward strand.
ATTCTAGAGCCTCCAAGCACACTCCAGAAAAATCAGGAAAACCTGGCTGAGATCTTGATGGAGCATGTCCTCGGCAGATCATCTGAAGCGTGTCGCAGTCATGCATAATGAAGGAGAATTCTTCAACTGCCTATTGGTTTGAGAAGGTGACCTGCCAGTCCCTGGGCATCTGGGTGGGAGACATTAATCAAGCATTCCATTGTCAGTGTTCGTTAAACATACTTAAATGATCCTATCTGCCTGGGCTGTTTAGACCTGTCAGAAGTAATCTGTCCCTTCTTGAGCCCTGCTAAACAGGTTTCATCCCTGTGACTCAGTCATTTGCTCCATTGAAATACAAATGTCTTACTTGCTAAGCCCTGCTCACCCTTAAAAACCCCAAATACGCTTACCATGCCACACCATGGACAGTGGCTACAATTGTTATTGGATCTTCTTGTTTCTCAGAATAGTACAAAGGATGTGGCCAAATTTCCCTCCAGGGAGTTGGGGAAAGTAGAAAGTAAATGGAAGGCAAACCTCAGAGACGGCAAATGGGAATTCTCAAGCAGGACCTGGAAAGATAAACTCAAATGGCTTTAACCTTATTGACCCAGAGCCCCCGTCCGACACACGGGCGTTAACCACACTGCACAACAGTAAGCAGAAAGTGCAGTGAGATTTCTGGTCTGTACGACACGGTGACAGTTTACGATGTGGAAAAAATGAAGCTCCCTTTCACATGGGAGAGATTTTTGATGCTGAGAGCCATTCTGCCTCTTGTCGAAGGGGCTCTGCTTTGCCACTAAAAAGGTTTGACTCTATTATTTCCTCATCTTCGGTGTCATATGATTGCAGAATTGGGCTAACAACAAAGGACAACACTGTGGTATGAAGCAGCAGGGATTGTCAGCTAAAAGTTTACGGCCCTTGCCTTGTAACTGCTCTTCTAGAAATTTCTCCTAATGGGCTTTTGGCCACAGACAGATATTTTGGGCATTTTTGTCCCATTTTTCTTTATATTTAAAGGAAAAATAAAACATAAAACAACAAGGCGCATATTTAATTTAAAAAAATGTAGCTCTAGTTCATAAAAGAAGAATAGTCTATCAGTTGTTTATAGGAAGATCCAAAAATAAATTTGATTTTATTCACTCATACTTTTCTGTACTTCTTTCTGATTTTTCTACATTTCATCATTTCCTCTGGATATCAGGGACCGAGTGAGAAAAGAAGATAAGAGTACTGATGTCTACCTCATGGACCAGACTGAAGAGAGCATCTCCCTTTAAGACAATCTACAAGAAAGACTCATTTCTCACAAGACCCTGGTCATCACACAGCCAGGTACTTTTTATATTTATCTGTACTTAAGAACCAACTGGTATTGTCCCATTTGTTCTTACCCCTGATTCTCTAAGGGAGAGCTGATTGCTAATTTAAAAGACTACATGAAAACAAAAATTTGTGGGTGTGATCTTCATAACCAGATACCAAGGGAGTCCTTCACTGCTTGGGATGCACACAGTGGGAGGGGCTTCTCATTTGGGGATCCCATGCAAGACAGTCATTTGCATTTCAATGCCATGGAAGTGGACTGAGCTGAGACTCTCCCTGCAGATGAACACACTTCTCTGCAGTGGCTCCCAGCCCTTTCTTACTTGAGTATAAGTTTGCCCTTGAGTTGCTCTTACTGCCAAGAACAGGCCTGGCATGTGTCAGCGAATCCTGTTGCACAAATAAATGAATAGCCCTATCAGTGTGTTTCCTTCCATATTTTGTTTGCCTCAAAACGCACTTTTGAAACTTTCTTCCAAAGCCCTGCTATTTCAAGAGGACAAGGAGGCAGCCATGTGAGGAAAGTAGGTGTGGGAAGGACTCCTAGCTGGAGCTAAGAAAAGTGACTGCTGCTGAAAGTGAGAGAAACGCTATTCGTAACTGCTTTGGGGTGATGTATTTCCACTTTATTCCTTTCTGCTTTCAGAAGACCACAGTACAGACTGTCCCAAGGAAATGCTTAGGAACTGTCTACAGGAAAGGAGGACCCCATAGTAGTTCAAGGAGATAGTTCCTAATCAAATTTAGGAGGAACCCAACAACTGGACAAACATTGTGTCTGAAACACACACACACAATTTAGAAAACGTTCTAACAGAACAAGAGGAAAGAAGAATTTCCCCCAAATTAACAACAAATAATTGCATAGCCAGGGGTGGGGCGGGGCCTCAGATGGTGAGAGGAGATAAAAATGCAAAATATGCTCAATCTTACTCACAATTAAAGGTCTAAAAACCAGTCAGAAGAAACCATTTCCCACTTAATAGTCAGGGAAATGTTAATGTGATTGTATCTGAAGCCTGCAGAGAGCAGAAGTCTCTTGCACCAGTGAAGAATGTATTGACAAGTTTAGAGTTTTTGCATGGCTGTTAAGCAATAGATATTAAAGTGAAAATGTATATCATCTTTGACGTGGCAAATGCAGTGCTAAAAAATGACTTGACGGATATGTTGCAAAAGAAGATGAAACAAGTCATACTTAGCAAAAACAAACACAAACACCTGGAAACCACCTAAATGTCCATCAAGTTCAGAAGAATTGAACGTCTTGAGAGTGCTACGAATAACTCCTGTGGTAGTGTTGTGCCCATTTCGAGAAAGCCCCAGAGACCACCAAGGAGCCGGTTTCCGATGCAAGCACATAAGGGTCCTTTTATTGTCAGGTTCGGACCTGGGCCACAGCACGGCAGGTGGAGGGAAATACAGCAGCAGTGGCGGACCCAGGGGTAGAGAGTTTTTATAGGGAAAAACCGCAAACCGGAAACTACATGCTTTGGCAACTTGAGATTGGGTAGAAGGGTAATGGGGCAAGGTGATTTTTTTGAAATCATTGGTCTAGACTTTTGGCACAAAACTACATTTGAAACTATTGGGTTGACAGGGAACCACAACTTGCTGAGAAGGATTATCTGGTCTGCTCAGCAGGATTATCTAGATATCTCCAAGGGCTATAAACCGCAGACAGGATGTCTGCAGGAGCATAGGGCCCTGTATCTGTTCCAGTTGTCATGGCACACTCCTGAGGTCCTTCATGGAACTGAGGACAGCAGGTGGGCTAAGATGGTGGCCCTCCCTTAAGATGGAGTCTGTATTGCCTTCACAGTAGAATATTGTATAGCCATCAATTAAAAAATCAAGAAACTTGTGCGTGTTTAAATGCAGAAAATCAAACATTCAGTTGTTCATTACTAAGAAGCCACTTAAAGACCTCACCTATGTTTCTTTAGAAATCAGACCAAGGTATGTTAGTGGCCTTGTCTTTGTTAGAAGGATTCAGTGAAGACAGAAGTTGCAGGGGAGATATTTTTCTATTTTGTACCTTTCTACATTGTTTGAATTTTCTAAATATGCTCACGTGCTTCTATCATAAAAATTTTAAATGTCAACAGAGGTTATCTGCATAGTAAGATCATTGTAATAAATATTATAAAAGGTAGAGACAGTGTGTGTGGAGAAAACAAACCAGGACACCCAGGCTAAGAGATGCTACAGACTCTCAAAATCATGCCACATCCATTGACACTGGGAGATTTGAAACATAAATTGCCTCCTTTGCAAAACATTTTAGTGTTGTAGCCATCCACTCACCTAAATAATTATGTCAACATGGAAATTACAAAGACATTTTCTAGTAATAAACAAAAGAAATAAAGCATTGTGGAAACCCAAGAACATACAAGTAATGAATACTGGCATGTTAAAAAAAAAATCCCTAGAATATTCATTCATCCTCCTTCTTCCTTGATCTCCAATAAACAGTAGATGTTAGATGTTATTGGCTCTAGAGATTTCCCTAACTTTCACTTGAAGCATAAGAAATCCATTGTTTATCATGACAACAAAATATCCATGCACTGATGCACACAGTCTCCAGACAGGGGAACAGGGGAGAGTGAACTCAGAACTCAGGAGCCCTATCTGTCTGCCCAGGGAGAACCTTCTAGAATTTCATAAATGAGAGGCAAACTCACAGCAGACAGCCAAGGTGGAGCCACCAGGAACACGAGGTACCTCCGTGCTCTGTTAGGTCAAGAATAAGTGCAAAGTAAGGGGAATAGACTTGGGACGTGCATACTTGGTGGGAAGTGGGGAGAGCACAGCCAAGAAGACAAGTCAAAGGGGAGTGCCCCTCTCAGAAGTCCCACTCTCCAGCCTCTCCTACCGTAACGTTTTTGACCTAGCATTTTCATTAGAAGCAAAATACATGTGCTCATGTTTTTCTATGCCTCTCATTCTCAGTCTAGCATGTTTTAATACACAAAAGTTCCTCTGGGGATAGAGAGATAACTTATTTGGTAAAATTCTTGCCATACAAACCCTCTGAGAACTTGAATTCAGATCTCCAACACCTATGTAAAAAGTGCGTGCAGAGGCACACACCTTGTGATCCCAACACTGGGAAAGGGAAAACAGTGTGGTAACTGAGGCTTCTGGCCAGCCAGCATAGCTAATCAATGAACCCCAAGTTCATGGAGAGATCCTGTCTCAAAAAATAAGGTGGAGCATAATTGAGGAGGAAATCTAACATCAACCAGTGACCTCCATACATGCATGTGTATCACAATGTATTCGTATCCCATATTCATAAATGCATATACACTACACACACACTTACCTCACAGTACAAAGATGGACTTTGAATTGGGTATGGTCCATGAATTGAATAGTACAATAGCATTCTTTAGGCATCTTCTGTAGCTTATCACATGGCAGCTGTTTTACATGGATCCACACAGGTGCAGGTAACACCTCCATTACAGAAGAGGACAGTGGAACTTGAAGGGCTGATCTCTGTCCACGATGACTGCAGTTAGGAGGTAGGTTGGGGCCTAGTTAAACACTGTGGGTGCTGTTTGGTGTTTTCTAGTTAAACTGAGGAATCTGCTGTCACTTGACTTCACCTGAATCAAACATGAACAGACTCCACAATTAACTCAACTACAGGTATATTCTGCACGTAGATCATTCTCCAGTAATGAAGACGTTATGCATTTGGGTGGTTCAGTTGAGCCATACACCACATGTAGTGACTGAGCACTTAATGCTTGGCTGGGGCTTCAGGAGCTGAAAAGTTTTCACTGAAGGTCATTTTAGCTCATTGCGATGTAAGTAGACACATAGCTACTGTATTAGATGACGCAGGTCTAGTCAAAGTCACTCAAGGGTCATTTGGTTTTGTTGAAAAGAAAGAAAGAGAGGAAGGAAGGAAGGAAGGAAGGAAGGAAGGAAGGAAGGAAGGAAGGAAGGAAGGAAGGAAAAGAAAAGAAAATATCAAAAGGAGAGAAATTAGAGAGAAGTAGCAATATTCTTAAAAACTCACAAAGCATCAAGAGCTGGGAAAAAAACCTCCTGAGCTCATCTCATCCAGCCCACTCATTTTACACAGATGAACAAGCTGAGAGCCACAGACCCGAGCCAGTTCATGGAGTTCACACAGCTGGAGAAGAGCCAGACATACATACAGCCTTTTATTCAACACCTGGGTGTGGTGTGGCTGAAGTTTTCACCTCTGCTGCCTGAACTTTAAGAAGTCACAGGCAGGTGGAGAGCCCAGTCTTAGGCAGGACTCCCTGCATCAGTCAGAAATAGTTTGAGGTAAAATTCCACAAGGCAGAGAAGCAGCCCTAAGCTGAGGACTAACCTGCTAGATAATTCCACTGGCTGCTGTAGAGGAAACACCAAAAGCCTAAGTCTATGTCAAAAATGTCTCCCTCCAAAGTCTAATATTCCCCGCACCATGCCCTCCTTCCCACCCTCTACCCACAAACGGGTCAAGTCGTGCACTCCTCCACAGAAGAGCTTTTCTATTTAATTAGGTTAATAGGTTACTGATAGGTTAATTGGGTTGGATCCTGGGCAGAGAGAGCGAGCTTTCTAATCGCTGCCATCGTCCCACTGCCGGGGGCCGAGCTGAACCTGAACACACTAGTCTGTATTCTGCCCCTCCAAGGCCAGTTTACACAGGGGACACCAGAGAAGTTCAGGGCAGCTTCATGCCCCCAAACGCTCTGGCAAAGGCAGTTTGAAAAGAGTACTTTTCTGCCTTTATAAATGATTTCTTCCAGGTTTCTTGTGAAACAAGTCATTTCAATTTTTTTTTTCTTGACAAATGAAAGGGGGGAAAATGCCTTTTCAAATCCAGGGCACTTGAAAGTTTCATTTTCCTGTTTTAATTTGCTTCAGCGTTTCAAGGGAATAATAATAGTTTTTTAATGCCAAAGGTGGCTTTCATCACTCAAAACCCTCTAATTTCCTCCCATATTGCGAGTAATGTGTTAATAGCTCCAAAATGAAATATTACCTAAAACACAACTTGGTAATTTTCCTCACAGTTCAAAGTTATTTGAAAAAGAAGCATCACCTTCCGCAAATATTTACTTTGCAACAAGAGAAGACGCAGCGAATAATCTTCTATTCTCTCCTCTTGTGTGCTGCCTTTGGATCTTCTGTTCAGGAAAAGAGAGAGAGAGAGAGAGAGAGAGAGAGAGAGAGAGAGAGAGAGAGAGAGAGAGAGAGAGAGAGAGAGAACTACATGGAGGAAAAAGAAGAAAATCTGCCTCTTCCCTCTCCTGTCCCAGCGCCAGGGGTCACCTACAGCCCCAAACCCACCTTTTAAACCCCAGACTGCCTGGCATACATATAATGCATAGGCAGAGACAGAGCAAAGGCTGTGCACTCACGGCCTCGTTATAGGACACACACCAAAGAAAGGATGTGCATAGAGGCCATAGAGAATTTAAAAGATTTATTTATGATGTATTACTGTAATTTTTAATTTAGACATGCAAATTTTTTAATTTGCACCGACTGCTCTGCCTTAATGGTTTTGATTAATACTTGGAGGTAGTGTTTGTGAAAGAGATTTATACCGTGATTCATCTGCAAAATAATCAAATCATTACCAGCTAATGACAAAGCTGTGAAAAATGATATAGATATTGTGTAACTTCCAGCTACGGCCGAGCACGTGGAGGTACCCGATCCTTCCAGCAAATGTGGGCTTGTGTTAATAACTGCTGGGAAGTTCGCTCTAGGTCCACTCTAATTTGGCAACAAAAAACATTGATCTTAATAAAGCTGTCTGATAAAAGGAGCCATGATTAACATCCAAAGCCCTTGCTCTGCTACTCATGCCAAGGTCCCCCCTTTTTTTTTTCCAGGAATGAAATTCCACTGCACTTCCTGCTTATCTCTCCATCTCACCTCAGCCTTTCTGTGCCTCTCCAGATAAGGCTGCAGACAGCCTGGGGAGAGGGTGGGACCGCAGAGCTCTGAGGGAGCAGCACTGGCAGCCTCAGGTGGCAATTATGAGGAAGAAGTCAGAGCCTGATGCACTCCCTTCCGGAGGCAAGGCCAAGGCAAAGCCACCTCCCCTCTGGGTGATGAAGTTCCAGAGACTTTGGCTCTCCTGCTATCTCAGGCCTTATTACCCAAGGTGGGGGAGTCAGCTCCTGGGCAGGTTCTGCTCTCCAATGGCATCTGGAAACAGAAAGAGGAGGCAAAAACGGGGGTGGGGGTGGGGTGAGGGTGGGAGTGGGCCCAGGTCTCACTACAGCTCTCCATGTGCCCTGACATGCCCACTACACCTCCTGCTCAAGCACCCAAGTGGCCATCTTGCCACAGGGAGAGGTTTGGATTTCGACTTTCTGACCCTCACCTCTCCCTCTCTACTCCTACAAAATAATAAAATTCACTCTTTTGAACGTGGCTTGAGGGAGAAGAAAAGGACAGAGTCCCACTCTTACTCTGTAGCCCAGGCTGGCCTGCAGCTTACTAAGGTAGAGAACTGGAAAGCTTCCTGCCTTAGTGTCTCAAGAGCAGAGATTGCAGACAAGCCGCCATCACACACAACTTTTTAAAAGGTACGTTTCTTGAAATCTCTGAAAAGTCGACTGTTAAGCACTGTATTTATTTATCATGTGGGCCCCGTGGTTTGGACTATGAGCACATGGCAGAATGCCATGTTCACTGCCCCGACGTCCTTGCACCAACAGTTGAGGCACTCTGTCTCCTTTTTCACGAATCCTCACTACAAACATAGAAAGTACATTATAATTTTTGCTGTCACTGTTTCCACTCCTGTTCTTCGCAAGACTAGCCCTCTCTGTGTATAAAAAGAAAATTGGCCCAGATGAACATGGGGCTTGTTCCTGACCTAGTCTAGTATCAACATCTGCAATAAGTTACTATGGAAAAACAAAATTCTCCATCGGAGGAGTCAGGAGTGAAAGCGGGTGAAGAAGGCGGAGGTAAGGTGGAGGGCAAAGTTTAGAAGAAGAAGCTGTGCATTCACCACAACCACAGCTGAAGTGATAATGTTTTAATGCATCATAAAGAGAACCAGCTCCTTTTATTCCAGTCCTCACAAAGGAAAAGCCAGGGAGTTGATAATCATTAATATTTCATTGAGGATCCATCCATATTTTCTGTGATGGTGACACAGACATTCTACTTCATCAGGAAGCCATTTTACAAAATTAGAAGAAGCCAGCGCCATTCTGGAAAGCACAAGTCAGGACTACTTATCATTATTATTTATTACTTACTGGGTGCCAACTGGGTCTCTGTTGCAGAGAGGCACCGTGTAGCAGCAGACAGTTCCTGTTCGCTGGGTTCCCAATCCAGCTCCAATCGCACAGCTATGATGGGTCTTGTGTCTTTAATTACTGGTAACTACTACAAAAGGAAGATCAGAACTTTCTATCACTGTTCTAGACATGAAGATAAATGAGGAGGGAAGCAATAAGTGTAATTAATTTCAGCCAGAGCTGGAAGAGGAAGACTTTCAGCTGTGGTACCACACACAGCATTCATCAGGACAGCCTTGCTCTCAGAGCAGGTGCCGCAGATTCACAGACATGATGAAGCCTGCCACTGAGAAAAGATCCAGGGAAGGCAAACAGAAGAAGCATAACCTTTCTGACTTTTCAGCTCAACAAAGCAAAAACAATTGTGTGACTTCCCTTTTGCATGTGCCCAGGAAATCTTCACGAGTTCAGCCAATAAGGTTAAAGTCTAGTTAAAATCCAAAGCATTCGGAATAAACCCATGTCACAAGCCTTTGGACAGCTAAATGTCTTAGATAACTCAAGAATAAAATACAGTGTGAATAATGAGGCTGAAGAGATGAAGGCATGGGAAATACACTCTCAGAGGTAAACCTGCAAGAAGTTGTCGGGACTTAGTGGAACAATCCCCCCTAATACCTAGACAAATAATGTTGCTAAATTCTCGGGAAGCAGACTGCGTCTCCACCCTTAACTTCTAGGAGCTTCTAATGGCTGAACTGAATACTCTAGAGAAAACTCAGTCTAAAATAGAGCCATCATGCCGACGTCAGGAAAGGGAGACACTCCTTTGTCAATAACTTGTGAGAATAAGATGAACTTGCCTCTGCTTTCCAGGTTCAGATGATGTTTTGGAAGGACAGAGGTTGGGCATTGTTGCAGATCGGGTGTCTGGCTGTGCTTCTGCTACCAACAGGCCACCAGTACTCTGGAACCAGCCCCCTCACCAGCTACTAGCAAACACAGCCTTGTCTCTGCCAAGAATATTAGCTGTCGTTCTGAAATCCATTTCAACACCTGCCCACTCTTATGTACAATTCTTAACTTAAATATTCTATAACTACATGTTCCTGCTGTAGCAACCAGCCGTATGACATTACCGCTCCTCAGAATAGTTCTTATTTAATGTTTCTTAGGTGGGATACCCTGTGTTGCCTGTACTGCTCTCAATCTTCTGGGTTCAAAACATTTTTCTGCCTCTGTCTCCCCAATTGCTGAGAGAATGAACACACACACACACACACACACACACACACACACACACAAAATCACAAATGTCTATTTTAAAAGTTCAAATAACTACATGTGGCTATTGTGTAGTTCCAAGGAGGGCAATGTTAATCTTACTAAAGCTTAATACAGCATAAGTGCACTTACTGGGCCTCTCTGTCCTATATTCTCTTGAAGCTAGAAGTGGCTGCATGGCTGAGGGCTGCCAGGCTAAGTTATTATATATCATACATTATATATATGCCTGGTTATATATCTTCCTCTTTCTGGATTGGCCCTATTTTCCTTCTGTTTGGGTGTATATCTCACAACACACAGATCAACTACCTTGACTGTAAAGTAGGAAGACAGGAAGTTGAAGAGGAGCTAGGACTTTAGCAAACCATTGGCCCACTTCAGTAGTCCTGGACTGCTAATGTAGGCTTACATGTTGGCTGAAAAAAGCCCTCCATCATTTCAGCCTTTGCCTGCTTTTCTGTGCTTAAAAAATGATTTATAGTCCACGTGTATATATCTATAATCCAGAACAGAGATTATCCCCATAGACCTTGGTCTACGGAGATGGCATAAAGCCATAGCAAATCACTGTCCTTATCTGCTGTATCCATTCGTCTTCAGAGCTCTGCTTAGTGTCAGCCTGGACTGGGAAGCTATGGGCATATTGTGTAGAATTACCTGTGCTCAGCATCCCTTCTCTGTGCTTGGCTTCCCCATGTGTTCATCCTCCTGCCTCCTTTCTCCCCCATTGGGGGTGCTCCAGCCCTTGTTGATCACAGTTGAGAGTCCTCCCCAAGTCTGAGACCTGAACAGACAGTCAGCAGGCTCTGAGTATGCTGAGGGCATCCTATTTATTGTGCCAAGGAGAAGGAAAGGAAGGAAGGTGTTTTGATATTATATTTTGGTGGAAACAGTTGAGTTCCCTCCCTTCCACTGAAAATGTTTCCAGGAGGTAATTTTCTATAACGTGCCAGAAAAAAAAAAAAAAAAATGCTTTCCTATCTCAATCCTGAAGTCATCTCTTTCCCTGGTGACTTGTATGTTTATTTTTCAAGATAATGTCTTGTTATCGAGCCTAGGTTGGCCTCAAATCTATGATGCTTCTGCTAGAGTCTTGGGTGTTTACAGTCACAAGTGTGTACCTCCACTACTGGCTCTTGATGGTTTGTGGCTGAACGGCTAACATATGCTAAGTCTCTGCTTAGGCCCCTCAGGTGTGCTGCTTCCCTTAATCCCCAAATTAGTCCTAGCAAGTGAGCTTCTAGAATCACTCATGGACTAGGGTCACCTGGCAAGGGTGTTTTAAATCCACACATAGTATTTATTGACAGTCCCTCACCAAGTCTGTAGACTATACTTCCTCTGGGTATATGCCAATCCACCTACTGTTCCATTTTATAGATGAGGAAAACATGGTTTAGAGTGTAGAACAGGGTGTCTACAGGAAGTTCCAGCCTTGGAATCCAGCATTCTGGCTGCGTGCCTGGGGTTGTTCTGCAGGTAAAGGAGCAAGAATCGGGCTATAATTTCCCATGTGACTTTATCAAGTGCCAGCCACTGAAGGCAAGATCATCTTCCCTCCAAAAATGAGCTTTATTGGAGGGGCCTAAGAAGAAAGAAACCCTGCCCCTGAATGCTGGGAGATGTCTGGAAGCCCTGTGGTAGCTTTGCCCTCTGAGTCTCCCAGGGTGTATTTGGGTTAAATGGGAATCCTGAGCTCACAGAGAAGCGGTGGGGATTTACTAATCAGCTGACAGAATCTCCTGGTAACTCTCCTTCTTCCTCCCTCAGCCACGACTCTGGAAAACTAGATGGCACACAATAGGTGATATGGAGTGAAAAATGGCAACAGGCCAGTGAGGTGAGGGGAAGAGGGTGGGACAGCCAGAGTAGGGTGGGCAGCTCTGCATTCTAAGACCATGAACAGGAACTCTGAGAGAAGAAAGCTCCCTCTGAGGTTTTCCCAAAGCTACTCACTGCATTGATCAATAGCTTTTCATGACATTCACTGAACATTTACTCCCTTGAGTTTATGCCAGTTGCATTTCTAGCCCAATGGAGCTAGACGTCACAGATGAGGAGTACTATCATCCATCACAGATCCAGTCGAGGAAGTACCATTGTCCATCATGGACACTGGGTACTAGGAAAAAAATGGAAGGAAGGAGGATTCTGCACCTCTGCCTACAATATGAAAAATGTAGTTTCTGGGTCCCAGTGTGGGCTGCCTTGCTTTTTACTAGGCTCCTTCCATCCGCCTGAGCCTGACGGTCTTTCAAAGGGCATTTGCTACACCAGATCTGTTTACTAGTCCACAGGAGATGCTCAGAACAAGCTCATGAAATAGGAGCCAGGGCATAGAGAAGAAACATCTTCTTAGTATCTGGTACTCATGACTAATTTGTGCAGAGAAAACAACTCAGGCTAAGCTTTAGGAAAGAAAGAGTGAGAAGTATCAATGCCATTTGAGTAAGGAAGGGCACCCCAGGCTTAGTGAGGAGGGCTACATTGTTGTTTGGTGTATGCGCTGAACAATGGAACAGGTAGACACTGAGACTCAGCTAACCCTACTTGCCTAATACAGAACATCCTGCCTACATCTGCCCAAATTCCCACAATCACATCTGAGGCAGTCTCAATGTGCCAGTGTAATCTTGGTTGGTTTTCTTGAGTGAAAAGAAAGTAAGTATACAGTATCCTTAATTCTCATTTACTCCTTGTACACAGTCGTGGTGATCATGTGGGCCCAGAAGAAAAGAGAATCATCACAATAAAGCTCTCAATTGGTGGATTAAATAAAACGTTATATCATTGATTTCTAAATCACTGAACTACGCTGAGATGTTGCCAGTGTCTATTTAATAGAACTGCCAAAAAACATTTAATTTTTTCATATAAAACACACCCAGAAAACTGAACAAATTTCATCAAAATGTTTAAATGCCAGAAATGATTCCAATCTAATAAAACATCAAGGCCTTGCGTTGTCTGTGTTGTGTGCACGGCAGACCTCCATAAACGGCACGGCTGGAACCTGCTTTTTAATTCTTTTGCACAAAAGCACCAATTTAGGTCCTGCTGGGAAACCTTTCAAGGGATCACTCTGTAAATAAAGCAAACCAATTTCTTAAAATACAGTTAGCCACGAGCAGTTCCTGCAGGCCTGCAAGGAATCTCTGCTGATCAGCTGCCGAGGCGGCCTGGGCCATCAGCTGGTGAGACAGAATCTGTTGGTATCTGCTGGCTGCTTGAGTGACAGCCGCATGCGATCACAGAGGCATGTAGCTACACACCAGAAAGCGTGAGAGTAGAAACAAGCAGCAGGATGGGAGGGTTTGGAATCTTACACGGACACAGGCATGGGACACTTTGAGACTGCCATCTCCCAGGGCCTGGCCCTTCTTTCACCCAGCACTCACATCTACAAGGCTAAAAAAAAAACAGGGAAAGGGCTCACTTCGAAGGGGTCCTTCCCACCCTCCAGGTACAATGTGCCAGGCTCTATTCTGGAATGTTTTTAAAGATTTATTTTTAATTATGTGTGTGTGTATATGTGAGGGGTACACGTGAATGTAAGTGCCCAGGGAGACCAGAAGAGGATGTTGGATACCCTGGATCTGGAGTTCCAGTTAGTCATGAGCCCCTAGACATGGGTCCTGAAACCCAAATCTGGGTCTTCTGCAAGAGCAGTTTGTCCTTCCAACTACTGTGGCGTCTCTTCAAGCCGTGTTCTGTAACCCAATCCCCTGCCTTACAGGAGGATGTCCGTTTCATCAACGCAGTCAGAAGAGATAAGAAATCTTTAGGTGAAGGCTCTGTGCGAACAGAGTTAAAATCCTGTCTGTCCTTTTCTTCCCACATTTCCGCTTGGGAGAGCAGTGGTGCCCCTTACCTCGGCAGCCTTTCCATAAAAAGGAATCGTTTTTATTCAAAAGTAGACACCAGCAAAAGTCCAGGTTAGGTTCGGCCAACCAAGGACTTTTAGGCCTCATTTTTCTAACATGTTCTATGGACAAAGGGAATAGAAGGCTAGAATAGAAAGTTCAAGCACATGTCCAGCCCCCTTGAATAGAGCTCAGCAGTATTCCCTCCACATTCCCATAGATTGGGATCTGTGGCAGCAAGCACCACACCTAGAGACCCCACAAGTGTCCTTGAGTAACAGAAGCCACGTCCTCCCCCCAAGCAAGAGCTAAGATTTACAGGAAAGTCGGTGAAGTTCTCCGAGGAGAGCAAACCCACTTCATGTCAACCTGAAAGATCAGTTAGAGTTCCCAGAATTCACCCCCAGAGTGTGCCCCTAAGTCACCCAGTGAGGGACTGTGAGAAACTATGTGAATGGACTCAAAACAAAACACGACTCACCTGACAGTGAGTTTCATTATGAACCTGGGGTTTTCCTGGAACGGATGATGTCACTCAGTTTTGAAATGTTGGGAAGGTGGGGGCCTACCACCTATGCTCTGTGCTCAGGTGAACTTGATGTGTCTGACAGCCCTCGGTGTTGACATGAGAAAACACCTAGTCCTCCCTGGAGGTCCCATGAGCCCTCTAGTCCACCCCTGCCCTTCTCATATTCCAAGTGGTTAGCAGCCAAAGCTGGTGTCATAATCTCTGTTCTCAATGCACACCACAAACTCAGGCAAGTCAGAGTTCAGGTCTACAGTCAAGAGGCTGAATCATGTGATGACCTTCTGCCTGCCATATTCCCAAGGCTCACAAGCATCATATGGCAAGAACAAAGAACATGAGAAAACTAGCTCCTGACTGTTACAGCAGACCTACTCTCGAGATAACTTATTAACCAATTAATTATTAGTTGCACAGAGAACTAATCTGTCCATGAGGGAATAACCCTAATCATCTCTTAAAGATCGTACCCAAGGGCACAAAGCCTGAACTGGCCATCTTCTGAAGCCAGGCAAAAATCTCAAGTGGAGAGATTGGAACACCTACTCAGCCACAAAACCTTTAACCCACAGTTTGTCCTGCCTGTAGAGCATTCTGGAACCAGAGCCTAGCAAAATTGTCATCAGAGAGACTTCATCCAGCAACCTATGGGAGCAGATGCAGAGTCCCACAGTCAAACATTAGGCAGAGCTCAGGAAGTCCTGCAAAGCGGGGAGAGGAAGGATCAGGGAAGCAGAGGGGTCAGGGACACCACATGAACATGGCCCACAGAATCTATGGACCAGGATTCATTGCTCTGGAAGCCTGTAGGGAACTGACCTAGGTCCTCTGCATATATATTATGGCTGAGTATCTTATTGTTCTTTTAGGATTTCTAACCGTGGGAGCAGGGGCGTCTCTGACTCTTTTGCCTGCTTGTGAGACCCTATTCCTCCCACTGGATTGCCTCCCCCAGCCTTGATGTGCCTGGTCAATGTAGCTTGTTATGCCCTGTTTGGTTGAGTTCCCTGGGAGGCCTGATCTTGTCTGAAGGAGGTGGGGTAGATTGGGAGGGGAGGGGAGGGGAGGGGAGGGGAGGGGAGGGGAGGGGAGGGGAGGGGGGGAGGGGAGGGAGGGAGTAGGGAGAGGAAACTGCAGTTGGGTTGTAATAAATGAAAGAAGAATTTTTTAAAAAGATCCTTTCCAATTTCACCTCTTAATGTCTCATAATGGGAATTAAATTTCAGAGTTTTGATGAGGAAAGCCACATTCCTAGTGAATTTGTGTCCATTTCCAAGACAGTGTCAGTCACCAGCAGACAGCATAACCATCATGAGTGAGTACTCAGCTGTCAGAGCAGTAAGAAACCTCAAGGCAGCCACATCTCCAAAGTGCAACTTGAACTTGAGTTATTTGAGTTATACAGAAGCTTTGCCACTTAAAGCATAGTTGTGCAGGAGAGGCGTCTACCTGCCCTGCACACAAGCAAATATAACAGAATGCAGAGTCCCAGGCCCCACTCTTGAGCCAGAGGGTTATAATCTGCATTTTTATAACATCCTCAAGTAATTCATTTGTGGGTCAATGTTTGGACTTGCTGAGATAGCCCAGGTTTTCTGACAGTGTCACAAACTTCAGGAACTGGTTTGTTATACATGCAAAATCCCAGCGCTACTGAACCCCGATTTCTACCTCAATGAGTCTTCAGGAAACTGCACACATGTTAAAGTTGGGAGCATGCAGACCTGGACTGCAGTTCTGGCACCACCATTCACTTGGTGTAGAGCTGTAACATAAAGACAGAGCAAGCATATCCCCATACCATTTCAGTTTCTTTAACAGTAAAAGAAGCTAATGGAAACTTCTCTCAGGAAATTTGAAGAGATTAAATCAGGTCACACAGGTAATGCTCTGGGCAGGAGGTCAGGCATATTAAACACTCAATAAATGGTTGTCTTTAGCCTCTTCTGCTTGGGTCTTGTCTCTACCCTAAACACCTTTCCATGAGGCCACCCTGGTCCCTTCCAGCTTTAACATACTCTGATTTGACAATAAAACTGCTGAGTACCCACTAAACCAAACCCTGTAAGGGGGATAGAAACAAAAATGGATTAAGAAGTCATTTAGTCTGTATCTGACTCTCTCTCCTGCTAAGTTCCTTTTGGCCTAGAGTGTAGAATTAAGGCAGCTGGAGGACAGACACATCTGTGAAGCACCGTAAAGCACTCTGAGGATACACAGGGCAATTCAGTACTCACCGAAGTCTGATGTCTAACTAGGGGTGATGTCAGGATCTGGTGTTTCTAAGCCCTTGGCCTCTTATCCAAAGAATTGAAAATAAGGGCTCAAAAAGATTTATAATAGCCAGATAACTTTGTTTAGAGAAAAGTAACAGTGCAAGCTTTAGAGAGATACTCTGTCAAGGTTGACAGTGGTTCACATGAGTAAGGATGATCAAAGGTCCCATCATTGTATGGAGATTCCTTTTATAGGGCTCAAGAGAAGAAGCCAGGTGGTGGTGTCACAAGCCTTTAAATTCCAGCACTCAGGAGGCAGAGGCAGGTAGATCTCTGAGTTCAAGGTCAGTCTGTTCTACAGAGCGAGTTCCAGGACAGCCAGAGCTACACAGAGAAACCCTGTCTTGAAAAGAGGGGCAGGAGAGAGATTTTGATCACTAAGGGCATAGTGAGGGTGTTTCTCTATTTTGACTGATAAAGCTTGATCACTGTGCATGTACCTTCCCACAATATGTGTGCTCAATTAATCATAAGATTGCCAATAGGGGATTCTCTCTAGCAGTTTACTTGAGGACACAGTTTTGCCTTATTGCACTTGTACCCCAAACCAGTTCAGACCAGATGGGCATTCTGTTCTTATACTGACTACACTGGGAATATACCTGAACAGAAGCTATCTAAGTTTGATTATTGCAAGGAATTGAACAACTTACTCTACTGTTCAGTGAGAGGTATGTGAATCCTGATGCAAGTAGGAGCCCAGGGCTGCTGAGGTTGCTAGGTGAACTGTTTAGAGAAAGGTGTGTAGTGTGTACATTACTATGGGGCCTTATTCAAAACCAAATGTGTTCCCAGATCACTAAACCATTGCCTCTGCTGCCTTCCTCGGGGAGACTGACGAATACTTTAGCAACTGAGTCTGTAACAGGCATGGTGAAGTGGTGTGAATGAAGACCAATGTAAGCACAGCCCAATGGACAAAATAGGCTGGAGAGGTGGCCTCAGAGAGACTTACACGGGTTGAGGATGGAGAATGAGAAGTAGACATTAACCATGGAAGAGAGTCCCAGGAGTTGATGACAAGGGCAGTGGCCTGAGGCAGAAAGTACTTCAGAAAGTAAAGGGAAGACCCACAGCAAAGGCCAGCTCCCTGGGCTAGTCAGAGAGACTGGGAAAGTTACACAGGCCAGCTCACAATGAAGTGTGGTATTCTGGGAGGAAAGGGTGGATCCTTAAGGTAGGTGGCTGCTATGGTTTAAGTGTGAGGAATCTAAGACTTGGATTGTGATTTGTCCTTATTAAACTAAACAGTAAGAGGTGAGGAGGCCTCTCTAATGGATTTAACCCAATCACACAAATAACGGGTTGATGGGCTGGTGAGTTATCTCTGGAGTAGATCAGCTGTGAAAGCTAGTTCATGTCCTCTTTCTTGGCATGCAATACATTCTGTAGGCAAAAGTGTCATCAGCAAATGTGACCTCTCCACCTTGGACCAGAACTGTGAACCAAGAGATCACTTTGAAGCTTACCCAGTCTGTGCTACTGTTATTAACAACAGAGGATGCATTAAGAGAGTGTCTAAAATAAACACCACTACTGACTAGGTCCGCTCATGAGCTTCTCAACACTGGAAAGAGGTGGATCAAATTCATGGAAAAGAGATTAGATGTACAGTTCAGAGTGACTAAAGACACAACAGATATGAATGTTGTAATCTAAGGAAAGTGCCCCACCAGGAAAGCCAGGGGTGCCTCCTCCTAATATCCCTTCTCTCTTGAATTTCAAACTATTCTTAGGCTGCTGTGATTTTTTTTTATCTGCCTACAGATTTTCTTGTGTCTTTAACAATCTCATGATTTCTCATCACACCGCAGCTGCTGCCCCACCCCTAGGTCCCTTGGAAGTCAAGCGTCATTGTTGGCTGCCAGCTCCTCTGTTTCCACCCCTGTTGTTCTCATTCATTAAAGAAAAGTGAAACAGCACATAATATTTGTACACAGAAGAATAGATGGAAAGAGTGGGATATGGCAGCACTTGATGGTACAAACACAGCCACCCACAAGCATTACACCCAAGTCTAGTACTACAACCTTATCGCTTTGACTGGTTCTTGAATAGCTTTTCAATTCCAAGCCCTGCTTCTATTCACTGAAGGAATAATAACTGTAGCTTTTGTTTATTGCTCAGATAATTTTCTTTCACAGATAATTTTGCCACAAGTATTTTTATTTGTAAACAATATATTTTTAGTTTTACCTGGCTTTTAGTGTTTTATAAAAATGGAAACTTGACCACACAGAATCAACACTAGTTGGAATCTCCAATAGCAAAAATACAAACTTTTAGATAAAAAAGTAAGGTAGGCCATTTAGATCTCCCAGTTAGGAAAGAATATTTTAAACAACAAGGAAGAAGCACTTCGGATTTAAAGAAAAGTCAAAACCTCCTTCCCTCCAGGGGTCACCCTGCCTAGCAATGGGCAGCTCAACCTTGAGTTAGTCAGACACAGTAGCAGGGCAGAATGTCTTATAACAAGAGTGTTCTCCAAGGGTCGGTGAGATGGGAAGTCTCTACTGTGTGCTGGGTATCCCTGGAAGCAGCAGTTACAACAGAGTTCACCAAGCACAGAATTCCAAGGTGGAGATTGTAGAAAGAGCCGAGGAAAGAAAGGAAGCTGGCTGGATCTCGATGGCGGCACCCCAAGTGTCAGTGGAGGGAAAGTTGAACCTGGGATGGTCTCTCAGATACTCCTCACTGAGGCAGAAAGCCTGAATCTTTCATCTGATGGCCATTGGTCATCAGAAGTCATTGATCTTGAGCAAGAAGGCCCTCCTCAGCTTATACAGGAGCTGACAGTCATAGGCCAGCTGCTAGAAAGGAACACATCTTGTCCCTAAGGGAGACTTTGGGTGGCATATCAACTGCCCACCAAGCCTGTCCCTCAGATGTCTTCTTGATGCCAGAGAGATGAAATGCCAATGGCAGTGGCCAAGAATGTGCAGTGTAGTGGGCGGATGAGGACATTAAAAAAATAAAAGTAAGGGAGGGAGGGAGGGAGGGAGGGAGGGAGGGAGAGAGGAGAAAGAATGAACAAGTAACTCTGAAAGTGCCTTAGTGTGGAGACAGCTTCGAGAGAGATGGGCTGGAGGCCAGCAGCATGAAGTCAGAGCAACTGTGTGTACTAGCTTCCTCTCCAGCACCAGCTTGTTTCCCAGCATGCACCTGGCCTGTCTCTCTACTTAGGGCCAAATTACCTAACAGATCTAGAATGTTCTTAGAGAACCAGCCCCACAGGAAGAACAGTGTGATCCCATTCACACACCCACAGAAAAAGTCTACCTTGATCAACTTACCCAGAATACTGCAATCAGAAAATCTAGACAGAAGCTACTTTCACTTCAATGTGAATAAAAACATGGACTCACTTTGAAAAGTACACTATTAATATTTTGAATTAACCAGTGGGTAGTGGCACTGGGCCGAGGAGGGGAACCTAATCTTTTTAGTACTTTGACTCCTTGATCTCTTAACCAAAGGCAGCCCTGAGCTGCTGCACCACACAGAAGCAGGCTCACAGTGAGCTGTCCTAGAACTAAAATCCTCAGCCTCCTCAGAGCTTTGTAATTTTTTGAGATAAGAACATTTTTCAGCAATACTTTTTTAAGCAACAAAGTGAGGAGGGGAGGAGAAGGGAGAGCAAAGGAGGGGCAAAGGGACAGAGAGGGGGGAGAGAAAAGACGAGAGGAGCAGGGGGGAGTAGTGGGGAGAAGGGGAGAGGAAGGGAAGAGGAGCGTGCCAATGAAAGCCACTAAGAAACCAGCTGTCTTACTCTACGCTGGCTTAGTGCTGTGTCACTCAGAACCAAGAGCCAGGAACAACTGCAAACGGAGTAGAACAAAGGGGTCCCTCACAGTCGTTCTCTACAGGAACTGTGTGCAGGAAGCAGCACTTCTGTAGGATGCTGACAAGTTTCTCACTTAAACTAGGGATGACCCTCATTCCCACACTGTCGGGCACTCATTGTCACCGTGAATGTCACCTCATCAGGAGATCTGACAAGTCCTGTGATAGACATGCCTTTGCACTTGAATGAACCAGCGTCCTTGAGAGTCAAATCCAGAGTCCCCGTGAGTCCCTGATCTGGCATATGGAAATACTGACTCAGTATGTTTTATTTTTAGAAGAGAAGCCAAGGGTCGGAGAGGAAGGAGGGCCTCCAGAGACCACCACACTTATTAGACACAGGTCAGCGTGAGAACCCTGGATCTCAGGACTGGAGAGAAGACTCAATGTTAGAGCAGCTCGTGCCTTTGCTAACGACCCCAAATCATTTCCAAGCACCCCTTTGGCTGGTTCACAACCATTTGTAACTCCAGTTCCAGGGGATCCAATCAACACCATCTTCCAGCCTCTCTGAGGACCTGCACAAGGGTATGCGCGTGCGCGCGCGCGCGCGCGCACACACACACACACACACACACACACACACACACACACACACACAGAATATAATCTTTGAAAAGAAGCCTGGCTCCCTACCTTCCAATCACAGTAATCTTTCTGATCCACTGACCAGTGGGAAGAAAGTCATATTTATTATATCGTACTCTAGCTGTTGACTGAGAGTTGTTCTCAGAAATAACTGCAGAATTAAGTTTAAACTATTTTTTTCCTTATGTGTGAGGATACTATCAGTTTTCTTTGTTAGTGGGTACTTCCAACTTTTGGCTGAGAAAAAGCTACAAAAAAAGAGAGATGAACTTGGGCAACAGAAAGCCTGGATCACTGAAGTCTCTGCATGCCCTTTAAGGGACTGTCACCCTCCCTCTGTGAAGGTAAGTGACTGAGCTGTGGGTAAGGGAGGAAGGACTTCAATGAAGAAATGAGAAACGGGGAGATGATATCAGGACCTCTGCAATACAGGCACAGAGCAGTCTCCAAACATGGTGGACCTTGGAAAGGAACCTATTTCCCAGTATGAAGAGTCCTCCTATGCCACCCTGCCCCTCCCCAGAGCCCTTCAAGAACAGTGGGAGAGAGCACAGAGGAACACCACTGGACCACTAGGGAAAGAAATGGAGGCTGGGTTCACATTTAGACCAATCACACAAGAAGGCTGAACCCCACGGAGAGGTGGGGCTGGGGAGCTGGTGTTATTGAGAGCTGAGCTGGAGTGGTGTTGAAAGCAAGTGCTCATGGGAAGCAGATGCATTTCTATGCACTGTCCCTCAAATAGAGTCAAGTCCTTGACTAAACTTGAGAAGTGATTGGACTTCTTCCTCAGAAAAGGGCAGAGTCCCAGGTTCACTTGGTTGGCTATTGAGGTAAAAGTGACTCAGAAGCATGAGCAGGATGCTAGGATCGCTGGTGAGAAGCACATATGCATGCTACATACAAATCACTCCCAGACTTTTGCTTTCTTCCAGGTGGGTTGATAACTCACCCACCCATAAGGCCCATGTTCTTTGCAGAGCTTTGCTGCATCTAGTCAGAATGGCCCAAGCCCTGAACCTTCCCAGCTTTAGAATCAAGTACCAAGACCAGTCAGGAATAGGGCCAAGAGGACTAAGAAAACACACCCATTCCACTTTCACAGTTGAATAGCTGAGATTTCAAACTTTAAAGTTTTTTTACAGCTAAGGATTCATGTGACAACCTTGTAATTGCCTTACACCTGAAATGTCTTCACTACAGTTCTAGTTTGAGTTTTGATTCCAAGCAGCTCTGAAATACCTTAACACACAACTTCATTCTCCACCTCCTACCCCCTTTCCTATTAACTTGTAGAACTCAGGACAACCTGCTAACTTGAATGTTTCATATGGTAGCTCTCATTCAATTCTCTCTTCACCTTCAGGTTGGCTTGATTCATCCACAGACTGAGTTTCCCCATATTCATTATCCTAGAATGCGTCTCAGAAGCCAGAGTTTAGACTGATCCACCCTGCAGTGTAATGGGAAATATGAACATTGCTTTTCAAAAGTAGCCTCTTCCCAATGCCTTTCCCATAGTGAACCAGCAGTTGGACCCAGGGTGGATGAGGTTTGAAGCTGTTTGGTGTGGGTTCCATTGGCTCTAGAACTCTCTGCTTGGGGTAACTTTAATTCCAGCCTGGCCACACACACACACACACACACACACACACACACACACACACACACACACTCCTCTCTCTTCTCTTCCTGCCTTCCTCTCCCTATTTTCTTGTGTTTTCAAGACAGGGACTTGCTACATAGGCCAGGGCAGCCTTGAACTCTTGATCCTCTAGCCTCAGCTGTCACTGAGGGAAGTCTGAGATTATAGACATGCATCACCCTGCTCAGCTCAGCTTGATCCTTTCTAAGCAGCAGTACTTACAACCCTTCTTCATGGTGTCTGCCCAAGCTACTGCTTGTACAGAAAGTAAGTCCAAAAATATCTCCAAAGTCAGAAGTCCAAATTGTGTGCCTTGCGATAGATAGCCTGTCCACAAGGCTTTGTCTTCTGCACTCTTTAATTAGCAGAGTTATCAGAATCCACCCAGAAATCTAAAGGCTGGCATCAGTTTGAAGAGCTATTGCAGGGCTACCTCTGGTCCTCTACCAGGACTTTCTTGAGTAATGGTGTTGCTGCACTCTGTCATTCTTGGTGGAAGAATTTTCACTTCTTTTAGGAAAAAAAAATCCAAAACTTCTCTCAGGGTGTACATTTTCAGCAGAAAGATTAAAGCAGTTAACAGATTATACTAAACTATGTGTATATACACACTCAAAAATTCTGAAGTCAGGAATCGGGGATGATTTAATTAATACATGTTTTAAGTACATGTGGGTATGATTCATTTTATTATTCCTAAGGAGTGGGTGTGAAGAAAAGTTTCTGGGCACCGTGGATAAAGTCTGTGTCTGCTGAGCAGCTTTGCAGTTTAGCCTTACTAAGAAACTGGACATCTCATTTCTTCTCACTAGCTAAATACAGGGACAATACCCTGAGTGACAGAAGAGGAGGGTGGGTGACCTGAGGTTAACTTCGAAGAACAATAGACAAGGCATAGAGACATCAGAAACCACTCTTCAACTTCTGTCATTGCAAAAAGAGAATCCTCCTAGGAAGTGGAAAATTTTCTCAATGGAAAATAATGGAAGCTAAAAGCACTAGAACTTGTTCATATCATGCAATGGCATTTTGTTTATTTTCTTTTCTCTATTCTAACTAGTCCATTCAAAACATTTCTTGGTCAGTAAATCACAGATCTACTATGACATGATATGGTACAATTCATGTAAAGGAACAGATATAAATATTTTAGGCTTTCAGGATCATTTATCTCAGTAGCAACCACTCAGAATCTACCATCTAGTAGAAATGAATCAAATGAATGAACTTGACTGTGTTCCAATAAAACTTCATTTACTAGGGCAAGAAATGGAATCTGTACAAAGTTGGTAGTCAGTTGATCATTAAGTTCGGATGTGAAATATCTCCCCAGATGACTCATATCCTAAAGGATTGGTCCCTGGTTGGAGGCCCCATTAAGAAGTGACTGAATCATGGGGATGCTAGTTTCATCAATAGGCAAATCATTGTTGAGTTTGGTAGCTGGATGCCCACTAGGAGGCAGGGGCTACTCTTGGCCAGAAGGTCACCAAGGGCCTGTGCTTTAAGGATAGATCCTGTCTCCAGACCCTTCTCACTCTGCTTCTTGGCACCAGGAGATGATGAGAATTACTCACCGCACAGTCTTATGATAATGTCCAGGTTTATCTCAAACCCAAAGCGATGGGTCTAAGACTGAATGAATTAAGAACTTAGAAACTGTAAGCCCCAAATAGTCTTTGCTCCTTAAAATTGTTTCCTCAGGTTTTGTGTCACAGTGACAGAAAAGTTGACTCATACATGGCCTCTACTGTTGGCTATAAATGTTATGAATGAAGGGACCTGCTTTCCTAAGGTAGCATACACTGAAGGCACTTAATGAATATTCATGAATGACTTCAAACCGCATTCACATTGTATAGCCTTGGCTAAAAGCCACCTCATCTTTTAGAGCCTCTGGTTCTGAAATTTTTAAGTGGAAAGAGTAATGCCCGTCCTGCTTGTTTCTGGGCTATCTCATGACAGCATGAGCCAACAATAAAATCAGTAGCATGTACTGAGTTCTGAAAATGTACCACATGAAGGCAACTGCTAAGGACAACTGAGGTGTGTGTACTTACATTTAGTTTTCAGAGCCCTATGTTCTCTCCATCTGGTCAGATAAGGAAACCAAACTCTTAGCACTTTAAATGGTGTTGATCCCATACTTTTAAATGGAAGAGATACTAGCCAAACTCCAGAGCCTGCATAGTCACTGTGCACTGCTTTATATTCTCTGAGCTTGGGGATTGAACAGGTTGACACAAGTTGTTTGTTCTTTAAATAAGTCACGACAGTTTCTGTGAACAATACTTGTCTGTGTGTTGCTGTGCGGTCCTCTTGCCTTTGTGTGGTCTTTCAACCACTATGACTGTAGAAAGGGGTGAGTGGGATAACTGATGGAGAGCTCATTAGGTAGTAAGTAAATAAACGCTGATGAACTAACGCGAAAGAGAAGAAAGGCCATTTGCTGGGGAAATACTCAGTAGCCCAGAGAACTGAGGCATGGCTGAGCAAGTCCTTGATACAGAAGAACCCACTAAAGGTTGACAGTGAAAGGAAAGCTCCATAACACCCCGCCTCTAAGCATCTCAACTCATGTTCCAAATTTCCTGGAAAGGGAATCTCTTTCTCCAGCTGCATCAGGCATTTCTGTCCTTATAGTAATCAGTGATGGCCAAAGAACAAAGCTGGTGGCGATGCTACACCACAGATGGGATGTGTGGAACCATAAACCAGACAGCCACAGGAGTGGATCTGTCCTAGGTGGGTTGCCAAATTCTCATGCCATGTTCTGTCTCCAACTTTCTTGTAATGACATTTTGGATTGAACATGGAAACATTAGACGTTTAATGTTTCTTTGAAATCTCTTTGACAGCTCCCCACCAGATACAAATGCATTATTCAAAGTTCCAAAAGCCCCTGCCTCCTACACTCATCTCCACACCACTACCTATCTCCTGCTCTACATCTGTCTCTTAATTTCATCAATAATCTCTGAGTCACATGACCTACTGATGACCATAATCTCTGATTAGTCCTGTTCACCCCACCTACTATCACTAGTAGATGGGTAGATTGTGAGATTATTGTTGACTGTTTGTTTGAAAGTTGGCTGTAGCAATAAATGCTTTCTCATGACCTAGTATCTTATGTGTACCTGTGATGTAGAATGTCTACAGTTGAAAATATATCCTTTAGTATTATGGTTTGGTATAAAGTGTCTCCCACAGGCTAGCTGCAGATACTATTTTAGAGAAGGTTTTGAAAACCTTCTAAAGATGGAACCCAACTGGAGAACAAGGTCACAGGAGGCAGGTCCCTAGAGATATCTTACTCCTAGACCCTTCTATTCTCTTTACCTCCTGTTTAATCCAAGGTCAAACATTCTCTGGACACAGGCTCCTGCTGTCTCAATGTTCTACCCAAGCACATGGGGCCAAGCGAGCATGTGCTGAGCCCTCTGAAACACTGAGCAGAATAAGCCACTCCTTTAACTTGTTCTCCTGCACAGTTTGGGCACAGCTATGAAAAGAGTAGCAAATGGATGGTTTACCCACACTGGATGCGATTATTACCAATGCCTGTGTGCTCTGTCTGTTTGTCTTTTGTTTTTTGTTTGTTTGTTTTTTGTTTTTTGTTTTTTCGAGACACTGCCACTGCCGCCGCCACCGCCGCCGCCACCTGGCCCTGTGTGCTCTTTTTATTACCTTTACTTTTGCAGTAGGTTTCAGGGCCCAAGAACTCCTTCTGATCAGCACAGTACCAGAATACTTGGTACATCAGTGAGTATATTTCTTGAATAAATGTATTTGGAAGCCAGAAGTGGTGGTACATGCCTGTAATCTTAGCTCTTGGGATCTAAGGCAGGGGAATCAAGAGTTAACACCAGCTTGGTCTACAAACAACCTTTCCCTTTTCCCAAGCCAGCAGCTTGCACACTGTACCAGTAAGCAAGGCCAGCTACTTGGAGAATGCATAGAGCTCCACACACACAGAATCTTGTTGAGAGAGTTGAGTCTTGGGACATTTCAGCCCATAGTGTCCAGTGCAGTTTGACTATATTTTTTTACTTCAAACCTTTAAATAGTTGTGCCAAAAATGAAATCATTCCTAGTTAATATTAATTTCTTGAAATTGTAATCCTAAACTAATTTCCAGACAATTTGCTACGTAGTTTGCAAACATTATTTCATTTGATTTTTACTGTCACTCACCATCTCTGCCACAGTTGGAAGCCAAGACCTATAGAACTTAGTGAACAGCTCTGATGCCAGCCCATGAGAGTCATGGGATCCAATGGTCCTCCTCCACCATCTGATCTCTGACCCCTGCAGTTTTTCCGACCTTGAGACTTGCTTTGACCACGGCTTTTCTAAGATGTTGGTGTTTTCAAGTGAGAATTTAGGATCTTGTCAATATGATATCATGATGCATCCATCATTTGGTAGGTATTTTATATCCAAATTCTCCCTCAAAAAATCATGTTCCTAATTTCCTCATTGAAAACAATAACTTGAATCTAATCTGAAGGTCGGTTCACATTTTTCACTTTTTCACTGTGGCCAACAGTTGATTAGACATCTTGACAGCAGTGAAAGTGAGGTCCCTTCCCCTGGTTCTGGAAGACATGCAGAGCTGAGAGCATGAGAGAAGGGAGAGAAAAGGGAATAACTGCACATGTGGTCTTCTGCGGTAGGTAGGACTGGGTCAAAGTTTATACAGCTGTCATTTCTAGACTGACCCTCAGTTCCTGTGGGGTTCGGGTTTTGGAGCCCCTGCACTCTGCAGAGAAATGAAGACTACATTCACACAAAGTAAGCACATTCTCTGTTATCCACTCACTCCTCCTGGCCAGTTCAGAACAGCACCATTGCTATAGCTTCTTGGAAACGTGGTCTTCACAGGAATGAGATTTACTCATGTTCAAAGCCAGGACAAAGAAAATAAAATGTGTCAACAATTCTCGGCCTCTAAGTGGGAATCACAGTTGGATTAATCCTAGAAAAATAATTAATTATTCTCCTCAGAACTCTAGAGCAGCCTAGTAACTGAGTCTGTTTCCTGCCTCCAGACTCCACAGGGACAGTGTAAGAACAACACTGACTGAGAGAGAGCTCTTATGGCTCACAGTCACAAAGCCACTAGGTCCTTTCACAGGGCTCGCCTAAGACCTTCGGAAAACACAGAGACTGCAGCACAGTTCATAACAGTAGCAAAATTACAGTTATGAAGTAGCAACCAAAATAATCCTATGATTGGGGGTCACCACATATAAGGAGCTGTATTAAAGGTTCGCAGCAGTAGGAAGGTTGAGAACTGCACTAAGAGGACTTAGAAGTCAATTCTCTAAGTAACAAAGAAACAAGGTGCTTAAGGATGAGAGTAAGAAAAACCGTACTGCCCCACCATCATAACTAGCTAGAAGTGATTGAGAGGACACCAGCCTGAATTTTTGAGAGGTCTCCCCAAGTCAATTTTAGTTAAAATGGTGTGAGCTCCCAACGTGGTTCCCCCCTCTTGGCTGCTTGACTTTCGTTTTGTTTTCTTTCAAATTGATGTTCCCTTTGCACATTCCACTTCCGTCAGGCTTGGGAGGGGGGGCTCTGGTAATTCTGCAAGATGGTTGATTGCCGTGTTTTCGCTGATTAGGATGAAGCTCCAATAAAGCACGCAGCCGCGTTGCCACACTGCTCGGCTAAGCCCTGGAATCCTTAGAGAGGCCGCTCACCACTAAACAACACACCATAAAGTTTGCTTCGTGAAAGTAGATTTATTTCTTTATTTGGAAGCATACACAGCCATAAAGGTTTATCTTCTGATGAGAGGAAGAAAATAAGCAAAGTAACAAGTGTCTTCACAGAAGAGGATCTGTGAACCGAATTAACAAGATTCTTCTGTCCAGGCCAGCAAGAAATGAGAAGGATGTAAAAAACAAGATCAAGAGGGAGGCAGCCCCATGCTTCTGCTCGCTGTTCCTTCCTCCCTTCGTTCTCCTTCCTTCCTTCCTCCCTCCCTTCCTTCCTTCCTTCCTTCCTTCCTCTCCTTTCCCCTTCATTTCTTCCTTCCTTCCTTCTCCTTCCTTTTTCTCTTTCTGTTACTTGGATTCATGATAAGCAAACTTAAATGTGTGTTTAAAATCTTGAGGATTTATATTATTAACCAAACAAGAATTTTTACAATCAGGGAACACTTGTCTGGCTTCCCCCTCGCCTCCTCCCTCCCCTCCCATCCCCCAACCAGCACACACAATTTTTGTAGAATATTTTGTTGGCTATAATTAAACTATGTGTGTTAATTAGGATTAGATTTTAAATGCACTGCTTGGGAAGTTGAAAAATACAGGATCTGAATGAGCCCAAATTGAGATGACACTTGAATTTTCGCAGATGTTTCCATAATCCTAATTTCAAATTGATTGTACTTCCTGAACAGTGAGAAGCCATTTTCAGTTATTTATTCAGACGTGTGCATCACTTCTCCCTCTGCCCGTGGGCAGAAAATATCTACCACTGTCAATAACTCCTTCAAATAGACCAGCTTCCAAGGCAGGTTTTAATGAAGGGGAATGGGGATAAGTAAGTCCCACCTGCTCTTGGGGTCACCCCCAGCCCGAGGCCATATTTAGATTCAAGCAGAAATGGAAGCTCCAACAATTTGCCTCTTGCCTACCCTTTTGTGCTGGGTTCAGCCAGGGAGAAGTGCAAAGAGACAAAAAAGAATTTCCCAAATTATTGGCCAACAGTAGCCATAATAAGTAACATTCAGTTCAGTCACAAAGATGTTCAGTGGCCTACACCACATGAGCCCTGGGTTTGGACTCCGCAGCAGGGCCACCTGTAAAACACATTCCCAAATAAATGGCTTGTGAAAAAGGGAAGTCCTTGCCAAATGTGAGAATATCAGATCAGGCTGAAGTACAGCAGCCCACTTTGTGCCTGAAAGACTGCAGCATCCCATCTTATCTGCAGAGGGGGAGGGGCCTCTTGTAGTTTCACTCTGGGTTTCTATTCTACGTGCAACCCCAAATCCAGAGCATCTTGGCAATCCTCCTTGGAAGCAGCCCCGTTCCCTCACAAGTCTTCTGTTTGATTGTAATTCCTTGCAGCTTTCCTGCGAGGGGCGGGGGCGAGCGGCTGAATTAGAGGCCTGGTGCCTTCTTCCACCTGTAACGATTTCCCACTCAACTGTGAGACAATGGCCATGATTGATCTAATGAGCGACTGGAAAAGCCAGCTGATTGCTATAAATAGTTGAAAGCAAAAACTTGTGCTTGGCTTCCCAAAGAATTTCTCATCAGCTCTGGTACCCTAACCTAAGTAGGTGAGCATCGTCGTGTGGCAAATGAGGTGAGACTCGGAAGCCTTTTCTTGGTAGGAGTTTGCACACAGGCAAGGCAGAAGTCAAGCAGTGGGAGATGGCTGATGTAACGTTCAGGCTTTGTAGCAACAATCCAGTGCCATTCTATATGTGCCATGAAGGCAGAAATCTTTTCTTTCTTTTTTAAGAAAGCAGTTTTGAAATGCAAGTATACAGGAGGCTGGAATGTTGAGGGATTTTTTTAATGGCTGGTTTAGAATCATATTTGAAGTCTAGTGGAAAGAGCTTTCATGCCTTCATTTGTTTAAAAAAGAGAAGAAAAAAAGAAGCCTGGCAGTGGCGGCACACGCCTTTGATCCCAGCACTCTGGAGGCAGAAGCAAGTGGATCTCTGAGTTTTAGGCCAGCCTGGTCTACAGAGTGAGTTCCAGGATGGCCAGAGTTGTTACACAGAGAAACCCTGTCTCAAAAAAATGAAAAAGAAAAATAAAAGGAAAAGAAAATGGCAAAGACATATAAAACTAAGTTATATAATATACCTGGAAATCATATAAATTTGCATTTTTAGCATACTTTTTTTTTTTTAAAAAAAACCTGGGCTACATGATACATCATGTGGTGTCCATGCTGCATCCCTGATCAAGCACAGCTCAGTTTCTGAGCTATAATCTAGGAGTCACTGTTTTAGGCTCGGTGGGTAATTCCAATGAATAGTCAAAGCTTATTGTACCAGGCAGGGCCAGTTACAGCATGCAGAAACTTTTTCACCTATCCTATATCAAAAACAACAACAACAACCTGGAGGGAAGAGAAAGTTGCTTGCTTCCACATCCAGTACCCTGGCAGTTATGTGAAGATTTAGCTTAGCAATTCGTCTTAAGACGGCTGGACCCTGCTGACACTGCCACAGACATTCTCTGGGGATCATAGTGACAATTTAGACATTGCCCCATGGAGTACATCATTTGCTTAAGGACCAACTGTTAGGTGGCAACGTTCAATCTCTGATTGGATCAGTGTTGGCTCTTGAAATATGGGTGAGTGTGGCAGGCCTGTTATCCAAATCCAACCTAAGACCCGTTTCTTTAGCCAATGTTTAAATCTGTGTGAACGTGTTTCTGGGTGTCTGGTTTCCAGTCCTCCTGAACCACATCATGCAGTTTCAATCCTTAGCATCCATAGTTTAGCTTTTGCAAGCATCTGAATTCAAATACTTTTGCTATGGATTATTTCTTAAAATAATACTAAAGTCTCAGATATGTAGATATTGCCACATGTGTACAACCATTAATGAAAATGGAAAATGTCCCTGCCTACTCACTGGGCAGGAAGGAAGGAGCCGGCACACTGTGGACAGCACTATTCTCCGGGCTTCTGTCCTAGAATGTATAAACATGGAGAAGGTGAGCTGAGTAGCAAGCATGGACACATTCATTTTTGCTCTACTCTGGACTGTAGGTGTGATGTAACTAGCTATTGTGAGTTCCTTCCATGATGGACTGTAACCTGGAATTATAAACTAAAACGAGCCTTTCCCTGATAATGCGCTTTTTGTCAGGGTATTTTCATCAAAGCAACAGAAATGAAAGCAAAACATAAATCATCATAAAATACAAGTGAAATTTTCTTTTCCAAAAGTCATTTTACAGCACACCATCACTTGTATGCAGTGGCTACATCTATAACAAAACTTACAAGGTTCCACGCTGAACTACCCTACCTAAAAAACCACTGTAGGTTTGTCATGCTCTGGTGGATGGCCCACTCCCGTGCGCATTTACACAGTGCTAACCGGATTTAGTGGGGAAAAGGGGGAGGAGGAGGAGGAGGAGGAGGAGGAGGAGGAGGAGGAGGAGGAAGAAAAATAGAAATTAAGTAGAGAGGAAAAACTGAGCATGTGGCAGAGATCTGTGAGTTGGTAGAGGAAATGGTAAGTTGATGTGATTGTATTTCATTCTGTGTGTGTGTGTAAGTCAGAGCCATTTCTACTGTGAAGCTAAATATGAAAGTGTGTGAGAGAGATAAACCTTTCACTTCTTTCCTTCTTTTGGTGACTTGTGTAAAAGATCTTATTTTAAAAAACTTTTTAATTGTTCAATAATTATAGGAAACAACCAACCTAACTGTGGCAGATTTTATGTATTATCTGTTTTGTCAGGCCTAGGGTTCATATGAATCCCAGTCTCAGGATTCTCAAGACTCCTGGAGTGTTAGAGTAGCTCAGAGGCCATGCCTTGCTGCCTGCCCATGTCAACTGGCGCAGAACTATGCTCTGCCATAGTTCTTTAAAAGCAGGTACTTTGAGTGGCTGACATGTTTAAAGGACAAATCCACCGAAGTTGTCATTCTCTCTTATTCTTCTCTGTGTATTTCATGTGTGTGTGTGTGTGTGTGTGTGTGTGTGTGTGTGTGTGGTTTGTGCTGACTGATCAGATCAGCACCTTTTTTAAAGTTATGTGTAACATGACCACTGAGAAGTACAAGCATTGCAGGTCACAACTCCTCGGCCATTGGAAGCAGCTTTCACAGAAGTGGAAGGGGCATTAAGAAGGGAACAGATGAGGTTGAGTGCATCGAGGGCCTCTCCCCTTGGAGCTCGTTGAACCCCACAGAAGAGAGGGAGGAAGAATTGTAGGAGCCAGAGGGGTGGAGGACAACAGGAGAAAACAGCCCATAGACATCAACTAAGTAGGGCTCCTAGGAGCTCACAGTGACTGAATCAGCAATTACAGAGCCCGCGTAGTCTGAGGTAGGGCCTCTGCATACATGTTATGGTTGTTTAGCTTGGGATTCTTGTGGGACTCCTAAGAGTGGGAGCAAGTGATGTCTTTGACTCTTTTGCCTGCTCTTGGGATGCTTTTATTCCTACTGGGTTGCCTCACTCAGCCTTGATATAAAGGTTTGTGCCTAGTCTTACTGTATCTTGTAACGATGTGTTCCGGGAATATCCCTGGGAAGCCTGCTTTTTTCTGAAGGGAAAAGGAGGAGGAGTGGATCTGGAGGCGATGGTAGGTGGTGGGGGATTGGGAAGAGTGGGAGAGGAAACGGTGGTCAGGAAGTACTGAAACAAAAAATAAGTAAAAAGAAAGGGACAAACATTGGCTAAAGAGGTCCCATAGAGCCCTGAACATCACCGGATATTACCAAGGCTTATGGTTACTCTCAATAGCCTTATGGCATGCCCTATTGCTAGAAGCTTCACCCCTACTGACCAGTGTTCATAGTGCTGGAGCACTCTGTGCTAGTGAAACAGAGAAGCACTCATCAATATCACCTGTCTACAAACCCTTCAACCTACAGCAGAAACCTACCTGTAATGTACACTGGTACACTAGTGGAACAAATGGGAATAACTAACAACTTCTTAAATTTGGATTTAAGGCCCACTTCGTGAAATGAATCCCATACTGACATGGCTAAATTTACCAAGAACCTGAGACTATAGGTCATGGGGGCTAGAGGGAAATCTGCTACTATTATTCTGTTAATGAACATGACTGATACACACATGAACTCACAGACTGTGACAGCATGCACGGGACCTGCACAGGTTCAAACCAGACAAAGTACCAGCACTGAGAAAGAGAAGCTGACATGACACAAAGTCCCACTTCTAACCAAGAACCGGGAAAGGCAAAAATCAGTTCGTACATCAATCAGCACTCCAGAGCAGGCCCCATGCCCAGGAGTTGTTGATTAACACAGAGCAAACTCTATGGTTTGGGGAGCTATTGTTTAATTTTGTTCTGTTTTCGTATTTTTTGTCTTACTGATTTTCTTTTTCTTTTAGTTTGCTTATCTGTTTTGATTTGCTTTGTTGTTGTTTTTCTTGGAAATTGTTTGAAAGAGGAAGAGAACATGAAGTTGGATAGACGAGGAGATGGGAAGTATTCGGGAATAACAGTAGGGGGAAATATGATCAAAATATATTGTATGAGAAAATTAAATAAAAAAAAATTTAAAGAACATTAACAAGGAGAGGAGTGCAGAGCATACACAGATAAAAGAGACATTTAATCATTTCTTACAATAGGAGTCCCTGAACACAACTGATAAAATGCATGTTTAGGTTTCATTGAAAATTCAAGAAAACCATGTGCAATTATTCTAAATTAGGATTAGACGTCACACAGTCTTTCTAATAGCTGCCATACGATTTGTAATTGAAAATCTTTTTCTCCCTTTAATAGAAATGGAGATAGGAGAGTGACGAGAAGCTTGAAGCCATCTAGTCCGGCATATGCAGTACTAGACAACAGAGATCCTGCCCCCCCCCACCACATCACTCAATCACACACACACACACACGTGAGCGAGAGGGATGTTTGTTAAATGGTTAAGTGTAATTATATAGTGTAATTAAAATATATAATTATATGAAAATATATAATTATAATATATATTATGTATAGCTATAGTACTAGATAATTCTCAAGGTTTGTTTTAACTAATTATGTTAGCATAGAAAGTAATGGGTTTCCTTGTGATATCTTCACACTTGTATACTTTGTTCTCATTCATGTCCCTCCCCATGTCCTCCTCCGTGATAACAGAAAATCTTACAACTGTTACTAAAATCACCGAAAGATCAGCAAAAAATAGTAACTTGGACTGTCCCAGCATTTGTCTACAAGGGAAGAGAGTGTCAGACATTACTTGTCAGTTCAAGTACTCATTAGCTCAATCAAAATTTTGATAGTATTACTTCATATAAAATGCTCCATAACATCTGTATTTATGAAAGTACATGATTTACACCAAAATCGTTACATGCCAATATTTAAGGACCTTGGTAGGAAATCAAAATGTCAGCTGGTCTAGCTGGCTAGAATAAAATATCTTTGTTTTCTTCACTGGGAACTGCTTCTGCTCAGCTGTTGTCAAAAATTTAAGCTAAATAAACATATAGTACATTCTGTATGTTCTAGAATAAATTACTCTTAATGCTGCAATAATCCAGTATCCAACTTTTTGGAAACTTCCTGCCCAGACTCTTAATGATATGACCCATCCTAACATCCAGAAGAATTTAGGGGAACAAAACTGAGGAACTTTGTTCAAAGTAGACTAAAAACACAAGTTTGGAGGAAACTGTAGAAAATAAACTTTGCCCCATCTCTCCCAAAGCTGGGAAAGGAGCTGACCCTAGTGGATGGTATGTGAGCCATCTGCCACTGAGCTAGGAAATTCTAGAAATGATGACAGAGACTTAGGGTAACTTCCAAAAGAAAGGGAAGTTTGAGGCTCTCCTCCCTCTGTCCCTCCCTCCCCCCCTCTCTCCCTCCCTCCCCCGCTCTCTCCCTCCCTCCCTCTCTTTCTCTCTCTTTCTCTCTCTCCACTTGGAGGATTTTGACACTTGGGGACAAATTTTTATTTATTTTATTTTTAACTTTATGAATCGCCTCATGACAATCAAAATTAAATTCATTGCACTTAAGTGAATGCTTCAGGAATGCCTAGACTCGGTGGGATGTTCTAGGGTCTTCACCTATGCCCTCCAGAAAAAAAAATATTATGATAGAAACAAAAACATGCTCTATAATTTGAAAAAAAGTTCATATGTATGAGTCAGAGACATGAAGAGCAACTTGGAAGGGCAACTTCTTTTACCTATTTGAATTTATCTACTGACTTCAGAAAATGAGAAACTTAGGAAAGCCTCCATAGACAAAAAGAAAAATAAAGTTCCCTAGAAATAATTACTGTTACCAACATAGACATACAATAAGGAAGATGAAGCAGGAAGTGTATGGACAGGCTTTGACACACAAATGTGCTGGAATAGAAGCCATTGAAGGGAATCAGTTTCCAAGCATACTTTGGTGCTGTAGTCAATGGGATCAGCAGTGTGAGGGCAGTCCCTGGCCCCCAGTGAAAGGATGAATGTTGATTTCAGTATTTCACCTTCAGTATTTCATCTGAGGTGTCAGAAGAAGGCACTACTAGCAACACTCATACAGTACCTATGTTTAGATTCATCATTTAAATGTATTTTCTCTCAATTTTTGTTGCGGTAAAATGAATATATTATAAAATGTTACCATCTTAAGCATTCATATTTTTATAAATCTTTTAGTTGACATGCAAGCGGTGGGTTTCACTATGACATGTTAATGCATGTTTATTGTACTTGGCTCATATTTTACTGCCCTGTGGTCCCCTTCCTTTCAGATAGTTGTCTTTCTGCCTTCATATCATAGTTTTTATATGTACTATTTCCGAGGCTTTTGTTTTGTTTTGTTTTGTTTCCTCTTCTGGAAAGTCATTCTGACTGGGATGAGACGTAACAGGTTTTCTTGATAATGAAGAATTTTGAATATTTTATATATTTACTACAAATGATCATTTGTAATTCTTTTGAGAACTATCTAATTCATTGACCAGTGTGTGTGTGTGTGTGTGTGTGTGTGTGTGTGTGTGTGTGTGTGTGTGTGTGTGTTATGCATGTGTGATGCACTTATTGGTAGGTGCACATATAAAGGCCAGATGTCAACTTTGGGTGGCTTTCTCTGTTGCTCTCCACCGTAATTTTTTTGTATTTTTTGAGACAGGTTCTCTCACTGAACCTGGATTTTGGTGTTTCAACTAGATTAGCAAAACAGTCATCTGTCTGTATTTGGCCCCTCCTTGGACTGCTGGAATTATAGGCATGCACCTCTACACATACGTGTGTGTGTGTGTGTGTGTGTGTGTGTGTGTGTGTGTGTGTGTGTGTGTGTGTAATTTAAGTGTATGTTTTTCAAGTGAAAGAAAATGTGATATTTGCATTTCTGTAATTATGTGCTCTTGTTTCCACTTCATTACTCCCTTTTAGTGATCTTCCTCTCCCTCTACCTACTACTGCATATCTCTCTCTCTCTCTCTCTCTCTCTCTCTCTCTCTCTCTCACACACACACACACACACACACACACACACACACACACACACACAATACACATGTGTAGAGATAGACTTTCAATCTAAATTATATTATAAGAGAAAATGAAAACATATGATATTTGTTTTTCACTTAACATGATGATTTCCAGATTGACACATTCTTTTGAAAATGACATAGTCTCATTATTCTTTACAGCTGAAAAAAACTGTGTATATATACCATAACAAACCCATTCTCTTTATCTACCCACCATTGAGAGGCATTTAGGCTGGATATGTATCATGGCTATTGTAAATTGTGCTGCAATAAACATGGATATAAAAGTAGTATGTGACTTAGTTCTATATCCAAGAGTGAGACAGCTGGGATGTAAGATCTAATTTGGGGTTTTTGAGGAACCTCCTTTCTGACTTGAGCAACAAACGTTTTAACCTGCTGAGCCTCTGCTAGCCTTTGCTTTTTTTCTTTTCTTTTTTTTTCTTTCTTCCTGAAAGTCATTTTGATTTGGTTGAGATGTAACAGGTTGGATTTACATTTTCTTGATAGTGAAGGATATTGAATATTTTATATACTTAACACAAATGGTCATTTGTAATTCTTCTTTTTGAGAACTGTCTAATTCATTGACCATTTATTGATTGGATGATTTGTGTTTCTTGTGTTTGGTTTTGTAATTCTTTTTATATCTAGATATTAATCTCCCATCAGATGAATAGTTGGCAAAGTTTTTTCCCCTCTGTAGCAGTCTTCTCACTGTGCTGATGGCATTTTTAATGTACAAAAGCTTTTGAATGTCATGAAATCCTATTTTTCAATTCTTTATTTCTTGAGCCATTGGATCCTTTTCAGAAAGCCACTTTCTGTGACTCTATCTTGAGGTGTTTCCCACTAGCAACTCCAAAGTTGTGTGTCTTGCATTGAGATCTGTGATTGATTTGTGTTAGTTTCTGTGTGGGGTGAGGCAGGAGTCTATTTCTGATCTTCTACTTGCGGATATACAGTTTTCACATCACCATTTGTCTAGTAGATGGTCTTTTCTCTGAGGTATGTCCTGGGAACATTGATTAAAAACAAAGTGGCTGAGTGTGTAGTTCTTCAGCAGTACCATTTTACTTCAAGTTCTCGGGGACAACCAGGGCAATGTCAATAGCCTATATTGTTTCAGAAATCTCTTGAACCACCCCTCAACAGTTCCAGAGGAAAGTTCCCATGTTTGGCACTGAAGTTTTTGTTAGCCTGTGGATCTTAGGAGAAGCACTGTGATCCCATGGGGTATAACTCCATATGTATGTATAAATCCATATCTGCATATATAATACATATTTTAAATAAGATTACAAATATTTCCCTATGACTTTCTCAAACATCCTTAGTGCTATTTATATCTTCTTCCTCCTTTTCCCTCTGTATTGCCCTCCCTCCCGAGCTAAAGTTCCCTCTATACCATTTTCCCATTTCCTCCTTCAAATTGAAATTGACCTGGAAGCCTCCTCCCTAAGGACCAGCTCTCATAGTATCAGAAGGTGCTATGCAAGCTGCCAAACAAAAAATGTAATCAATAGTTCTACCCAGCTGCAAAGACCATGAACCACAACAATGACCCACCTAGCAGAACATCCCCAATACAACCCCAATCATGTAATAGTGGTACATTTAGTTTGGAGGTAACCAACAGCTGTCTAGTATAATTCTCAATAGGCACTCTCAACAGGAGGGAATTTATGCCTGATACTGCAAACCTAGTCAACAACTCATGGCTGCAGAAGTCCTAGACCATTCAGGAGAACCTATTGCTGCCATTTCCTAAACCAATACAATTTCTAACCATATTCTTAACATTTATCTTTATATTCACAGATAAGCACAGCCCTTGTCCTTCACCAAAGAATCTTCTTTTCAAGTAGAGACTGCTACAGAAATCCACACCTGCTCAAATCGAAAAGAATGAGTGACCATGGAGGGCCCACCTCCCAGTTAGTACATGTATAATGCAACTCCTACACCTGAGGCTCAGGGACAATCATGAAAGATGAGGTGGGAAGATTATGAGAGCCAAAGGACCAGGAAACATGCTGTGAGATAGTGTATCATGGTTTCCTAAACAAGACAGGCAAATGGGGGAAAGTTTACCAGGCTCCACCCCTAGATGAAAATCTTTTGCTGAAAGAAGGATCCAATCGCAACAGATCAGCCCTAAACACAGGTACATATGACCAAAAGTAAATGGACACAATTATATATCATTATATATTTAATTATAGATTATATATATTTATTTTTGTATATATTTAATTAAAGAAGAACAGTCTTGAATTTAAGAGAAAGTCAGGGAGATATGAATAGAATTGGAGAAAGGAAGGAGTGGAAATTATGTAAATGCAATACTCATGCATGAAATTCTCAAAAATGTTTTTAATTCAATCAAATAGCTGCTGTGGGATGGTCTGTATGTCAAATGCTCTGATTGGTCAATAAATAAAACACTGATTGGCCAGTGGCCAGGCAGGAAGTATAGGCGGGACTAACAGAGAGGAGAATTGAGAGAAATTTGAGAAGTGGAAGGCAGAGGAGAGAGACACTGCCAGCCCCTGCCATGACAAGCAGCATGTGAAGATGCTGGTAAGCCACGAGCCACGTGGCAAGGTATAGATTTGTAGAAATAGATTAGTTTAAGATATAAGGACAGTTAGTAAGAAGCTTGGCATGGCCATACAGTTTGTAAGCAATATAAGTCTCTGTGTTTACTTGGTTGGGTCTGAGCGGCTGTGGGACTGGCGGGTGACAGAGATTTGTCCTGACTGTGGGCCACGCAGGAAAACTCTAGCTACAAATAGCTGTGGTTGTGTGGGTTTATTTCTTGGTTTTTTATTCTATCCCATTGGTCTGTATGTCTATTGTTATGTCAACCATGCTACTTTTGTGCCAATAACTTTGTGATATAATCTGAAGTCAGATATTGTGGTACCTCCAATATTGTTTGTTAAAGGCTCTTCTGAATCTATTGAATAGATGAGTCTATCTATACCATGTATTGCACTTAATGACTTATGCATACTGAATCATCCTTGTATCCCCAGAATGAAGCTAACTTAACCATAGCACCAGGTCTTTTCCATATGTTGCTGAATTTCCTTTGCAAATGTTCTATTAGGGAATTTTGTGTTTTTGTTCAAGAAATCGGCCTAAAGTTTTCTTTTTGGTATTTTTCTCTAGTTTTGATAGTAAATCAATGTTAGCTTCATAGACTTATCTTGGTAAAGTTGCATCTCTTTTTATTTTATGGAATAGTTTGAGGAGCATTTGTTGTTTACTCTTTGTTAAGAGCATGATAGAATTTAGCAGTTAATCTGTCTAGTCCCGAACTTGTTGTTGTTGCTGCTGCTGTTGTTGTTAGGGAACTTTTAAAAAAGTTTTATTTTATTTTTATTAATGTGAGGGGGTATACATATATGCATCACACTTGGGTGCCCATGGAGGCCAGAAAAGGGTGTCAGATCTCTTGTACATTCAGTTGTGATCTGCCTGATATAGGTACTGGGAACAAAATGTGGGTCCTCTGCAAGAGCAACAGCTCTCTTAACTGCTAACGTATCTCCCTAGCACTGAGAGAGTCTTTGTCGCTGCTCCAACCTCATTGCTCATTATAGATTTGCTTAAGTGATTTATAGCTCCTTGATCTTATTTTTAGTAGGTGATAGGTAGCTAGGAAATTATTCATTTCTTCTTGATTGTTCCATCTTTTTGAAATATGTTTCAAAGAATTTCCTGATGATCCTCTGGACTTTATTAGTAGCTGTTTAATGTCTCATTTTGTGTTTCTAATTTTATTGGTTTGATTTTCTTTCTTTTGATAGTTTGCATAAAAATTTATCCATCTTGCTTATCCTTTTTTGAAGGAAGCAATTCTTCCTTTTAGTGAGCCTTTGTGTTGTTCTTTTAGTTTTTGTTTCATTTATTTCTACTCTGATCCTTATTCCTTCTTTGTAGCTTACGATTTGGAGCTCTACTTGTTGGTGTTTTCCTGTGAGCTTCAGGTGCATCATTACCTTATCTACTGGAGATCTTTCTGATGTGGCAGTGTTAGCACTGTCAGCTATAACTCTCCTTTAGCAACCGCATTGGTAATATCCCAAATATTCTGATACGCTGTGCTTGCGTTTTCATTTGATTACAGTAAGTTTTAAAAAATTCTCCTTTATTTCTTTTATGACTCAATGATCATTCAAATAAATGTTCAGTCTTCAAGTATTGGCAGGTTTCTGTGGTTTCTCTTGTTTTTAGTTTTATTCCACTATGATCTAATGAGATTCAAGAAATTATTTCATTCTTTTGTATTTGTGAAGACTTGTTTTATAGCCTAAAATGTGATCTATTCTAGAGAATGTTCCAGGAATCCTGAAAAGAATGTCCCATATCTGTTAGATAGAATGTTCTGCGGCTGTCAAGTCTGTTTGATCTAGGATACAATTTAACTCTGAAGTGCATCTATCAATGTTCACCTGAGTGATCTATCTGCCAATAAGAGTAGGGGGTTAAAGTTACCCATTGCTACTGTACCTGGACCTGTCCTTTGTCCATGCTGCTTGTCTTACAAAGCTGGGTGCACCAACATTTGATGCATGCCTATTGATAGTTGTTATATCTTCTGGATCAGTTTCTCTCTGTAGCAATCTGTAGACCTTCTTTATCTCTTGACTAATTTTAGCTTGAAGTCTACTTTATCACATTAAGTACAGCTACTCCTGGTTTGGGCTCCATTTTCTTTGCATATGGACTTCCATACATTCATGCTCTGGTCTGTGTGTGTCTTTGACAGTGAGTTGTGTTCATTATAGATAACACATTTGGGTCTTACCTTCACTGTTTTAAGTGTGCAATTCAATTCATGCATATTTTGCAACTATCCCTAACATCCATTGCCATCATTCATTTAGTCTTATAACTGAAATGATGTACCTACTAAACAAAAATTCCCCATTTTTCTCTCCATCCCTCTGCTGGTAGATACTATTCTATCTGTCTCTACAATTTAACTATTCCATACTGTAGCTAATATTTAGTATAATCATGTGCTACTCATCTTTTCCTGGCCGTTTTATTTTCCTTTCCATAATATCACAGTGGCTTACCACAATGTAGTATATGCTAGAATTTCTCCTCCAACTGCTCCCCCCCCTTAAAAAATTTGACTGGACTGAAATTCACTATTTAGACAAGAATAGCCTTAAACTCACAGAGACTATGCTGCCTCTCTCTCTTTAGTGCCATGATCAAGGGCATGCACAACCGTGTCTGTCAGAACTTCTTTATTTTATGAGATTAGATAATATTACATTGTATACATATTCTACACATTGATTCAACTTAATTGAAATTTATGTGCTTCTGCAATTTAACTATATAACTGTAACTGATATTTTTTTTTCTTTTTTTTTTTTT
The DNA here is from genome assembly GCF_004664715.2 of Peromyscus leucopus. Classification (NCBI taxonomy): domain Eukaryota; kingdom Metazoa; phylum Chordata; class Mammalia; order Rodentia; family Cricetidae; genus Peromyscus; species Peromyscus leucopus. The sequence continues at coordinate 70,971,681 of NC_051084.1, forward strand.
TTCTGAGACAAGGTTTTTCTGTGTAGTTTTGGTGCCTATCCTGGATCTCACTCTGTAGACCAGGCTGGCCTTGAACTCAGAGTTCCACTTGGCTCTGCCTCCTGAATTAAAGGCATGAACCACCATTGCCCAGAGTAACTGATATTTTGTTGAGACCTCACCTTCATTTTTTTGGAGCAAATATCCAAAAGTGGACTTATTGGATCATATAATTACATCTTTAATTTTTTAGGTAATCTGATATTGTCAACACAGACTTTATAGTATTTTTATATCACCACAAAATATCACATCGTGGAAGTTTGAATGTAATTGGCCCCCATAAGCTCATATGGAGTGGCACTTTTAGGAGGTGTGGCTTTGTTGGAGGAGGTATGTCCTTGTTGGAGGAAGTGTATCATTGTGGGTGGGCTTTGAGGTCTCATTTATGCCTAAGCCATTAGACTATTTCCTGTTGCCTGCAAGATGTAGGACTCTCAGCTTTCTCTCCAGCACCATGTCTGCCTACACACTATGATGATAGTGGACTGAACCTCTGAAATGTAAGTGAGCCACCCTAATTAAATGTTGTCCTTTACAATAGTTGCAATGGTCATGGTGTCTCTTCATAGCAATAGAAATCCTAACTAAGACACACATAATACTTCAGTTCTTCACATCATTACCAATACTTATTTCCTAATGTTTTCATGATAAACCATCATAAAGTGTGTAAGGTAGTATCTCCTAGTTTGATTTGCATTTCCTTCATGATTAATGTTCTTGTGATCGCTGACTATTTCCATATCATCTTTAGAGAATTATCTACTCAAGTCTGGGCTTGTTATGAATCAGGCTGCTTGGATTACATCGCTGTAGAGTTTTAGGAGTTGACTCAATGGTGTGAATATTCCTTATCAGGTATAGGATTTGCAGATATTTCCCACATTCTGGGGCCATTCTTTTACTCTGTTACTATTTTTTGATGCACAATTTTAATTTAACTTTATTTTTAAAAATCATCTTAAAGACTATGTCACAGATTCTGAATTACAGTGTGAATTAAAGAAACACGAAGTATGTTTCCACCCTGATCATCAGTTCACATGAATGTGTGCAAACATTATGAAATGTCCCTTACAAAATTTTTTGAGACTTTCACACATGCATAAAATGAAATATGATTGTATCCACCCCCATTTCCCTCATCAGTTTTCCCAGGTCTTTCTCATATACCTGCCTCCTAACTTCATATCCTCTTTTATTTTTAATAACCCACCAATTCTATTTAGTGTTGCCAATATGTCCATAGGTATGAGGCCATCCCATGAAGCACAGGCAACTTACCAGTGGCCAAACTCCTAAGAAACATTGAAATGTGAATCTAATTAGTCTTAATAATAAAAACCCAGAGTCAGATATTAGGGTGAAAGCTGAAAGATCAGAGAAACAGAGTAGCCAGCCTCCAGAAACTTCTTACCTCTAAGAATGCTCAGACCTAATGGCTAATTCTGTCTCTACGAATCCTCAAACTGAATGGGCAAAGATCCTGTCTCCATCATTTTTATATTCTTGTCTCCACCTCCCTAGTGCTGGGATTAAAGGCGTGTGCCACCACTGCCTGGCCTCTATGGTTAACTAATAGCTAGCTGTGCCCTCTGATCTCCGGGCAAGCTTTATTTGTCAGAACACAAACAAAATATCGTACAACAAAACATAAGTTGCCCTCCCTCAGTAGCTATCAGCTGCCAATAGCTCCTCAGTCAGGGGTGGGGCCTCATGAGCTCCTTTCCTGTGTATGCTGGGTTTGGGCTTATGGAGATAATGATCCCTGACTTGAGTATTTGTAATTAACCTTAGCCAAAAATGCTCCTTTCTTTCCCCTCTCCTAGTTATTGGAATAGGATTGTGATGCAGTTCTGACCCATGGGGGAAGTAATTGCTGCTCTAGCACTAGGACCTGACACTGTATGCCCAGCACCCATATTAAAACAAAAATGAAGTGAGGTTACCCAGACCCGAAAGACAAATGTGGTCTGTATTTGCTTATATATGGATGTTAGCAGTTCAGTCTTCAAAAAGCAAGCTACAGTCTATATAACCACAGAGTTTAGGTATAGAGTAAGGGAACAGGGAAGAGGGATAGGTCTCCCTAGGAAAGCGAAATAGAATAGATAGTTATGGATGGACAAGAGAGTGGATAGGAATGGAGGGATCAAACAGGGAGAGGGAGGAAAAGAAGGAAGAAAGAGGAAATATGGGGAGGGACAGCTAGTAGTAAAGGCCATTTGAGGGGTTGTATGGAAACCTAATACAGTAGAAATTTCCTACAATAAATACATGTATGAAGGCAATCTAAATAAAACTGCCAAGGAATGTGGAGACAGAGTCCCAAATAGATATCTCATGTCAAATGAAGCATCCAGTTCTTGGAATTTACTTGAGTTATTGGCCAAAGGTACACTACAGGATCCCTAAACAACTCAGGATATTTCATTCTATTGATTGCAAACTGACAGTAAACCCTATTGCAGAAGACAACACCTACATAACTCACTGAACACAGAGAAGTTGAGCTGGTGTCTACCTAGAGTCTTGACCACAACTAATTGAACACAGGGAAGTGGGATTGGTGCCTGCCGAGAGCCCTGCCCCTATGGACTGTTTACGTTACTATAAGGTCCTCTGCATGCTACCAAAGGAGAAAGGTAAACAGCAACCCAGCAACAAATTCTTCTCTCTACAATGAGAACCTGCCTGTAAGATGCACTAGTGCCATAGTGGCACGAACCTTGTGGGAGTGACCAACTGATAAGGGTTGGATTCAAGGTCCTCTCCGTGTGCTAAAATCTATTCCCAACACTGCCTGGATGGCCAAGATGGGCCAGGAACCTAGGAGAAAAGATGTTCTGCCAGAGGCATGTTGCCATAAAATGACTCCTAATGCCATTCTGCTATACTCATAGATCTGTGCCTTGTTCAACCATTATCATGGAAGTTTCCTCCTGCAGTAGATGGGAACAAATACAAAGACCCACAGCTGGAAAATATGCAGAGAGTGAGAGACCTTGGAACTCTCAGTTCTAAATGGAATGTATCAAATCCCTCTCCTCAGGGCTCAGGGAAGTCTGTGGAAAAGGAAGCAGACAGATTGTAAGAGCCAATGGGGATGGAGAACACAAGGATACAAGGCCTTCTAAACACAGCAGGATTGATGCACATATGAACTCACAGAGGCTGTGACAGCATGCACAGGGCCTGTTGGGTCTTCACCAGATGGGGTTCCTGAGCTGAGAAAAGTGGACACAACCTCCCATCCCTAACCAAGAAGCTGTCCCCAGTTGATAACCACCCACAAATGAAAAGTTTCTTCTCTCCAATGGAGTCTCACTGGGCAACCAAACCACTCTTAAGGGCAGCCCCATGCCTGGCAGTAGACTCCAACTCAAAACTAATTCATCGACATCCTTAGAAGTCCTTTGTCTCATAATGCTTTGTCTGGGCACTTTTTTTTTACCTTGGACTCCAGTTTTGTGCTTTTATGGAATTCCCGTGTATGCAAACATGTGTACCTTTACGTCTATATGTTTCTTGTGCTTTTTATTTTCTCCTGTTTGTTTTGTCCTATTCTGGTTTGGGTTTGTTTTATTATTATTCTTTAGATGCCTGTTTGTTTTCTAAGGAGAGAAGGAAAGGGTGTAAATTCAAATGGGAGATGAGGTGAAAAGGTCTTAGAGAGGTGAAGGAGGGGAAGCTGTAATCGGAATACATAGTAAGGAAAGAATCTATTTCTGTCTTTCAATAAAAAAGTAGAAAGACAGACAGACAGACCCAGGTGTAGTAGTACAGATCTGTGGTGGAAATAAGTAGACCCCTGGAGCTCAGTGGCTAGTCAACCAGCTTAATGAGCAATCCCGGGTGCTATATCCTCTAGAACTGGAGTTTTATGCAATTATGAACTACCATGTTGGTTCTGGGAACCAAACTTCAGTCTGTTGCAAAAGCAGTAAGTGCTCTTAACCACAGAACCATCTCCCAAGTCCCCAAATCATGGACTTTTTTAAATGACATTTCCAGTGCACTGTACCTACCCTAAAGTTCCTCCCTCTAAACTTGTATTCCACAATTAATTAACCTTGTACTTTAGGCCACTGTTAGACCTACTACAATGCAAAGTGAAAAGTGATACAATATGTTTATCACCTGGCACATAGTTGAAACTCAATACATTTTTAACTAAATAAAAGTGATCCCTAGGCTCAGATGCACCTTGCAGAACCCATTTCATCTGGCTGAGATTACACTTGGAATGGGCACCCACTGCTACTGTCTGTCTTCACACCTGGGCACCCACTTCCTTTTCTGTTCATTTCCTTTGCTGTCAGTAGGCTGAGGGCATGCCTTCAAACAACCCACCCTGCTGAGTTCATGCTAGCTCCTTGCTCCTTCCTTTCCCCTAAAGGTACAGATGTTAGATATCAGGTCAATTTTTCACTCCTGGTCATGGCTGAGAACACTGTATCTTCATTTCTTATGTCTTTCAGCATTCTTGGGACAGCCAGGTTAGCACGGAATGAACAAGAATCAGGTTTGATAAGAGAAGTAGAAAAGGAACAGAGGCCTGAGTCATCTATGAACCGGCTGACTTACTCGGAATAATTCATAAGCTCACTAATCGAGCCCTATCACCTACACGAAAACAGACAGAGCCTCACCAACAGGCTCTTTAGTTTCTTCCAATGAGCTCTAACATCTTAGGCCAAACTAAGAACTTCCTTTGCCACCCACCACCTCCACATGGTTTTCAAGGGGTGGCCAGGCAGGTATATACTCTTTTCTGTGGTTTCATTAGACCTCAGGAAAATATTTCAAGCAGAGAAAACTTAGCATCAAAGGGTTCAGAGGAAATGAAGTCATCAGAACAAAGGCTCCAGTGTTCCCAGGAAGATAATCTCAATGATTAAGCATATGAAATGATCACATTTAAGAACCTAATTCTATATCTCTCTTTTCAAAAGCAGCAGTGTTTGTTTCTTGGTAACCCCACATGCATTCACATGTCAAGATCCCAGACCACTGCAACAGAGGCCAGGCCAGCTTCTCTAAACCAAACATGGAGAGACAGGCAAATACTAGTACAATTGTCCCTGATGCTGAGAATCAGTTATCTGTCTTGTTACCGCAACAAGAGCAGCATAAGGAAAGGAGGGCTGATTTTGGCTCACAGCTCAAGGGTGCTGTCTACCATGGTGGAGAAGTTGGGATGGCAGCAACCAGTCACATTGCATCCGTGGACAGGAGTCCTCATGTTGGCATTCTTCTATTGCAGCCCAGGATCACAACCTACTTGAAGTGTTGCCTATTCAGCTCAGTCAGCCTTATTCAGATAATCCCTCACAGGCATGTCCAGAAGAGGCATCTCCTAGGAGGGTCTAGATCCTGTTAAGTCAAAAACCAAGTAACTATCACAGATATGCCATCCATGATGTAGGAAATCTACACTTTAGGAGGTAGTATATTTAATTCACAAAATAGCCCCAGTAGTTAATGGGACATCCATACAGCACAGAGGGGAATCAGGTAGACAGTGTCCACATCTAAATTTTAATAAAGAAGATCACTGTCATTTATTGGTATGTAATAATCCAAAACAGTCCCTTCAATGGAATGAAAACAGATAAATGTCTTTAGCTGGCTTTAATGACCAGAGTCTCTCTTTCCTTAAACCTTCAATCTTTTTCTTAGTGTCATCTCTGTGCTAGGCACTAACACAGGTACAATAACTCATAGAAAAATCTATGGATATCCATATAGTCAGATACCGTCCTAGTTAGCATCAACTATTGACACCTGGAAAAAGTACCAGCTGAGTAATTGCCTTTATCAGGTTGATCTATAGACGTGTCTGTGAAAGATTTCCTTGATTGTCTTAATCAGTGTACGAGGGCCCAGCTCACTTTGGATATCCTTTTCCTGGACAGCTGATGCAGGACTGGATAAAAAAGCTAACTGAGCATGAACCACAGCAGAGTATACCATAAGACAAACCAGAAAGTAGTGTTCCTCCTTGGTTTCTGCTTCAGGTTCCTGCCTTAACTTCCTGCCCTGACTTCCCTCAACAGTGGGCTATGACCTGTGAACTGGAACAAACCCTCTCCCCGCTGAGTTGCTTTTGGTCAGAGTGTTTATCACAGCAGCAGAAAGGAAACAGAACAGACACCTAGCCATTCTTCTAGAAACTTGAGTCCACCACATGGAGAACTAACACTTGTCTTAATAGAAGCTTGTGGAACGCCACAGACTGTTGTAGCTGGCAGAAACTTTAAGGGGCAACCACGGAAGAGGAGGAACGAGGATGGGCTCGTATGGCCATCAGCTAGAGACTTCATCTTCACAGTAGACCTCAGCACTGGACCCGTCACATAAGCATGCTCAGGAAAATGATGACAAGGAGAAATGAGGCCCCTGGATATACACATCCATGATGTAGCAGATCCATCCTTGGAGATGAAGAAGTATCCCCACCTTTCTAGTTCATGGCTTTACAGGCTCCGTGCCACACAAATGGAACTAAGGCCTTTTATTATTGATCTGGACCTTTCTTTGTCATTCACACCTCAAAGCTTGTCATAATGCTTTGACCTGCTTCATAAATTTTAATAGGGCATTTTTAAGCAAATGTTTTCTTGACATGTAGCATGCAGTCAGAAAAGTATGCAAACTGTAAACGTGTGGGTAAGTCCTTTCCCAGGGTATTGTTCTTGGCTAACCACCACTTGGAAGAAGAAATAGATACAAGGCAACTAGAACTGCCCTCCTTCTGTGCATCTTCAGTCCCCTCCCCCAGTAGTCAGGCATGCATCCCATACACTGGATACACACACACACACACACACACACACACACACACACACACACACACACACACACACACGCACACACACACACACACACACACCAGGGGTGCTTGATCTCATTTTGTCAGTAAAATATAGATTATTTTGACCTATTTTAATTTAAATAAATTATTTAAAAAGCATGTGTGGTGACTCATGCCTGTAATTCCAGCACTTGGTAGGTAAGACATGAAGCCCAAGGCCAGCCAAGGCTACAGTATAAGAACTATCATTCATAGATAAGTAAGTAGATAGGTAGGTAGATAGACAGACACAGAGAGAAGCAGGTAGGCAGTTTTTTGTTTCCAGGGTGCTGAGGGTTGAAATCGTGGCCTGATGCATGCTAGGCAAGCTTTGTGCTGGCTACATCCCCACAAGTTAGTTATTAAGCAAAGGTATTTGCACATAGTTTCTTTCGCTTGGTTTTCATTTTGTGGCATCTGTTTCTGTGGCCACATTACAGCCTAGTATAAAGCATCCCAATGTGTGGGAAACCATACTTCATGTGCTCACATTCATTGTAAGTTATTTGTCCACTGTACCAAGGGAAGATATCCGAGTTGCTCCCTGTTCAGGGCTATGATGACAACAGTTGTTATAAATATCATTTTTCGTGTGGATATGTACCCTACTCTCTTTGATACATTTAACAAGAAACAGAGATATAGCCCAGAGGTGGATGTTAAACTTCATTAAAAACTTCCATATTTCTGAAGTGATTCCACTAATTTACTTTTCCATTAGCAGAAAATAAATCCCAGATTGTCCTGGCTGACATTTAATATTGTCAGCTTTGATTTTTGTTTTGTTGTCTTTAGCCATTCTGATGCATGTGTGGTATCGAACTGTGGCTTTATTAATTTGTTTCATCTAGTGACTAATTGCATTGAGCACCTTTCCATGTGAGTGTTGAGCCATTCAGAGAATTTCTTTTATAAAGGCTTTTCAACAGATCTTTTCACATTTTAATTTTGAGTTATGTCCTTCTTGATTGATTCATGGAACTTTTTGTATATTTAAGAGCTGAGTCTTCTGTTATATTTTTACACTACAGATTTGAATTTTCTTTGGAGACTCTATACGTTGTCTTCTGGCTAATGACATCTTAAAGAATTCTGATGTCAGTTCTTTTCTTCAAGGTTTGTCCTCCTAGTGTTTTGTTTAGGACATTTGCTCCCCTCAGGTGAGGTCATGCATCTAGATTACTATTCACTCAGAACTATTTTTCTTGTATAACATGAAATAGGATAAATCTTTTATTGGACCTACAGATGAAATGTTTGAAAAGTGAAAATGTAAGATGTTGTACAAGCCTAACTGGTGAGGTGCCTTGCAGCTCTTGCAGAGGACCCCAGTTCAGTTCCCAGCCCCCAAGTCAGGCAGACCACTGTAACTCCAGCTCCAGGACTCTTTGGATACTTGCAGACATATGTTTATATATACATGCAGACCACACACATATACACAAAAAGAATAAAATTCATCTTTAAAAACCAGATTCTGTATGAGCAGAAAGCACACCTTCACTGTGTCATACAGAGACTTTAGGACTTGCTTCATCCTCTTCTTGCTTACATAAATGAACCATCTACAAAACTGACCCGCTCTGCCTCTCCATAATATTGCTGCAGTGCCTGCTTGCTTTGGGGCTGGCACTCCTAGTACCATCCCCTTTTTCCATCTTTTTCAATGACTTAGGTTGGACTATCAGTGGAATCCCATGTGTAGGTTTCCCCGGTCTCTAGATCTTTGAAGTGAGGACACATATATTCCTACACTAGGATCAGATGTGCATCTCTGAATGTCTACTGTGCAAACTGTTGTCTCCTGCCACTGGATTTCATGAGAATTATGTCTGTGTTTCCCTAGCCCAAGTTGTTCATGCTTGCCATAGAACTCACAGATTGGAGACAAATAATTCCAAGACCTGTCTTTTATAGATTTTTTGTTTGTTTGTTTGTTTGTTTGTTTTGTTTTCAGATTTTTTTCTTAACCATAAGCTGCCAGGAGATAAGGAGGTCCTATTTATAAGATGTGAGGTTATAGAGGAGTGGAGAAGCCCTGTTTCTCTGTAGGAGACTGGTTCAAACCCATGAGAATACTCAAGACTGGCTTCTCAGCCAGCACTAAAGCTGAGTCTTGGAGGCTTCTTGCAACTGGATAATGACATGTGGCATTGCATTTTTAAAGAGAAGTTGGTATTTATTGAGCAAAGGTTTTAATGCAAACTTAAGCACAGGCATTAAAAGGGAGGAGGAGAGATACAGAAGAGAAGCACATTCTTAGAGTGGGTCTAGTTTTCTCAAGAGAGATGAAAAGTACCATCCATCAAGTGCAAACCCAAATATACCTCTTTGTATTTTAGATGAAACTCCCCAGAAGCAGACCCTGAGGTCTGTGTGTATAATCTATGCAGAAAATGCCACCAGGCAGTGAAGAAATCACAGGAAAGAAAAAGAAACCAATCACACCCACAGTTTCAAGAAAATCCCCAGTCAGTTTGAACTCATAGGCAGGTTCTCAAGTGTGGTACCCAGCCAACGGTGCTTCTGCCCCAGCCAGTCACAAGCTAGAAGCTGCTGATGGCTGAAGAGTGAGGATGCAGAAGACCAGGACAGAGCATACTACTGGGTGAGTGAGTGGTGTCAGTAGCTGAAGGCAAGCATCCAGAGTGAGTCACTCACGTGTACAGGCCATAAGAGCAGAACAGCTGGCATGGCTGAGGAATGGACACCAAGAAACCGATGAGAAGATCAGTAGGCTCTGACAGGCAGAACCAATGTGCATGTGTCAGACTTAAAGTGTAAATAGAAACCTTATGATTGGGTACAATGCTGGCGTGTTCAGAACTCAATGCCGTTGGGTTCAGAAGTGAGCCTAGAGCAAAGCCATGGGCCTCAGCACTCTATGTGTTGGGGACCCCCACCAATAATGACAGGTACAAGAATCAGAAAAGATTAACTGGCTGCTTTTTCTGGTTGACTTTATTAACTTTATTACAGCCTGATGTGGTTATTGTGCATTAGGATTCTATGATTTAATACTGTATCATTTATTCTTCATCTTTCTCAAGTATTCTCAATATTAATACAAGTCATTAAAGCATTAAAATGTAAAGCAAGGTAAAACAATGCATCCCCTTCCTCAGGAGCTTACTTCTAGAAGCTTAAGTGAGCAGTGAACTCATGTCTAGGAAGAGGTGACACTGACTGCCTGACCCCCATCCCCAGATGCCACCCTGGAACTCAGTCCAGCTGCATCATGGGAAGATGTGAACAGTTAACCCAATCATGACAATATAGAAGCAATGAGCACACTTTTCTACCTCCCAAAAGAGATTCTTGTGATGATGGGACAGAAATATCTAATGAATTTAATTAAGTTATTAACAATTTTGAGAGGTGTTGCTTTTCCATTAAAACACAATTATGAAAACTGCAAAAATTAAAATCAAACTCGGCTTTTAAGTGGTGAGCATAAGGCTAAAAGACCATTTCTCCTCTTTTATAAACACTTCCCCAGGGTGTGAAGGGCTGGGCGATAGGTGTGTAATTTCCCTTATCCTCTAGAATCGACTGAAAAACGACAAGTCCAGAGCCAACTTAGACCGCATTCTGCCTTAGCTTCAGCTACTGAAATGTGGTCATTTCAAGACAGATTTCCCAAGTTAATTATGTTTTCCTGTAAAACATAGCATTAATTTTAAGTGTAGAGTATTAAAGTGGAATGTATAATACACTACTCAAATGGTCTGTTGTAATTTTTCTCCCCAAATAAGTGTACTGCACATGATGTGCCTGTAATGGTATTAATTATTTATCACTCTATGTGGTGAAAATACCAATTATAATAAATAGTAAAAGGGCTATTAGCTTTCCTGAACAATAAACAAAATGGAAGTTTTGAGATCAATGTGATGAATATGTTAAGTTTAAATTCTCTTTGCCGTAAGAGTTGATAGGGTTTTATGTATCAGTCTTATGAAAGTGTCACAGACATTTAAAAGAGAAATATATTAAATAAAAATAAAATCTATTAAAGAAGCTAATTTTAAATATTTAATGATATAATTAGGTCTTATTAACGTAACATTTTTTATTTTTCAGATTAAAAATTCACAGGGTTGTCGTCTTCTCCATCTTAATCAGATATCCTGTTTGTTATAATTATTTGGTAGGTATTTTCATTAACATTTGATGAATATTAACTGTTAGAAATAAAACAGTATTTTTTTTTGCTATTTTGAGCAACAGGGGTTACTTTGTGTCTGGCAGAGGGACAGTCAGAAGAAGAAATAGAGAGCTGTTACCTGTCCTCTGCCAGACCAAGAGCAGAGAGAAAGCTGGAGCCTGACCTGCTGCCGGCTATAGGGAACGCCGGCTTTGGCATGCCTGAGAAAGGCCAGCTAGCATGGGCTGCAGAGTTCAGAGGTTAGGGCTTTATTAAAACCTAGCTTCTCTCTCTCTCTCTCTGTCTCTCTCTCTGTCTCTCTCTCTGTCTCTTTCTCTCTCTCTCTGTCTGTCCTTTCTGTCTCTCTCTGGTTTGGGACAAGTTACTAAATTCCTGGAACCTCCAACCTCCATTTTCTTAGCTACAAAGTAGGGATCCACAGCTTTCTTGCAGGGCTGCTCTGCTGTGAGATTAGAAGGAACAAAGTGGTCCAGAGAAGATGCTTAGTACTAAAGAAGTGATGCTCTAATACATCCCCACAAGTAAAGGAAATGATGAACAAGAACAGAGACTGTTTCTGATTATGTTTCACTGGAAAAATAACACAACCACATTTATAGCCAATGATAATTCTTTTCAAAGACCATGCATTAAAAAAAAACTAGTGCAAATTTCTATGCTTCAAAATCACTAGGAAACAAAAAGACAAGCTACAAACTGGAAGAAAATATTTTCAAATTGTATCTCTGGAAATGGCTCATATTCAGAATATGTAAAAAGTTTATACAAATCAATAAGAAGACGATTTCAAAGTTTCAAGTAAAAATTCATACAAGTGGTCAATAAGCACATGAAAACATATACAATATAATTAGTCATTAGGTAAATCACACCTCCACCATTCACCCACTGGCAAGGAAGATAACCAGCTGCTGAGGTGAAAACTTCATGTAGGGTAAAAGTGAAGCCACAGCCCTTGGGACAAATTTATCCGTTTATGAAAATGTTAAGCACAACCTTACCATGCGACCCACAATTCCACTCCTGCCAATCTACAGAAGAGAAATCTGTCACATCATCTGACCTCAAATATGTTTTTAGTAGCGATTCACTCCTAATTTGTGAGAGCCCTCAGTAGGTTAAAGAAAAGTGCTCATCACAAATTAGCAGACTTCAGGGAAAAGCCACGACTCACACTTTGTCTATGTGCTAAGTCACTTCCACGCTGTTCTCCCATCACTTATCAAATCTATTGATGATTTAATTGCACAATCCCTCCCTTTACATCCAGGAATCACAATCGACATCCGATACCCAAGAAGAGACACAGGAACTCACTCTCCAACGTTTGCAGAACACCATCCCCACAGGAACTCAGGAGGCCTGGCACGAGCTCACAGGCAGCTCTCTCCTGGTTTGTTTGTCTAAAGTTAGACGAACTTCACGGCTAAGCACTAATGGCCTTAGGCCTTATGCTTGCTTCACGCTTAAATCCCAGAGGTTCTTACTACAAGTACTGAAGAAAGGTAAATGTCCCAGGCTTTAGATTACTCACTAAGGAAAAACGCATGCCGAGAGTTAGGTGTCTGTCCTGGTGGAGTTGGTTGTGTTGAGTAAATCATTGGAGATATATGGTTTCTCTTAAGAGTCAGTAATGCAGTACAGTGTGTGTGTGTGTGCGTGTGTGTGTGTGTGTGTGTGTGTGTGTGTGTGTGTGTGTGTGTGTATACAAACACATCAGTCTGTGGGGGAGATATGATCATCACCAGACAGTGTCACACTGAATCAAATGCACAGCACAGCCCTCCAAATGAAAGGCGGGTTCAGCGGCTCTAAGAAGGAATAAGGGAATGAATGATAGCCGATATTTTCCAGAACCAATAAAGATGGTATATCCAGGGAGTAGAAAGGCTGGCAAATGCTGTCCAGACTGGGGAGAGAAAGAGGCTATTTTGTAATTCTGTGTATGATTCTATGAATAGCATCAGTATGGCCAGGTATTTCTACCCTTCATGAAGCTGGGAAAGATCTCATGAGAGAGACACATTAAGGTGGGCTGAGGGGGAGACAGACCAACAGCAGTGAATGACGTAGGCAGATGAACCACATGCAACCAATATTGTTTACACAAAACACAGTGGCATTGGATCTTTTTTTTAAAGACTTGGTTTTGTCTCCTTTTTAATTATGAAGGATAAAATAAAATTGAGTGACTGAGAGGAATAAATAGATAATGAAGTATCAGGGGTTTTTATATAGAAGCTTCTTATTAAAATGACTGTCTCCTTCAACTGTTTAATCTAATTTCTGCAAGGCAGGTTTCCACTTGTTCTGCTCATATAAACGCACAGGTATTAGCACTCTTATTAAGACACTGAGCAGCTCTCGTGCAGGGTGCTCAGAGCTACCTTAACCCTTCAGTGGCTCCTACGCTGTTTCTCTTTCTGTTCCCTTCTCTCTGTAGAAAGCTGCAATCTCTCAGTCTCCTCTCCCTATCCCTCTCCCTCTCTCCCTCTCCCTATCTCTCTGTCTATATATGTGTGGTGTGGTGTGTGTGTGTGTGTGTGTGTGTGTGTGTGTGTGTGTGTGTGTGGTGTGTAGGTGCCTGTGAAGTCCAGAAAAGGGCATTGGATCCCTTGGGACTCTGGCAAGAGCAGCGAGTGTTCTGTGGTGGTTTCAATGGGAACAACTCCCATCGGCTCACATACTTGAATACTTGATCTCCAGTTTGTGGAACTGTTTGAACATGATTATGAGGTGTGGCCTTGTTGAAGGAAGTGTGTCACTGGGGGCGGGATTTGAGGTTTTAAAAACCACAACAATCCCAGTTCTCTCTCTCTCTCTCTCTCTCTCTCTCTCTCTCTCTCTCTCTCTCTCTCTCTCTCTCTCCCTCTCTTTCTCTCTCTTTCCCACCTTGTGTGTGTGTATGTGTGTGTGTTGTGTGTCTGTGTGTTTGTGTGTCTGTGTGTGTGAGGATCTCTCTTTTTCACTATTGTACATGCCAGGCTAGCTTGCTACTGCTCCAGCACCATGCCTGCCTGTCTGCCGCCATGCTTTCCAACATGAGAGTCATGGACTCATCCTCTAAAACTGTAAGCCCCAATAAACTCTTTCTGTAACAGAAATCATGACATAGAGACTTATTATTAGTTTTTGAATGCTTGGCATTATCTTATGCTCATTTCTAGCTAGCTCTTAGAACTTAATTTGACTTGTTTCTCTTTATCTGTGTTTTGCCTTGGGGCTTTTTACCTTCTTTTCATTCTGTACGTCCTACTCCATGTTTGGTTGGCTGGCTGGCTCCAGGTTTCTCCCTCTTTTTTCCCTCGTTCTCTCCCTTCTCAAGCCTAGATTCCTCCTCCTATTTATTCTCTATGCCTGCCAGCCTCCCCATCCCTCCTCTACCTAGCTACTGGCAGGTAAGCTTTTTATTAGGCCAATCAGGTGCTTTAGACAAGCAAGGCAAAACAGCAACACATCTTTACATAACTAAACAAATGCAGCATAAACAAATGTAACACATCTTTACATAGTTACAGTAATATTCCACAGCATCTGTCTTCTGCAAATAGTCTTATCATGGTGTCTCTGCAGCAATATAAAGGTAGCAGGACTTGCTGTTTGTCTGAACCACCTCCTCCATTTCTGATCTTGATGTCACTGTGATGAGTAAACACATGTAGGAATGGCAGTGGTGGTTTGCACTGAGGGTTGAGTATTTTGTAGAGAACCTTCGTGTGAGGATGACCCCAGCGCAGAACTTGGGCTAACCACTCTCACTGTTGCTCACGAACACTTTGCTTTTCCTTTCCTCATGCTGCCCCTCTTCCAAGTGTGTCTAATCTTGGCATTTCTTCCAGCCAGGAGACAGACGTCCCCTCTAGTTACTTAACGATACTGACATTTTTGTAATGTTGGAGCTGTGTCACCGTTGGTGGTTTTTACATTTCTGTCCTTAAACATAGTTATTTCCCAATGGACACCATTCTCCCTAAACTTCTGTTTCTACTCTGTTAGCCAGCCTACAAGATAGCTGTAATACTTTCAAAAGTCAGCTTGACACCATCTAGAATCACGTGGAAAGAGAACTTCAGTGAGGGGTTGTCTAGATTAGGTTCGGCTCTGCGCATGGCTGAATGTAGGTGGTACTATTCCTGAGTTTAGGTTATGGACTATTTTGGAGAGTGTAAACTGAGTGCTGGAATTCACAGATTCTTTGCTATCTGTTTCTGATTATGGATATGATCACTCAGTTCTTTCAAACTCCTGCTGGGACTGCCCTGCTATGATGGATTGTGACACCAAACATTTTCTCCTTTAAGTTGTTTTTGTCCAGGTGTTTTGCTGCAGAAACAGGAAAGGAAACTGAGACAACAAGCAGCTCTGATACTTCTCTCCTCCTTGTATTCACCTTTTTTGTGTTTTCCTCGCCTCCCTCAACCCCACCAATACAAGATTTCATCTACACTAAATACGTGTTATTCTTCTGTTACTATTTAAGTGCTTAAAGGTATAGTATAAGTACAGACATACTGAGTAATGTGTGTAGTTAGCCAATGAGGTGCTACAGAAATGGCAGTGTGGCCTCTGGGAAGGGGCCATAAAAGGCATGGAGTTCCCTTTAGCTCTTTGCTGGGTCATATGAGAAGTGTGTTTCTACTTAAACATCTCTGCACAACACAGGGATGAGCTCCCCAGCCAAACCAGCTGTGTCTTGCCAAAGGAACCTGTGAGCCACCGTGGAAGCAGATCTTCTAGTGATCATTTTTAATGACTTTAGCCACAGCAGACATTCTGACTGAAACTCATGAGATTCTGAACTGGAAATGCTACCAGCAAAGCTGTTCTTTGGTTTCTCACTCACAGATGGTAAGTTAAGAAGTGCACATTGAAGCCACAGGGGTTTTCGGCTAGCTTGGTATGTAGCCATAGATAAATAAAACAATGAAAGTCAAAATTGGTCAACTACCTGCCAGTATTTATCATGGTCTCCAGCACAGAATGGCCACTAGAAATAACTGCTGTCCTAAATGAGTGCCCACAGGGCTGGGCACTCAGCTTTGCATGATGACATCTCTTAAGAGAACAGTCACATTTCTGAGCTGGCAGGCCCTGTATGAGCTCTCAAAAACAATCCACTCTTGTGGGAGGAGGTACTGGTAACTACGGTTTTTGTTCTTTTCTTTTTCTAATGGTTTCCTTGTAAGACTTTGTGCTGTAAGACTATTCATTTCATGTGCACAAAATCCTTGAATTGGATAGGACCGCCTTCATTTGACAAGTAAGAAAGTGGAGAGACAGTTTGGGCACTTTCGACACAGCCTGGTAAATACTTGAACTGACAAGGATTATGGTGTCAACCGTTACTTCATCTTGCCTATCAAGTACAAGAGCAGAGAGAGAGAGAGACTATCCATGTGCACACCTGTGCTCCAGCAACAGATCTCAGAAATCTTCCTTGGTCCTTGTTATGAACTGCCACCAAATCTAACTCTAGACAAATTGTTCTCAAAGTGTGCACTCCACAGCAACAGCTTTAGCATCTCGTTTGAGAAAAGCAAGCTGTCAAGCTTTCCCAGACCAAATTCAGAAACCCTGGAGTGAAGAAGCCCAGAAATCTGTTGGGGTTTGTAAGTCCTCAGTGTGTTTCAAATTTGTGATGAAGCCTGAGAATTCCTGCACTGGGCTGCCTTCATTTCTTAGGCAGCTTGAACAGCAAAAGAAAGGTGACTGCCGTGCACCACTGACCCCTGCTCTTTTTGTTCTGATTTCACCGTTCTCCTGCTGGATAGTAGCTCTAAAATCAGTTGCGTACTCCCAGCTGAGGAATTGAGCTATCAACTTATAGGCAGCCCCAGCAAGCGGAGAAAGGCATGCAAATACGAGGTTCTGCTGGCTTTGATGACACTCTCAATATTCCTTGTTGAATTTGTGGTAGCTCTGAGGGAGAAAGGGACTGTCCCTAGCTCTGGGAATTTCCCAGTAAGAGATGGAACCCCTTCTACTTTGGAAAACCCAAACTTTACTGAGACTGATGGAGTTCCTGAAGTTTATTCTCAACTGATTAATTTAGCCTCCAAATACAAATATGTGTGGGCATGCACATGTGTTCACACATACACACTTACAGACCTACATTTAACATTCAACATTACTAATAAACCTCTGACTATATGGTAATATTACCATTTTATTTAAATAATAATAGAATGCATGTGATGTTATAAGTATATTTAATGAGTTGTTACCTGGAACTCTTGGCTTGCATTGTTTATTGCATGGATGGAAAAGAATTTCTTTTGACTACCTAATACAGTCATAGCTACAATTAGATAAGCTTTGTTTATATATTTTTAATTTTTTCATTTATGTGTGTGTGTGTGTTTATGTGAACATGGCATCATATATTTATGGAGGTCAGAAGAAAAGTTACAGAAGTTGATTCTCTCATTCTACCATATAGGTTCCAGGGATCAAACTTGGATCACTGAGTTTGGCAACAAGTAACTTTACCCACTGGGCCCTCTCAGCTAACCCAGTTTGTATTTCCACATACTCACATAGCCATGCTCCTAGATTTTTTCTTCTCTAGTTACTATAAACATCATACTCATCTGCTTCATTATTTATTTATTTATTTAAAAGGAAAAAGATATAAAGTTAAAAGAAAAATCTTTTGATATGTAATGTAAAGATTAGAAATGTAACAGCACAAATTCTAGGAAATATAAGATTTCACCTATACTGCTCATACATTATTCTTTTGTTGCTCTTTAAGTACTTAAAAGTACAGTATAAGTCTAAAATAGCTGAAACATTTTGACAATGTTTCAGTGGTGAAAACCCATAGGACTCCACTGAGAAACTTCAACAAAAAAGTCATTTGCTTTGCTTTTATTTATACTTTCAGAAATTCAAAAATAGTCAAATCATCCTGGAAATTGGCGAGAACTCATTGAGAAGTAGCATCTCACCTAGGAAGGAGAATGGGCTGCTAAGGCTGCAGGTGAAAAGTTGTAGCAGGCTTTCTTGGGCCACTAGCCCCCAATCATGCCGCAGGCCGGCTTTGTCTCCCTTCTGAGAGGCCCTCTGTGCCTCTTTTCTGCATCTGGGGTTTCCTGTTACACTCTTTCTATAGCAGTCTTCAGCTGATGCCCACCACGGGCACCAAAATGCCACCGGGGTTAGCCACCCCACCTCCCGTCCCCAACTCAGAGACTTATTATTAATGATGAAAGGTCAGCCTATAGCTTAGGCTTGTCCCACTAGGTCTTGTAACTTAAATTAGCTCATTTATATTAATCTACATTTTGCCTCATGACTTTTCACCTTTCTTCTGTCTTGCACCTCCTGTTTCCTCTCCATGTCCTCTCGAGTCTCTCTCTGCCATTAAAGGCCTGCCTAATCTCTTCCTACCTAGCTATTGGCCATTCAGCTCTTTATTAAACCAATCAGAGGGTGCCTTGGCAAAGACACACCTTCACAGTGTACAAAAAGATTATTATACAACAGAAAGTCATGTGAGAAGGAGCTGGAAATGCACTCTAACTAGGCACTTCCAGACACTCAAGGTGCACTAGGAGTTGGGTGCAGATCCTGGTGCAGTCCATTTGGAGAGTTGCTTGAGATTTTTGTACTGATAACCTCCCTCCAGGGGATGCTGATGCTAAGGTCCCTGGATTTATGCAGGAAAGCAGGGTGGCACTGAAGCTGTCCAATCACAATCACCCATGGAATATTTATAAGAAGCTGTCCAATCACAATCACCCATAGGATGATATTGATCATAAAAAAAAATTGAAGCTCTGCTTCAATTCTTTCTTAATTGTTAAAGGCCATGCCCAAAAGATTATCCCACTGAATAACCATTTTTATAAAAGGCTCCTAGTTTCCTGAGCAATGAATCTGAGTTTACTTTCTGTGTCATCTTAGAAAACTTCTTAATCTTTAGAGTCTTGGTTATTCACCTAATGTTGAGAAGGATTCTGGATATGCCAAACTCCATGCTGTGCCCTAGAGATAAAATAGGAAACTCACAATCCAAACACAACACCAGTGATTTCAGAATGCCATTATCTAATGTGATAAGGACTCTAATAGGGACAGGCACAGGTTATCAGATGGAAAAAAATCTGAGAACCACTAATAAATGTAAACAGCCAAAACAGGGAGACAGGCCATTCTGGTGTGGCTATTGTACATTAGTGACTCTGGACTGTCTGTCCACACACTTTGTAATACAGCATTCTACTTGTCTAAAAATCTGAGGGATCTCTTACTGCCTTGCATCTCACCCACTCCTGTGACTTCCTCTGACCAGAAAGATGTGAAGTAAATAGTATATAACAGTTCAAGACCCTAGAGTCTTATAGTCTTTGACTAGAGCCTCTGTGAAGGAAGCTTTGTATGGTTGCCTGAGACACTTCAGCTTTCTATTCATTTTTCTTAAGACTCCAGACCTGTGAACAAGGCCATATTAGAGTCTCTAGCCTCCATTGGTCCTCCAAAAATTTGCAGCTCTGAGGGCTTTTTCAGGTAGAATAGTCAGAAGAACCACCCAGCAGCACTCAAAACCATGAAGCTGTTGCTGCTTTAAGTCTAAGTGATGGTAGATGATGATGCTCACCAGGTAAAGAGAGCAAAGAGAAAAGAGGCATCATGTACATGGCTGTATCCAGGACCACCTCCTGGAAGGCTCTGAAGACAGTTTGACTTTATTCTTAGAACAATTAGAAGCTTAAGAGACTTTGAATAAAGGGGACTAACACGGTTGGATCCCTCAGTTGTAACGGTAATTTAGATGTCAGTCACTTAGCTCTTGTAGGAGTTCTTATCCTAGTGACAGTTACATGTAGTAGCAGTCAATGCCATGAGGAGTCAGGATTTCCAGAGCCAGAAAGCAAATAAACAAGCAACAGCAACACACACACACACACACACACACACACACACACACACACACACACAAACCTTTCCTCTTCATTCCCTTCTCCCTGTGCCTCTTGTCAACTCCATGTCCCACCTCAGTCCCTGAGCCTTTCCACAAAGGGGGCTAATCTACTGAGATGAGGTGACTCTAACTGAAAGAATGATGCTCACATGTCCATGTCCTGGATCTGGAAGGGTCATGTTCTGAAAGAGAGCTGAGTGGCAGGGTATTTTCTATTGTCGTGTCTCATGAGTATCTTCTAGAATAGAAGTTTATACACTTAGACAAACCGTTAGCCTTGACCATGAGTGACAAATCACCTGTAGATCACCTTTGGGAGCTGGGACTCTGTCCTAAAGGGTTTAAACTCCCTTATTGGAAAAGAAAAGATACTCTAGCTTGTGTCAGGTAGACAAAAACTAGCCAGTCTAAGAGTGGCAACACTCTGGTTGGTATGATTGAAGGAAGTGACTGAGTGATTTCTAGTAGTGCTCATGAACGGAACTGCGAGGTTCTGTGACTTTTGACATTCATGTTTATTTGACAAGTACAAGGTTACTCTAAGAATAACATCTAGGTTTTACGAATGCTAATAAATGATTATTAAAGATAGTATAGATCACAACCAAAGAATATACAACTAGGCCTGGGCCCCTCACCCTCTACATTACACAAGGGTTTTAAACTTCTGACCTGGTTCAATAGATGCTACTTACCCTCCTCCTGATTTCCTTCATACCCTGGACTGCAACTATCCAGTCCCCGTCACAGCTGAACACCGTGACTGGTGTGACCATGAATGATGCTACTGGGAGCATAGTGGTGCAGAGAGAAAGAACATCATAATAGTGATGCCATTTCATGAGACATCCTTGGGATGACCAGGAGTGAAAACTGAGTTAAAAGAAGCTCCAAAATTATATCAAGAGAATGGTAACATTGTCAGAGTAGGTGGCAAGTCTTCCAGGTGTCTCTTCAGGAAGACATGTCATATGAATAGACATGGGGAAAAAGGCATTTTGTGATCATTTTTAACTATAAATGGCATATGATGGGAGACTGAACCTTTACAAATGAAGCATGTTAGTGAATGGCTTAAGAAAGCGTGCTGAAGTGTCACATGTACC
Source organism: Peromyscus leucopus (assembly GCF_004664715.2). NCBI lineage: Eukaryota > Metazoa > Chordata > Mammalia > Rodentia > Cricetidae > Peromyscus > Peromyscus leucopus. The sequence goes on from NC_051084.1 coordinate 70,992,782, forward strand.
ATCTCATGTGCACGGGGCTTATTCTGGCTTTGTGTTATTAGTGTTTCCTGAACTCTGCATCTAACTCTTTAATATAATAAGGCCACTTTCCTTCCAAAAACTTATGTCACCCACAGAGTGCCCTTTGGTGCTTCTCTAGAGTAGATAATTCACAAAATAAAGTGTCTTTTCTACTAAGTACTTTTCCCTAAATCTGTAGTCAATGATGAAAAAGTTCAAGCATATTTTTGAAAGTTAGCTCTTTTCTTCCCCATTGTGTGACACTGGGCAAGTCATTTATCCTGTCTGAATTCAGATCCCCTCCTAACCAGGAAAAGCTGGGAGGAGGATGAAGAATAAGGTAATAGATTGAAGCTTTGGTTTGCATATCACTTGAACTTCATATAAGTGATAATTATATATTTTAATTAATTAACTAATTATATAACTAAATCAAATGAGCCATGCAAGAACTAATTATGAGATTGTATCATGAAGTGGAGAACAAGAAAGGTAATGACTTCAGAACTGAAGAGATCACTTAGCAGTTAAAAATCACTGAATGCTCTTGTAGAGGATTCAAGTTTGGTTCCCAGCACCTACTGGGTGGCTCACAACCATCTGTACCTCAAAGTCCAGGGAATCTGACACCCTCTTCTGGCCTCCACAGGCACCAGTCACACACGTGGTTTGCCTGCAAAGACATGCAGACAAAACACCCATACACACAAAATAAAATAACATTTTAAGGTAAAGATAATGGGAGGGGCCTGACACTATGTTGATGTATGTGGCCTGTGCTGCAGCCCGAGGCCATGCTGATGTCCTTGATGTCCGTAGTCCGTGTTACCACTGAAGACCATGTTGATGTCCATGGTCTGTGATGACACTGGAGTCCATGATCCATGCTGCTGTTGACTGTAGAGGGCAGGGAAGCTTCTTGCAGACTCATAGTTGAGAATGAGAGACATAGAAGTCTTTTGTGACAACCTCTCTTCAAAATCCCCACTCCCACACTCACGCCTCAAAATGAAACAGTCTAGACTGGAAGCCATTGAAGAGAGTTCTCAAAAGTTGACATAGGGATCCTAAGGTGTAGCTCTTCATAGTTGATGGCTTTGGCAGAGGTAGAGGTGGGGAAGGACTCAGTTTTCTATAATGGGCAGGCCATTGGGAGTTTGACCATGAGCCAGTGAGTATATGGGCAACACAAATTGGACTTTTTCTTTTCTGTTCATCTTTTTCTTGGGGGAGGTCACAGGGGTGGAGGGTGTACTTAGTTGGGCTGGGAAGTGAATGCGATTGCAGTGGATTATGTGAAACTTCCAAATAATCAATAAAAATATTATGTTGAAAAAAAGATAATGGAAAGGAGAAAAAACAGAGAAGTGTATGTTTTCTTTCATGAGTAGAGTATAACATGAATCCACAAGAAGGCTTACTTAGGGGTGGGCAGAGTGGACCAGCAAGAGAAATAATAACTGGGGAATTAATATAATCAAAGTGCAATGGCATATAAAGATGCCAACATGAAACCCATCATTCTGTAAATAAAAAAAAATTATAAGAAATATTTCCTAAAGAATATATTACAAGAATGTATCATGAGGGCCTGGAAAGATGATTCTGTTCTTAAAAGCACTGGCTGCTCTTCCAGAGGACCTGGGTTCAATCCCCAGCACCCACATGGCAGCTCACAACTGTCTATAACTCCAGTTCTAGGGGATCTGACACTCTCACACAGGCATACATGCAGGCAAAACACCAATGCCCATGAAATAAAAGTAAATAAATTTTAAAAAAAATCCTCAACCGAAGTTGGCTGGAAGATAGTAGTGCATGCCTCTAATCCCAGCACCTGGATCTCTGCATTTGAGGCCAGCCTGGTCTACAGAAAGGGTTCCAGGACAGCCAGGGCTATACAGAGAAACCCTGTCTGGAACCCATCCCCAAAAGAACGTATCATTGTTTACCCAATCCTATACACATGAGCCCTCCCTCTGAAAAATAAAAATTATATGTATATCTAAAACTATCAATTCAATGAACAAAATTGTCAAGTAGCCAAGTGAAATCAGTGACGTGTTGTCCTTGAAACCCAAGCATCACCACCTAAGGAAATGAAGCCGTGAGCAAGTGCTCCATTTTGTGTAATGCTGATGAAGACAGTGAAGGTTCTACTCCACATCTGCGGACATCAGCTGAGAGCAGATGCAGTGACTTCAGGTCTGCCTGTTCAGATCAGGAAAGCTCCGTTCACTGCAAAACAAACATTGTTTAGAGGCTGCAGTTCACCAGTTGGAAGGAAAATAGAATCAATGGTGTTAATTGAAGTATCTGAGCCGTCATTTTATGAATATTTTAGTTCCGTCATAAATTACTCATTTGTTCAGATATGTCAGGGTTCCTCCCCCACCTGCCCTCCCATGCCTTAAGACATGGCACTAGGAAATAATTAAAGGGCATCAGGACAAAGTTAAAGAGAAGCTGACAGGAGGATACCTGATGATGAATAATGTTAAAGTTGGCCACAAATAACAAGTGCCTCTTAATGAACCACAGCTAAAGGAATTACCCACCAGGCCCTATCAGTGAGGACTTAGTCTCATTCTCTCACTGCTCACAATGTCACCTCACTGCCATTGTGATGATGCCTTAAAACCCTGAAGTGACAAGTAAGGACTCTGATGGTTTGAAAGTATCTGCTCAAGAGGTGTTGCCACTGTGAAAATATTAGGGGTTCGAACTGCCAAGAAGCAATCCAACCTTGAGGCCGCCTCCTATGAATGGGACGGAAGCTCCTCCACGGGAGAGGGCACCGTGAGGGAAGCCCCAGCCCCTGTACCTCTACCACAGGAAGACCCAAAGAAACTTGTCATCAGCTGATGGCACTTTGACCATGGACTTCACAGCTTTAGGAAATGTAAAAATAAATTTGTGTTCTTTACATATTATCCAGACTCAAGTATTCTGTCATAGCAGCACAAACCACAAACTTAACAGACTGTGTTTAAAAGGCCATTTCTCATTATGATTTCAATGTAAAATGTACCCCACTGACAAGTGTATTTGAATCAGCAGATGATGCTGTTTGTGGAACCTTTGAGTGATAGCGCCTACTGTCAGCTCAGCCTTGGGGGTTAGTAAGCACCCTGTATCCTGTCCTGCCTCTGCTTCCTCTCTGGGAAGCTGTGTGGAGGTAATGAGCCTAACATGTCATCATGGAGTAACTTGCCACCAAGCCACCTGCTGGGACGGACTTTATTCTCTCAAACCATGAGCCAAAATAAATGTCCTTCCTTAGCTGCTTCTTAGAGGGTGCTTAGTCACAGTGACAAGACAACAGGTAGTACATTGTGCTGAACCACGTTTGTACTCGGTCTTTCACCTGCCTAAGTCCTAGAGCACAGTCCCAAAAAAATGATATCACTGAGATAAAGGTGAAGATATTAATGTGATTCAGTCTTACCCTCCAGGCCATCAGAGCTAGAACAGACAAATAAAACACTAAATAAAGATGTCAGCACAGGTAGCAAAGGACAAAGGAAAACAAAGAGGGAAAAATTCAGCCAAACGGGAAAGAACACAGAAAGGAAAATGAATCAGGGTTGAAAGTGCTTGGGGGAAGCTGTGTTATGTTCACAACTACATGTTGCCATTAATAACAGCAAATGGTTGGAGAGAATACTGTGTTAGCTAATACATAACTGTTATGAACAGACCAGCTGAGTTTGTATTAAAGGAACTTCTCCAGAAAAGCAATGTACATTATATATGTGGATTATACATATTATATACATATATACACACAGGGATATTTACTCTAAACCCTTCATTTAGTTCATCAAGTCATTTAATGGCAAGACGCATCTAGAGACATGCTATAGAACTGTAGAGTAAAAATACTGTATGGATGAGACATTCTTTTGTCTGTCAAAGGGATAGGTCACTTATTTACTACAGTTCTTCCAATGAAGAAGTCTCTACCAATGCCCTGCTTCATGGAGCTATTTGTTGAACATCCAGAAAATACTCTATGCAACCCATCATAGTTTCAAATTCAAAACATGTTTTTCCTCCAGTTCAAGCATATAAGCTTAGTTTTAAAAAAGTTTAAGGCAGTCAGGACCCTGTCTTTAATCTAGGTGGCAGAAGAAGGCATATCTCTGAGTTCCAGGACAGCCAGGGCTACACAGAGAAACCTTATCTTGAAAAAAAAAAAAAGAAGAAGAAGAACAAGAGGAGGAGAAGGAGGGGGGACAGGAGGAGGAGGAAGAGGAAGAAGAATAAGAATATATAAATATAAATATATATATATATATTTAAAATATAAAATATCAAACCTACAGGTCAAAGATTCACAACCCTCCTGCCCGTCTCCCATGGATCCAGCCAGGGCTGCTAATCTGTGCTCATTGTGTGCCAGGAGTTGTGTAGGGTGGGAGTTTTACACAGTCTGTGCCTTACAGTTGTGCCCCCATTCTAGAGCTGCATCAAACACAAACAGCACAAATGTTCTTGTCCCTGGGCTTGGTCCAATTAGACAGCACTGCTCCAAACAACAAGCGCGCACAAAAAGAAATGCATCCGATAGGAAGGTTGCTATCGCTCCATGACCTTAAAGTTAGATTGGTTCACATATGCTTCCAGTGGAATCTTTAATTAAAATGCCTTTCTTTTTTGGCAGAGGAGGGGGAGTCGAGAGGGGCTTTTTGTTTATTTGGGATTTTTTGTTTGTTTGTTTGTTTGCTTGCTTGTTTTTGAGACAGGGTTTCTCTGTGTAACAGCCCTGGCTGTCCTGGAACTCACTTTGTAGACTAAGCTGGCCTAAAACTCATCAAGTTCTGCCTACCTCTGCCTCCTAAGGGCTGGAATTAAAGGCATGTGCTACCATGCCCAGCTAAGATGCCTTTCTTATCAATGTCCCTGGACAATTATCTGTACTGGTAATGGTCTGTTATTTTCCCAGCAGGATAAAAAAGAATCTCACAGGAATGTCTTAACAGGTTACTTCTAGAATATTTTCTGTCTTTTGAATTTTTTCTTTGACTAATTTTCATTAATTACCTGATATTTACCAACAACCACTTAGTCAACAGAATAAACTGGATGTGCACCAACCTAATACTTAAGGATGAATGTAGATAGACAAGAGACTTCAAGTCCCTAAAAACTGAGTGGTGTAGTTTCCTCATTCATGTCTCACTCATTTGACAAGTGAAGACAGAGTCTAATAAACTTCATTCATGACCCTTTGATGAACTGATGATGGGAAACATGGCTTCACTTGCTGTGTCAGAACTTGTAATTCAGTGGCAGATATGGACCTGCGAGGCCAGGAATCAAAGACAGGCCTCTGGTGTGGCAGGAGAATTCTACCACAGGACCACCATGCACTTAGAGACACATATGGGCTTGCAAGTGTGAGACCCAGACGGGGCCAAAACAGTCAGAGTAGAAACTCAACTTCAACAGACTCTCTAAGAAGCTCTCACTGATGTTCAGGAAAGTGTGCTAAGTTTTGCTAAGAGAATGAACTTCATACATTAAATTCAAAGTCTAGTATTCTTCATGCCTTCACCCCCTGAACCCAGCTGACCTCCTCTGCTGTTCTTAAGCCCTCTTGGCTTTGCACTCCTTCCTGGCCTGATTCGGCCTCTGCTTTCCTCTCTGATATAAGATCCAACCACTATTTCTTTCAAATGTATTGAGCTAAATATAAATGAAAAGCAAATCATCAAAATATGAAGATACCATAAAAAGCAGTGTTTATAAAAAACTTCTAGCTTCCCACAGCAGCCACTCTCTTCTCTGACTTTATCATCCCTCCCATAGCCTTTCCTCTTCTCAACATATTCCAAGCTGCTGTAAGGAAGTCCGAAAATTCTTTTATGTTCACTGCCCAGTAGACTCCACCCTTACTTACCTTGGCTATCAGAGGTCCTTCCGCTCTTTGCCTCTGTTTAAAGCCTTTACCCTTCTCCTGTGATCTATACTTCTCCCAGGTTGCTCTGAGTTAATAATAGTGATTGTATGCAATAGCTGTTAAAAGTTAATGTTTCAAAAGCCTTATGTTCTATGCCCTTGATTGGAGAATGTTTGTCTTAGGCCATACTCCAATTATTTGTCTCCCATAAACTTAAACATAAAAGTGTAGTTGAAGAAGAGTATATAGTGAAAAATGGCTTAAATGCACAAAAATTAGAAATAAAAGAGAATCTTGTTTCTCCAAAACAGACTTAGATAGAAAAATAAGAAAGAAGAATGGAATGAAATAATTACTTTGTGTTTGTCTATCCATAAAAGCAGAACGGTAGGATCTGGGGGCAGGCAAAATATGATAAGGTAAACACAGACATCAAAGACCCTTCACTCTAGTTCACTTTTGAGACACTGAGCAGACCCTTCTGGTTAACCAATCTTGAGCCAGCCATGAGAAAGGTCAATCTTTCTGGTATAAGATTGAAGTAGAGGAAGCCTCAAGCTTAGTCCTCCTGCATAAATTCTGATTCTCGCACACATGGACAAGACTCCCATGTGTTCACAGGTTTTTGAGGGCAGTAGACACTATGGCAGGACATAGGGGGACAGGCACACGCAGATGAAATTCACATAGCATAATTGGTCCTGATGTAGGAGGTATTTATTACTGTCTTTCAGAATATTTGTAGTACTGGAGCAAGCCCATGTGATATAACTCAGCCAGGAGGAACAGCTGTGGTCTGACTAGAGCAAGAATGAATGTATATTTCAAATTGACCCAAGTTCTGGCACTGTTCAGCAGGTGATACCATCAAGGACAAGATCACTTGCCCCTTGAGGGTTATATCCAGAAAAAGCAAAGATAGCTCAACAAAGACCTAAGGAGCTATTTGTCCTTGATGACAGTAATTCCTTCTTGTACAACCAGATGTTCTGGTAAGGGAACAGATTAAGACCCAAGGATTGGAGAAATGTTTGAAAATCATCTTCAAAATTTCATGTCACTTAAGGCAATGATCCAGGTTAAGGACTAGTTAAAGATAGTCCCAAATGTTTTCAGTTTGGTGGATGAAGCTAATGTGTGCAAACTCATGATAAAACTCAGTGTGGATACTCCTGTGACCCACAGCAATTACAAAACCAAACTTCCATTGCCTCTAAAGTGTGCAGAGGGACTACACATGGTAGCACTTGAGAGATAGAAGCAAGCAGACCTCTGTGTATTAGAGGCCTCTATGGTCCACATAATGAGTTCCAGGACAACCAAGGCTACATAAAGAGACCCTGTCTCATAAAGTTCCAATAATAGCAATAGTAATAATAATGATAATGAGGATGATAATAAAGTAGGTAAATGGAGGAAATCAAAAGGCTCCATCCCTCTAGACTGCCATAAAAGGATATCTCCCTCTGCTTAATCCTCATAACTTATTGGCATTCCTTTTGATTTTTAAAATTTATGTACATGTTTTGAAGGTTGCTTCCTGGTAAAGAATCTGCTAAACATGTTTGTAAATAGTATCTCTTGCCCCTATTCACACCAGCACCTGTGGGACTAGAGATGCCTTTTTTCTGACATTTGAAAGTATTAAAACAGCTCCAAGGCTGAAGAAAACATTTTCCTGTAATCTCTGAAAAGTTTAGTTGCCAAGGAGACAGAGACCTTAGCGACCAGGTAGGCAGGCCTTGGCTCTGTATTCACATGGTTATTCAATGAAAGAACAAATGTGAAAGCCAGGGATGATTGGAGGGAATAGATGCTTGGATTTCTTGCTTCTTACACCTAAAGTCTCTTTATTATATAATTACAGGAAACCCAAACTTGCCCTTTTAAAATAGAATAGTTTTAGAAATGATTGCAATTCAGTCTCCATACCACGTTGACCCACTGAAACGCAAACGTCATCTTCATGTCCGTCATCTACAGCAACACTCTAAAGACTAAGGGGCACTTGCCAAAGCTTTAGAAGATAGCAGGGTAGATGAAAAACTCTAACAGTACACACTACTGTCAAGGAAAGTGTGGGGGTTGAGTGAGAATATCCTCCACAGTCTCCAGCATTTGGACACTTGGTCCCCAGGTGGTGGCACTGTTTGGGGACATTTAAGTGGGGCAGGTTTGTGGGGGGAAGGACATCACTGGGACTGACTTTGAGATGGCCCTATTTATGTTGTGCTTGTGGTTAAAGGCAAAAGCTCTCAGCTCCCTGCTCCTGCTGCCTGCCACATCTGCTGCTTGCTACCGCGTTCCCATGGTGATGGACTCATCCTCTGGAACCACAGCCCGAACAAACACTTTCTTCTCTAAGTCACCCTGGTCATATTGTTTTATCACAGTAACAGAAAGTAACTAAGAAGGAAATCACAAGCATCTCCCTCCCTGCCCCCTTTTCTTCTCATTCACCTTCCCAGTCTCCTTCCTCTCTCTACCTTGTAAGAATGAAGTGAACACAACATCATCCTGATTTACAAGGACCAAGAGGCTGACTGATTGGAACAGGAGCACAAACACAGTTTGAGATTTCCAAGATTTCAAACCAATCCTGCTATGAATGCCAAGTGTTTCTAGTCTGTGCTGTTTCTTCAGTGAAGAGTTGGTAAAAATGCAAGGAAACTCCCCCAGAGTCCACCAACAACTGATCATAACTGTTTACCTTCAGGCATCAAGGGAGAAAGACTGAGAAAGAGCTGAGGAAAGTTGTAGTACCAGCCAACAGCAGACTCATGGATAAATGAGCCTGGACTTGTATGCACCACACAAGACAACAATGGTAATGGAATAGACATGATTTTGCACATTCCATAATTCACTTATTACATTAACCAGTTCTTACTGCCTCCTCCAATACAGTGAACTCAAGTAAGGCAATGGTCAGGTTAAAAACAGTTCATCTTGTCTGGCCTTCCTGAAATGGTCTATTCCAAGATAACTAGTACCTTGGATTCAAGGAAAACATAATACTAAGCACAAAAAGGTGAGGAGTTTTGCATTCTTGGTTATAGTCTATCTCCAGCCTAAATCCAGGGATGGTTGTCTCCACAAAATAAAACTTTTTATATTATTTCCTATTAGCTTTAACATTCTTAGATGTCAGTAAAGAACTCAGTCTCATCGGCTGGTTCAGGGGGAGGCTTGAAGTCATAAAACTATATTATTCATATGAAAAGGAACCACACAAATTTTTTGAATGTATTGAATATTAATTTCAGTCTCTTTTAAGACAAAAAAAAAACCCTACCATGCCTCATGGACATTTTAGTACTTTTAAATCACACTACTAAGCAATAGATCCTGTGGCTGCCAGAAGAAAAATGGTATTACTGTCTTCACTCTTTTTGAAGTTGAATTCTGTTTTGTTTTGCTTGTTTTAAGTCAGGATCTCCCTCTGTAGCGTGGGCTGTCCTCAAGATTGCAGAAGCCTCCTCTCTCAGCCCTCTCCCAATCTACTGCCCCAACCCAACCACCAGGGCTGGGATTGTAATCCTAAACCACCGCATATGCAGCTAAGTTGAATTTCAATAAGGTTTGGAGGCTCCAAGTTAACACATATGGAACATCTGGGCTCACAAAAAAACTCTATGGACAGCGGACACAGGAAAACCTAGCTTTTTTCTAGTGAAAACAAAAGTAAACAGCAAGAAGTGATATTATAATTATAGCAGACATTTAATACATAATTAATTAAGTAATGAGTAACTGACAGATGTATAGAAAGACACTATTTTATGGCTATGTAGTTCTTAGTGATTTATCTTCAAAGTTGTTTTATAGAGTTTAAAATATTAATTTAAAAAACTTTAACCCCTATAATTGGCTTGGAAACATATCAGTTAGCTTTCTCTGTTAAATAATCATGTTATGACAGTGTTAGAAGGTGTGAGCTGTGAACCCAAGCACATGCACTTCAATGTCATAGCTAAAGTATTCCATTCAGAAGGTCAAACACCTGCAGAAGATCATAAATGCACTAAAATAATGACATTTCATAGCTCCCACTGAAAAGTAATATATTGAGGACTTTTACTCTGATAGAAGAATTCCAGAAGGATTTAAGTTCAAAGAATGATGTGAGTTCCTGAAACATCTTCAATACTTTGACTTCTATCCTACCGAAGAGTGGTCAGCATTGGAATCCAGACTTGTATTGCAGAAGATGCTGGCCCAATGCTAGTACATCCAGAATAAGTCAAGAATCCTCTTTACACAACCTTCCTTTTCCCTCACATAGATCAGAATTTTCAATTAAACTCCTATTTAATTTTTCTCTTCCCTTTAGAATACTAAAAGGGATATTGTTTTCTGATTCTTCTTAATTGTTCTCCTTTTTCTGATCCAAATCAATTGAAACATCATAACAGCTTCAAAATTAATTACACGATTTCCCTCTGCCTGGGTAGATATGTACACATCTCAGAACTCCATGACTGCACTCACATTACTAATTATTCAGGAAGCCCTTTGATGACTGGGTGTCTGCACTGGCCCAGTGAAGCAGCCCACCTTTCACACAGTATGGCTTTGTGTTAAAAAGCAGGATTCAAAGGGCATTGGCAGGTTGGGTTTGCTATGATTAAAAAAAAAAAAAAAAAGAATCTATTATCTTTTCTAAATTGGTTTTGTATGAAGAGAAGCAGATTTGACTCAAAAGCAGCATTTCTCAGGGGAAACAAGTTGAGCAGGTGCATGGTCATTTCTGTGGAATGTCTACAGCAAGGGGAAGCTAGAACCCCAGATCAACTCACACCCCCTGACTTCACACAGTTACGTGCAAGCCAGTTTTAAAGAGAAGCCATTTTAGAACATCTGGGCCAATTGTTTTGTTTGTCTGTTGATTTGTCCATTCTGTATGTGACAAAATCTGGTTATCCTGTAGTCAAAGAAGAAAAATACCTGGAGGAATAGTTTAGATATCAAAAGTCATTCTTTGTTCTTGTCCCTAAAATAGGTGTGACAGAGTTGCCTTAGTGGGTTGGGCAGGCTGTGCACATATGAAACTCCTGTGGCATCCTGCAACATGGAGCACAGACATTTGTTTCCATTGGCAGATGTACTGTGGAGTCCTTTAAAAGTCCTTTTCTCACAATAGACTTTATTATTTTCAGATCAGTTTTTAAAGTTTTTTTATGTCTTAGAAGAAAAAAAAACAGCACCAGAAGCTCTGTAAATAGTTGCTGAGTGGATCAACCAGTGCACAGATATCTACCACAGCTTTGTGGGTTTTTTTTTTCAATAATCTATTTATCTATAAATATTTAAAAGTGTTTAATTAACTTGCAATATCGAAAGTTGGTAAAAGGAGGAAGGCAGGAGAATTTTGTCTTCTATAATTAGAACCAAGAGGCTCCTTAATGATCCAGCATCCGTTCAATATTGTATGTATGTTTAGACATATACATGCTATTTCACGGATATTCCAAGGATGAACTCCAAGGGTCTTCTGAAGTCCTCTTTTAAGGTACCAGTTGATGATGGCCACAATGCAACACTCACTCTGAGTTACTCTTGGTACCAAGCCATCATCACGCAGGTTCTTCTGTGTGTGTGAGGCAGTCAGTCAGATTATGGATCCTCAGCTCTCCTTGGTGCCACTCAATACTTCTTCCAAAATTTCTTGGTTTTGGTCTTGACACAATCAATTTGCAAGTGATACACTTGGCATATAGACAGTCTATCACTGACGGCACTTAATCCAGTTTGGCTTTAATGAGAACACTGATAAAGTTGCTATCAACAAGAATGTAGCAAGGTGGGCCCAGTTGTGTGTTACACTGGAAGAATAATCAGGAAGGGTGTTGGGTAACTTCTCTTTCATTCAGAACATTGGGATCTTTCTGTTCTTCCTTTTTAGGCTTTAATCTATCCTTTCTTATAAGTCTCTAATCCCTGAGACTAAACAGTCACTTCATAGTCACATATTTTCTTTTGCTTCCCCATGTTCATATCACACTCCTGTTCTGGAATCATCACAAGTTTTATCTTTTTTGGTATGTGTTTATGTATGTGTGCCTGTGTGAGGGTATGTGCACATGTGAATGCAGGTCTCCTTAGAGGCCAGATAAGGTCCATCAGATCCATTTGAGCTAGAGATACAGGTGGTT